>NC_135533.1:189156666-189462802 GCF_045843805.1 Urocitellus parryii | reverse complement strand
CTAGGGGTAGAGGAAAGCAGATGCTTTGAACACAAATTCTACCCCTAAATTGATGAACTTCTGAGCATTTCCTGTAAGTTGCTGAGTGCTTAATGCTAGCAACTTTATCCCAGACTTTTGCAAGGCTGCTCTCTGAAGCCACGACCGTTGTAGAAATGATAACCCTGTAAGAAAATTAATGGTTTTCTGTCATGAACACATCAACTTTAAATTCAGTACCTCAGTAATTTTGCCATATTTGACTTTAATGACCTGCTGTGTTTATTTTCACGGTACTGGGAATAGAACTCACTCATGCTCTGCCATTGAGCTAGACCCTCAGGTTCTTTCTCAAATTTCATTTTGAGACAGGGTCTCACTAAATTGCCCAGGTAGCCTTGAACTTGTGATCCTCCTTCATCAGCTTTCTGAGTAGCTGGGATTACAGGTGTGCCCCGCCTGTTGTGTTTTTTTATTGGGTGAGCAATTCCTTCTGAGAGCCTCTTATGTCTTGCAAGTAAACATCTTCCTTTTCTAAACCCTCTTATCTCTGAACCCTCTATTAACTGATAATTAAACACAAATTAAAATACCAAGATATCATTTTCACCTATTAAATGGGCAAAGTTTTTATTTTTCCAAGACACTGTTAAAGTGTCAGACAGATGAGCAGTAAACTGGGTGCTTTTATATGACTCATAGACAATTTTCTCATATTTGTTGAGAGCTTTTTAAATATGCCCTTTAGCCAGGCATGGCGGTACTCACCTGTGCACACCTGCTAGATGGTATACACCTAGTTACTCAGGAGACTGAGGTAGGAGGATACAAGTTCAAGACCAGCCTTAGCAACTTAGTGAGCCCTTGCCTCAAAAAAAAAAAAAAGTAAATAAAAAGGACAGGGAATATAGCTCAGTAATCAAGTGCCCCTGGGTTCAATCCCTAGAGCCACTAAATAAATAAATAAACAAATAAATAAATAAACCCTTTAAATTCTATAATGCTAGTATTAGTAATTCCACTAATAGATATAATTAGGTCATATTTCTCAAAATCAAAACACTAAAAATGCCATCAACTTACATATAGTTAAATATATTTTCTAAGGGTATTTAACACTATGGGAAAATGCCTTTGTTTTAATGGAAACTAAACAAAGTGGGATCATATGGGGTAATGGAAATTTTGACATCAAATCCATATATGTGGCCAGGTACTGTGGTGCACATATATAATCCCAGCTACTCGGGAGGCTAAGGCTAGAGGATTGCAATTTCGAGGCCAACCTGGGCAGCTTAGTGAGAACTTGTCTCAGAATAAAAACAATTTTTTTAAAGTGCTGGGGCTATGACTCAGTGGTAAAGCACATGCCTAGCATGCATGAGATTCAATTCCTCGTACTGCAAAAATCAAAAACATATATGTGGTGCTTAAAAAAATAGGAAAAAGAAAGCATTTTAATTATCACCCTTTTTGAATTTTTTTTTTTTTTAGTTATAGATGGACAGAGTACCTTTTATTTTATTTTTATGTCCTGAGGATCAAACCCAGTGCCTCACACGTGATAGGCAATTGCTCTACCACTGAGCCACGACCCCAATCCCCTCTTTTTTTTTTTTTTAGGAGAGAAAAAAAAAAAAGATCATTCTATTCTGCTGACATTTAATACCAGAGAACATTAAAACTGATTAAGTTCAATTAATTTGGAATTATATATAATATTGTGTTAAGGCCAGTGAGACTGGATGTCGTGCTTAAGAATGAAGAAAATCAAAGGGAACCAGTAAGAAGAGCGTGTCCAAGAGAGATGGCCCAGTAGGGAGGAGGCAGGGCACAGACCTACAAACCTAGGATGATCAAATATAAACCATCCACAGGGCCCTGTCTCCACCCTGCCCTCTCTCTCTCTCCCTTTTACTCTCTCTCTCTCTCTCTCTCTCTCTCTCTCTCTCTCTCTCTCTCTCACACACACACACACACACACACACACACACACACATGCCTGCTGTTGGAGAAGCTCTCTGAATCGACAAGAACACGCACTCTTCTGCAGATACAAGTACTTAAGTTGAAAGAAACGCTGTTCACATCAAATCCCTGTCGACGGAGCATCTGCGGGAACAGGCGGGCTGCCGTTTGCAGGGGACATCAGAGACGTCTTAGAAGTTGGGATCGGTTATTCTAGAGATTTGCAACACAAATCTTGTTGCAAACAGCCCAAATGCCTTGGGTGGAGATCGCCAATCAACACCATCAGAGCGCTCCCTGAGCGGCAACGGCCAGGTCACTGAATTATTTATTGGAGTTCTAATTTAAAAGAAGGGAACCAGTTTAAAAAAAAAATTAAAAGGCAGGGTAAGGAAGCAGGCAAGTACTAGCTGAAAGAACAGGCTGTTATTTACAAAGGACACCAGGACTGCACAGGTGCAGATCTGTAATGTGATCAGAGAGGCAGCCGACCAGCCAATTAAGCCAAGGGCTTCAGCAAAGATCAAAAACAAAAGTAATTGACTATGGCAGGCCCAAGATACTGAGCAAGCCCTGCTGGCTTCTGTTGGTCCCAGACCTGCCACCCTAGAAAGAGCTTTGGACTGCTGGGTCAAAGGAGGTCTCAACCCTCCCAACCTGAGTCTCCTATCTTGAATTTCCCAGGCTTGAGAACTCTATGGGGTTAAAACCCTCCAAGGAATCTGCTTTAAGTGAGAAGGAAATGTCCCAGATTTGGAATCAGGCAAGTGCTGCACACCTGGGAGAAGTAGCAGGGTTCCCTGGCCCAGTCTGATAGAAATAGATCCATTCAGCAGTTCAGTAATTCAGCTGCACCTGGAGAGAACCCAAGAGGCTATTCGACACCTGTAAGCGCCCTGCCTGGTGTGGATTTCAGGAACCTGGGGGCCTTTGATTCTTATGTGGCCACTCCCTTCCACAAGTCAGGGCGACATAAGCTCTGAGGTGGCTGAAAACGTGGGAGTCAGAAAATGCAGAAGGTCTCGCACCTTCTGGTGTCTGAGTCAGATAACGCAGGACACCTGGAACACGCACGTCCTCTTTGCCTGTTTCCTTGAACTCGAAAAAGTGGCCTCAACCATGATGGTAGGGCATTGCCACTATGCCATCTAGGTTAGATGGAGGGCAGGACTATAAATGACAAGGGGACATAGACCCTCCTCGAACCCCCCCCCCCCACACACACACGGAAAATGGCAGAACCTCTTTTGGATATGAGAAGCAGATGTCAATCTGCTCAGTCCCTTCCATGAGATGGTCCTGCAGTTATCACCATGACAAAACCTGACAGGGGACAGGATCATGCATTAGGAAGCCAATACAGGGAAGGAAATCCTCTGAGAGATGAGAAGGGAGCAGAAATAGACTTGCTTGTTGCAGCCACAGCTTCCTTAGCAAAGATAAGATCAGGATTGGGTTTATTTAAAAAGAGACAGGCGCTGGTGTGTACCCAAGATGTTTGTTCTTATTGTATTTAATCGGCTGACGGGAGCAAGGAAGAAGTTGTTTGGGGTAAACACTGCTTAAGGTAGTAGTCTTTCCTTGTGGAGCAAATTTGTAAACAGGAAACTAAAAATGAACCCAAAAAAACAAAAACCAAACAAAACCCTGGCACATCCGTGGCAAGCCACCCTTCCCAGGGCTTCAGCTGTGTTTTCTTGGAACCACAGGATCTTTGTCAACAGAGCTCTGAGCACCCACTCAGAGGGAGCTCAGGGAAAGAAGGTGAAACTGGCCACTGTCATACCCCAATTCCTAAGAAAAGGGACCTTTACCAGAATGTCATTAAGTCAGTTTAGCTAAACACATTGCAAATCTGGTAGCTCAACACATGTAGACTAAATGTTCCTAAATTAAAAGTGGTTTACAAAAATAAGTTGAGATGGGTCCAAAAAGATATTTGCGATTCGGGTTCTCAGGTCTGGTTGTTCAATGGCGTTACCTGGGAGCCCCGAAAACACACTGGGCCTGAGAGCTGTTCCTATAGACCAGGGAAACCAGAATCTCTGCAAACAGATCATTGGCATTGTTTATAAAGACTTCCAGGCCACCTCAATATGGGTGGGTCAGAGTGAGAAACGGCATGACAGAGCAGGGCCTTCCAAACTGTTCTCCTGGAAGGCCTGATCCCAATGGGTTTGGGCAGGGACTGCAGAACGTCTAACCACTTGCTGGTGATACTGATGCTCTTGACCCACGGGCTCCATCAAGATATTGAGGGTCTCTGTCTCTTGAATTTGGGAACTAGAATGGAGAAGCCTCACCAGCAGCCTACAGTTCAAAGCCTTTCATATTTGGGTAGAAAGACTTTTCCTGATGATGTGTGGGAGTAGGACAGTCAGACAGATGAGCAGACATTCAATGCTATTAATAACAATTTCCTTCCTCAGAAAACTTGAAGTGGAACCACATTTGACCCTGCCTTCCCACTTCTCAGTTTGTACCCCAAAGACTTAAATCAGCAGATTACAGTGACACAGCCACATCAATGTTTATAGAAGCTCAATCCACAATGGCTAAACTATGGAACCAACCTAAGTGTCCTTCAATAGATGGATGGATAAAGAAACTGTAAAATATATATAGTGAAATATTACTCAGCCTTAAAGAAGAATGAAATTATGGCATTTGCTGGTAAATTAATGGAGCTGGAGAATATTATGCTAAGTGAAATAAGCCAATCTCCCAAAAACAAAAGTCAAATGTTTTCTCTGATATGTAGATGCTAATTCACAATAGGGGTGTGGCTAGGGAAGAACAAAGTTACTTTAGATTAGGTAGAGGGGAGTGAAGGGAAGGAACGAGGTATGGAGGTAGGGAGGATAGGAGAATGAATCAGAATCAGACATTATTACCCTATGTGCATATATAACTACACAGGGTGTAATTCTACACCATGTACAGCCAGAAGAATGAGAAGTTATACTCCATTATATATGATGTATCAAACTGCATCTATTGTCATGTATAACTAATTAAAACAAATTTAAAATCATCCTAAATAAATAAACAAATATAACAATTTCCACTGGGTGCCATGGCATAGGCTGTAATCCCCACAGCTCAGGAATCATGGTAGAAGGATTGTAAGTTTGACGCCAGCCTCAACAATTTAGGGAGGCCCTGAGCAACTTAGTGAGACTTTGTCTCAAAAAAAAAAAAAAAAAAAGAAGAAGAAGGGGGTGTCGGGGATGTGGCTCAGTGGTTAAGCACCCCTGGGTCCAATCCCTAGTACCAAAAAATAATTCCAATTTCAACTACATTTTTCTTTGAACACTACTTTAGCTGATGAATGAGTAAGAAAAATGGAGTGTCGTGGAATATTATTCAGTCATAAAAGAATGAAGTCCTGATATGTACTAGAACATGATTTATAAACCTCAAAATTATGCTAAATGAAAGGTACCAGTCACAAAAGACCACATACTGTATGATCCCATTCATATAAAGTGTCAACAATAGGCCCATTTGCAGAGCAGAAGGTGAATCAGTGGCTGGCTGCTTAGGGATAGGGGATAGGGATTTATGAGGTTGTGAAAATGTTCTAAAATTGTATTTTTTTCAAAAAAAAATCACTGAATTATATGTTATGTGAACAATATCTTCATAAACCAGTTTAAATAATTACTGGAAGGTCCTATATGCAAGCAAATATATTAAAATGCATAATATTTTCATGTATTATATATACTATATTTCCATACATGTATGTAATATATAATATAAAGATGATATGAAACCTTTTAGGAGCAAACTGACAAAAAAAAATTAATCCAGCAGAAAAATAGCAGATATGCACAGTTGATTCCCAAGAGGTGACCAGAAGAGCCCATAAAAAGGAGAGAGACTCCTTGGCAGTCAGGGAAATAAACACTGAGGTATCAACAAACATTGTTTCTAAACCACCAGATTGGCAAAAGGTTGCAAAAAAAATGAGTATGCCAAAGCTAGGTGACGTCCAACGTGGAGAAATGAGAATGCTCATAGGCTTCTGGTGGAGAGCAGGTTGGTCCAATATCTTTGGAAAGCAGTAGAGCAGTATCTTCGTAAATTTGAAGTTGTGTGCTTGCTCCCCAGGATTGGCTATTACAGACTTTGAGAAAGTCTCACTCATGCACACGATTATTGTTTTAGTCAACTTTTTCACTGCTGTGACTAAAAGATCTGACCAGGACAATTTTAGGGGAGTAAAAGTTTATTTGGGGGCTCATGGTTTCACAGGTCTCAATCCATGGATAGCTGGCTCCATTCCTCAGGACTCAAGTTGAGGCTGAATATCATGGAGGAATGTGTGGCAGAGGGAAGCCGCTCACATGGTGATCAGAAAGCACAGAGAGAGACTCACTCACCAGGTACAAATGTATACGCCATAGCCACGCCCCCAATGAACCACTTCCTCCAGCCACACCAGTCACCACTCAGTTAATCCCATCAGGGGTCAATTCACTGATTATGTTAAGGCTATACCCCAGTCATTCTCCTCCAGACCTTCTTGCATTGTCTCATATGTGAGCTTTTGGGGGACACCACATCTAAACCATAACAATTATTTTTCCTTCCCCCCCCTGTATTAGTAACCTAAGTGCCATCAACATGGAAATGGATAACTGTGTTGGGATATGTTCATATAATGGAAAGTTAGGCTGCAGATCAAAATAAATGAATTTGAGCTACATGCAATTAACTTTTTAAAATGATTCAAAAAAATTGTTTCCTAGAAAAAGAAGAGACTAAAGAGAGTAAGGGAACAGGAAGGAGTCCAGTTGATAAATACATGGTTTGTATCGATTGGACCTGGCATACCATCATGTCTGGCTGCATACCACTCAGCTGCATTATCAGAGCAAGGCGCAGGGCGAGTCTAGATTTGTGGGGCTGGAAATAGACTCTGTGAAGTTGAATGGCCAAAGGCCTGGATTTAAGGCCTGTCCCTGTGCCTCTTTCCAGACAGTAACCAACTGGAATGGAGCACCCCTAGTGTCATCTCTGGACTGGATCCTGGGGACACAAGGAGGCATCAGCAGGACTCCTGGCTCCTGGAGATCCAGTCCAGTTGGAAGGTCAGGACATTTACAAGTAAGATTAGTAAGATTTGCAACTTGAGGGAATTGACCCATATGCTGGAGGAGAAGTAGGACACAGTGGCCAGTAGAGAAAAGGACATTCTGAGAAGCAGAGGTGGCTTGAAGAAAGACTGGTGGTGGTCATGCCTCTCTACCTTTATAAAATGGGACAACTGCCACCTGACTTGGAGTAACATAAGATATGGGGAAAATGCCTGGCACAGGAAAGTTAATAAATCTAGAAATATAGCTCTAACCCTCACCTCTTTCCACCTCCCCCTCACTGACCAGAGGTAAATGCCCAAGTCACATATTCACTTAGCATGTAACATCCGCTCAGTGAGCTCTGTTGAACCAATGGTGTTGATTGAATAACCCTTGCACAGTGCTTCCCTCAAGAGGTCACTCTGGGTATTGCAACAACTAATAGACTCCCAGGGGCTTTCACATTTGTGGTGATGGGGTCAAATAAAAGCAGGACTCTCAATGAATAAAACCTGGGGAATGGGGTGCAAGATTTATAAATTCTCCCAAAGAAATAAACTGTGAATGTCTGAGTGGGCCTCACCTGGACACTTCATCCTGTGTATCTGTCTCCGGGCCTGGACACCCACTTTCTCCCTGGGCTTTTTTCGATAGAGTCTTGCTACGTTGCCCAGGCTGGCCTCCAACTTCTGGGCTTAAGGCCTGTCCTGCCTCAGCCTCCTGAGTAGCTGGGATGACAGCTGTGAGCTACTGAGATTGCCTCCCCTTTTGATCTATAGTCCAGAATGTTCCCTGGCTTCCTGGACATCTCCCTACAGAAGGCCCCAGACCATTCAAACCAAATAAAGACTTGTCCTTTTTTTCCTCCGGTCCTTTTGAAGCCAGAATTAGACAGGCAGTCAGTATAGACAGGTAAATCGAGTCAGGTCGGTCGAGTTAGGCCAATTCTGAGTAAATTCCTGGAAAGACGAGACTGTTCCTTGAGGGATTGAAATGTTAATTCCTTCAGAGTCCTTCCTCCACCCTTTTCAAGAATCTGTCCCTGCTCCAAACTGTTGCAAAGGTAACCTGTCCCAGGAATTGCCCCTCCTTACAGGGAGCTAGAAAGTTGTTAATTAAGGTGTTCTGGGCTGCACCATCTTGCCCCTCCTCCTTCAGCCCACTGGTTTCCACCTTTGGGCCATCCCACCCAGTGTTCCTGGGCCTAGTCCTGGGCCTAGTCCTAGTCCTGATATGCAGGAAGGAGAAGGATAAGGGGGGAAAGGCAGGAGAACAAAAGAAGCCTAAAACATATAAAAAGGGCAGAACACCTGGCTTCTTAGAATACTAGGATACCAACTATGGCCCCCTTCTCCCTCCCAGGAGAAGTCTATGTTACCCTTTTAAATAAACCCTGCTTTATATGCTTGCCTCGGCATGCTTCTCCAATGTTCAAACTTCCACGTGTGAGGGAGCAGAACCCGTCGGTATCACTTTCCATCACGAAATTAGGGAATTGTGAAAAAAAAAATTACATATTTTCTGACTTCTCAAGAAACCTGATGATACTATTTATAGAGAAGAAAACTGGGGGGGGGGGCCTAGAGAGATTAAGTCACTTGCCCAAGGTCATGCAGGTCCAGAATTTGAATCTCCCGCCTGATTCCAAAGTCCTGAAACCAGGGATGGCACTGGGGATGGAAGCCAGGGGGCACTTTACCACTGAGCTACATCCCCAGCCCTGTTTATTCTTTATTTTGAAACAGGGTCTCCCTAAATTGCTGAGATCGGTCTTGAACTTGTGATCTTCCTGCCTCAGCTTCCTGAGCTGCTGGGATTACAGATGTAATCTTCGAGGTGCTTTCTCTCCATGCCTATCACTCTTCTTTCAAGCACGGAAGCTCTACCATCCTTTAGAAATATTTCCCCAAGAGCCAAAAGCAAGAAACATGTGTTTGGGCTTTCTTCAGAATATCAGCATCAGAATGACAGAGATGCAAAGATAAACTGAACAAACTTGTTCATAAGTGGGTCTCCAACATTAAAGGAAAGAAAAGAGATCCAGAAGCCACAAAGTTCAGCCTAACATCTCAGAGGATTGAGGCCAGAAATGGAAGGAACACTGCTGAATATCGAAATCTTTGAGTTAAAATGTCAAAGTGGAGGGCTGGGGTTGAGGTTCAGTGGTAGCATGCTTACCTGGCATGTTGAGACTCTTGAGTTCGATCGTCAGGATGGCATATAAACAAACAAACAAACAAATAAATAAAAGATCCATTGACAACTAAAATATATTTTAAAAAAAAGTCAAAGTGGCCGGGCATCGTGGCACATGCCTGTAATTCTAGCAGCTTGGGAGGCTGAGGCAGGAGGATCACCGATTCAAAGCCAGTCTCAGCAACAGTGAGTCACCAAGCACCTCAGTGAGACCCTGTCTCTAAATAAAATACAAAATAGTGCTGGGGATGTGGCTCAGTGTTCAAGTGCCCCTGAATTCAATCCCTAGTGCCCCCCCCCCAAAAAAAAAGGTCAAAATGAAGCCCTGACACTGGTTGACTTCCCAGCACAAACTCAGCTTTGGAAATGTGTGACCCTAAAAACTTGACCAAGGAACAAAGTTCTAAAAAGTTTTTGCAGGAATAATGATGCTATTTTTTCACAAGCAGCCAAGCTATCAAGGGAAATGTCATTCACGGAGAGTGCCCTCTAGTGGGCATGAGGGTCATAGTTCATTGGAACATAGAACACCCCTGGAAAAGCATCTTACTCCAATTAGTTGGATTTCACAGGGGTCTCCTGGGGTTTTGCTGAAACACTGAATTTGTGGGTTCTTAAAAAATCTTCCTTGTTTCAACATTCTTTGCAAATAGCTCCCTTATGCAATCCATTCCATGACTACACAAATTTTCTGCACTACCTACTATTAGGAAAAAAACTGTTGTAACAAAATCTAGTTTTGTATAACAAAATTTTATTCTTTTACAATGATATTGACAGTGTAGACTTATAATTCTTGATAAATACAAAACTGCACATCTCTGTATTGGTTCAATTTAGGTCTCTGATTATTATTAACAAGGAATCCTTAATAAGGTTGTAGAGGTAACTCAAAATAATGAGGTCAGAAGCATAAATTACAGCCAAATTTTTGAAGAGAAATTTGGGAGTGCCTAATAAAATATAAACCATACATACCTGTGAGCCAGCAATCTCACTTCTAGGATCTTATACTGTATGTTTACTCATGTAAGTGAGCAGAGATATGTGTGCAAAAATGTTTGCTGCAGCAATTCTTATAAAAAAAACCAAATATCTGCAATAAATTAAGGAAAAGTCATAAAATGTGCATGTACTTAAAATGTGAGAGATCCATAAATGTTGCTTAGAAAGTTCTTTAATATTAATGCGATGAAATAAAAAGTTTTAGAACAGCAGTGTCTTAATGTATGCATGAATTTTCATGCACATTCATGAAAATTTGCTAAAAGAATTCTTTAGAGTGACTATATCTCCCACCCTTCCAATAGTAACCACCCACTATTCAAAAGGAGTCAATGTCACTTCAGAGTTAAGACTATAGACTCTTTTTTTTTGGGGGGGGGCTGGTACCAGGAATTGAATTCAGGGACACTAGACCACTAAGCCATATCCCTAGCCCTATTTTGTATTTTATTAAGAGTCTCACAGAGTTGTTTAGCACCTCACTATTGCTGAAGCTGGCTTTGAACTCAAGATCCTCCTGCCTCAGCCTCCCATGCTGCTGGGATTACAGGTGTGCACCACCGCACCTGGCAAGACTATAGACTATTAAGCCAAACTGCCTGGGTTCAAATCCTGGCTTTATTAGTTACTATCTATCTCTGTCATTTGAACAAGTTATTTAACATCTTTGTGCCTTAGTTTCCCTATCTGCATATAGATAGTATATTTTGAGGATCAATAAGTCCACATATGCAAAGTATTTAGAATTGTGTGAGAAGTTTTTTGCCACTGTTATTTTGAAAGTGAGCTCCAAAGAAGAGTTAGCTAACACTTTAGAAAACCAGATGTTGATGTCTTAGGAAAAACCTCATAGGATTTTAGGTGAAGGGTACAGGGAACCTCTCTGTACTGCCTTTGAAACTATGAATTCAGAACTATTTCATAATAAAAAGCTAAAATAAATACACAGTTGTTAAAAACAAGCAATTAATATGAAAGATTGTCGAGTGAGAAAAAGCAAGATGTGAAATAAGGCATGTGATAAGCTCTATTTTGTATCAAGAAATGGAGAGGGGATAAAAAGTGGATTTGCTTGTATCTGTAAAACAGGATTGTAGAAGAGCAAGTTAGAAACGAATAATGGCTATTTGGAAAAGGGTCTTTATTTTTTAATTAAGTGACTGTGTTTCCTATTCAAAAGTTATTTAAAAAATAAATATGTACAATAACAGAAAAGAACTGCAAATAACATTCCTATCATAGCATAAAAGCATTTCCATTTGCAACAAGTCAAATAACACCAATTTGACAAATTACAGGGTACATTAAGTTCAATGACAAAGTACTTTTCCAGTGTCTCTGTTTCACTCACAATGTGTAAAATTCAGAGAAGGTAAATTCCTTAATTTTTGAGGGCGAGCTGAAGAGCCACTCCTTTTTTATTTTTAGCCAGTCATGATTTTCCAGTATGGCAGCCAGTGGGTGGTCTTCTCTAAGATCTAGTGATGTTTCTAAGCATCATCATGTGTGGCAGGGTGGGTGGGGGTGCTTCTCTAGTGTTAAGTAAGCAAGTCTTATAAATCCTGGACCTGTGTACATGACAGAGGAAGGATACAACCACACAAATTGAGCCAGTTGGATTTAGCTGATCCTAGAGAGGAGAGACACACCCACAGGCTCACTCATTTTCCGACACAGTCCCATGTCCAAACAAAGGTTGCAAAGCAGACACGTTATGGTAACCAAGGGATAAAATTCTCCCAAATCTCTTGCTATTTCTGCAAAGTCCATTTCTTTTCTTGATTCTTGAAACATCTTTTTAGCAATACATTAGGGTAAGTTATATTAGCTGCTATAACAAACAACCCCTAAGTCTCAGCGATATAATAGAATGAAGATTCCTTTTTTGTATCTATCATGGTCCATTATGGACCAAAAATGAGGGGTTTTTCTCTACACTATCTTCTAGAAAACTTGGCTGAAAGAGATTATAGCATTTTCAACGTATGGTTTCTAGATCATCCTGGAAGTTGATATCCATCCAACAAGTATCCAGGAAAAGAGAACATAAGGAATGAAGCAGAACATCACATCTGGAAGTGGGAGTTTTTTCCTTCCTATGCCTGTGGCTAGAACTCAATCACACGGTGCCACCATGGTATCACTGAGTGCTGCTGGGGAAGCTGGGAAATGCAGTTTAATAGGTCACAACAAAAAGTAAAATAATTTAGTGAACACACCACCTTGATGATTGCCACAGTCCGGCTGCGGCAAAATAACAGGGGGGGTGACGAACTACTTGTGTACGTTGATACAGCAGGAGTGGGAACCATTTATTGTAGGACAACAGAGGTATTTATACATTCCACACAGCTTATCTTAATTAACATAAATTAGATACAGCAGTCAACCAATAAGGAATCTCCACACTTAATGGCTTGCTGGCATTACTTCACAAACCACTCCCTCTGGCAATATGCCAGGTGCCATCCAGACTTGTTTACAGACTCTAACATTTGCCAGGCGCCATCCTGACTTGTTTACAGACTCTAACAGATGATGATTTTTCTCCTTAGATATTTTAAGATCTCCTGCTCTTCACCGACCTTCACAGTGATGCCACCAGCCAGGGTGCACAGAGACTCCCACTTAAAAGCAAAGTGAGCTCCAAAGAAGAGTTAGCTAACTAGGTTTAATGGCATGGGTATTGAAGGTTAACCAAGAGCTTGAGCACCACACCTGCTGCCCCCTAACCCCACCACAGGTAACACATTCACCTCTGACTCTGTTCCATCATGGTCCAATCAATCACAACTTCGGATTAATAGGATGTAATACTTATAGATTCCTCATAGGATTTATTTCCCCCAAATGAAAAGTCCACCATCAATTTGGTTGATATGCAATCACAAAGCTATAAAGATTGGGTGGTAGCTCAGGCTGGGGTTGTAGCTCAGTGGTAGAGCACTTACCTAGCATGTATGAGGCACTGGGTTCGATCCTCAGTACCCCATAAAAATAAATAAATAAAATAAAGGTATTGTGTCCATCTACAACTAAAAAAAAAAAAAAAGATTGGGTGGTAAAATTAGCAGAAATATATCAGGGAAAATAATTTAAAACTAAATGTATACAGTTAATTCTGGACAATTTTAGCCTGGTTTTTAAAAATTTATTTATGTTGATACTAGAGATTGAACCAATCTTTAATCACTGAGCCACATCCTCAGCTCTTTTTATTTTTAATTTTGAGACAGAGTCTCACTGAGTTACTGAGGGCCTCACTAAGTTGCTGAGACTGGCTTTGAACTTATGATTCTCCTGCCTTAGCCTCCTGTGCTGCTGGGTTTACAGGTGCACACCACTGTATGCCAGGCCTGTTTGGTTGTTGTTGTTGTTCCCCCTTTTTTTTTTAACTGCCTCTCCCTTTTCTCTTTTCTGTAACTACTATAAGATGTTTGCTGATCCTTATTATCCAATCCTCTACTTACCTCTTAAATTCAAATATTTTCTTTGCTACTTTATTAACACCTTCACATCCATATGTCAGTTTGCTAATTCCATCTCTACCTCCATCAGACCCATGTTTTTAATTTATTTTCCCAGCGATTTTTTTTAAATCCAACTGATTATTTAATTCCTACATGTTCTAGTTGGTTCTTTTCCAAATCTGTCTGATTAGGTTTCCCCCTCCACAGTATTTTGCTGTATGTATGTATGCATTTATATTAAAACTCTTATTTTAAAATCTCATTTTAACCAACAAGAAAAAACTATACATATTAATGAGGTATCATGTGATGTATACACCGTGTAATGTTCAATTAAGAGTAGAAATAGCTATCTCCTCAAACATTGATCATTTATGGTGAAAACATTCAAAACCCTTTCTTCAGGCTTTCAAAAAACATACAGTACATTATAATCTTCAGCCAGCCTGCTGTGTGATATGACACAGGAACTTCTTTCCCCTATAATTTAGTACCTGCAAATTCACCTCTCTCCAACTGCCCCCACTGTCCCCATCATCTACTAGTTACCATTCTAGTCTGTTTTTTATAAGATCCAATTTTTTAGATTCTACATACAAATGAGGTCATATGGTATTTATTTCACTTTAACATAATGACCTCCAGTTGTACCTGTGTTATTAAAAATTACAGGATTTCATTCTGTTTTGCAGCCAAGTAGTACTTCACTGTGTGGTGCATTTTCTTTATCCATCTACCAGATGATGGACACTTAGGTTGTTTCCATTTCTTGGCTGCAATCAACACGAGAGTGCAGAGCTGGGGATATAGCTCAGTGTGCTTGCCTAGCATGCACAAGGCCCTGGGTTAAATCCCCAGCACCACAAACAAACAAAAAACCACGAGAATGCAGAAGGTATCTCTTCCATATACTGGGTTTGGGAATGGTATCATAGTTTGGATGTGAAGTGTCCCCAAAACACTCATTAATGCAGGAGTATGCAGAGGGAAAGGAATTGGATTGTGAGAAACTGTCACCTAATCAGTGCATCCTAGTCTGAATGGACTGACGGGGTGGCAACTGTGGCCACACTGGCTTCTTAACTCCATCAAGAGCTAAGTGGCTTTCTGACACTCAACCCTTCCTCACTGATGTCCTGCCTCACTTTGAGCCCAAAACAATGGAGTTGGCCATCTACAGGCTAAGACTTCTGAAACCATGATAAACTTTTCCACCTTTAAGTTGTGCTTGTTGGGTGGGTTGATCACAAAACACAAAAGTTAACTATATGATGATTGCTCTATAGTAGATTCATTTTACATTTTTTAGAAACCTCCATATTGTTTTCCATAATAGCTGAGCTAATTCACATTCCCAACACCATGGAAGGCTTCCATTTTCTCTACCTCCTCCCCAGCACTTGTTATCTTTTTGATAACAGCCATTCTTACTGGAGTGAGGTGATATCTCATGGTTTGATTTGCATGTTTCCTGTGATTAGTGATGTTGTACCGTTTTTCATACCTGTATGGAAAAACCTGTATGTTTCCATTGAAGAAAGGTCTATTTATATGTACTGCCCATTTTTCAATTGGGCTATGTTTCTTTGCTATCAAGTTTTCTGAGTTTCTCACATCTTCTGGATAGCAATCCTTTGTATAGTTTGAAAATACTTTTCTATAGGTTGTCTCTTCATTCTGTCATTGAGACTACAGATGCACACCATGGTATCTGGCTCTATATGAATCTTAGGACTGTTTTTCTAGTTTTGTCAATAATGTCATTGGTATTTTAATAGGGATTACATTGAATCTGCAGATCATTTTCAGTAGCAGGGACATTTTAATAATATTGATTTCTTCATTAATATTTTTAAATCTTTATGTCTTTAGTTTAAAAAATACCTTCCAAAGCATCTATCATGTTATTAAATTATCTGAAACCCTAGGAGTCTAAGTCTTTTGTTTTAGAACATAGACTGACTTTCACTCACAAAGAATTACTGTGTCATTATTTTATAATTTATTGGGGACTTTATTTATGGGAAACCCAGGCAGCCTGGATGGGGAGTGGATTCCTGCAGTGGTCTGCGCTTGCTTTTGCCAGGTACCTACTGGGATTACGACTCAAGTTCTAATTTCTATGCAATTTTTTGCTTATGGTTTCCTAGTTTTAAAAATTCAAACCCCAATCATGACTGTTGTGCTGTATTCCTGATTAAAATTTTTCAGCAGAAACATTTTTCTCCTCCTGAAGCTCAGCTTGTTTGTGTCTAGAGTTTGTGTTTCTTAGTCCATTCACTGGCAGCATGGCCTTTGGAGGATTCCATTGCCAGCAGAAGATCTGCAACTCAAGCCTCAGGACTCTATTAGCCCTTGTTTGCTTCAGGCTCCTGAACTTCCCTCACATTTTTGTGAGATTGGCCAGGTGCGGTGGGGCATGCTTGCAATCTCAGTTGCTCAGGAGGCCGAGGCAGGAGGATGGTGCGTTCAAAGGCAGCCTTAGCAACAGTGAGACACCAAGCTACTCAGTGAGATCCTGTCTCTAAATAAAATACAAAAATAGGGCTGGGGATGTGGCTCAGTGGTTGAGTGCCCATGAGTTCAATCTTCAGTACCTCCCCGCCCCCCCCCACCCCCCCAAAAAGAAGATACTTGTTACATCTTGCAAGTTTTTCTAGGTATTTGGGGTGGAGAGGATGGAATTTCAAGTTCATCCATTCACTGTGTAACCAGAACTAAAAGGTCTCTTGCCCAGAATTGTAAGTATGTAAAACCATCAGCAAGTTTACACCTGTAAACCCAGCTACCTGGGAGATTGAGGCAAGAGAATCACTCGAGCCCACAAGTTTGAGGCAAGTGTAGGCAACCTGCCTCAACCTGCCTCAAACAAACAAACAAACAAACAAAAATCAGCAAGCAATGAAAACTGAGATCAGAGATGAAGCCTCTGAATAATGATAATGCAGCAAAATTCTGATTTTAGCAAAAAGCTGACCTACATAAATCTATGAACTCTGATGACAAAAAAGAATAACAGAACCCATAACACAAGTTTGGAGGGGTTAAATGTTTATTAAACCAAGCTTTAAATCATACATCCACCTACCGTCTGTAAACAAATACAGTCCACGTGTAAGTAAATGGGCAGCAGATCAGAACCAGTGGGAATACTCAAGTTCCCTTTGCACACCAGCACCTCCCCAGAACACCCTCCGCAGGCCAACCCCACAGGTAAGGGCGAGAGGAAAGGAGCAGAGAGGGAGCTCCACTCCATCCCGAGGGTGGGCATCAAGACAGGCATCTGTTCCACACCAGGCAGGGTGGACCACAGCAAGGCCACAGGGTAGTTTTTACATTCACAGACTGGCTGAAATAGTACAAATGAACTTTCCTCATCTCGGTGCCTCCCTCCCTATCACCATCATTGGTAAGAAGTGTGAATTAAAATAAAGGACGGACCACAGGTGGTTATAAAAATAGATGACTCGTAGAGTAATAAATATCTATAAGTAGCAGAGCATAAACTTATATAAAATTTACCTTTTCCCATAATGTGTAGATTATCATAAGTATGTTCGAGGTATGGTCAGCAGAATTCAGAGCGGTAAGAAGGGATTTTTTTTTTTTTTGGTACCAGGGAGTATATCCAGAGGCATTAACCACTGAGCCACATCCCCAGCCCTTTTTATACATTTTATTTAGAGACAGGGTCTTGCTAAGTTGCTCAGGGCCTTGCTAAGTGCTGAGGCTGGCTTTGAACTCATGACTCTCTTGCCTCAGCCTCCCAAGCCGCAGGGATGACAGGCATGTGCCACAATGCCCAGCTCCAGTAAGAGGGGATTTGGAAAGAAAAAAAATATTCAGGTTCAAAACCCAGAGGAGGCCGAATGCAGATGGGAAAACACAAAATCCCAAATCTTCCCAGCACATGATCCTACTTAGTAGACACCACAATTAGCTTACAGCCCTTTTTATATCTTAAAAAGTAACTCTTTGTTACCTATGTACAAACTTTAAAAAAGATTTATCAGGAGACCCCAAAATTGATTTAACAGCGGCATTAAAACTGCTGAAACCTGTAGCATTGTGTGCGCTTCCATGTACTTCTGTGTATGAGGCTGAAAAAGGCCCCAGAAGTGTTTTAGATAGCTTTTTAGAATTCCCACAGAAATCAATTCTACAATCATTTCAGTTATAGAAGAACAAAAGAAAGAAGGGAAAAATAACCCCTCAAACTAGGGTTGGGTGGGGCAAAAAAAAAATCTCACAAAGTAACTAAAAATTCATGAATATATAAATGACATTCATAGGTTCTTTTAATACTTATGGAATGCTATATAAGGTAACTGTGGAATGGTATTCTGAAACCAATCTCATTTTGAGGGGTACAGTCATTCCATTCTAATTCTAAAATTAAAAGCACTTATCCCACATGATGTGCGTTTCAGCGAGGCTGACAAGTAGACTTGGTTGTACTCGACAGCGTCACCTTAAAGCTCCATAAAAGATTCATGGCTGACCTGAACTGCAAAAGTTCAGAACTCACAATTCCACAGGTAGCTAGCTGTTCATGCTCATGGCTTGCAGAGAGCAAAGGATCCACTCGAGCTGTCCTAAAGTCACCTCAGCCTATAACAGTGTTCCCTGGAAACTTTGCCTAGTTTCCTTTGCTAAAGCATCTCCCTAAGCCTAACGTGTTTGGGACTCACCGGGATAAGCAAACAGCTTCCCCTGACACTAACATACATGCTACACCTTCAAGAGGGATGGACCTATGCAGCTCCCCCCAGGTCTCCTGTACTCCTGGAACAACCCCTGGAGTCCAGGATGCTTGCTTCCTGTGGAACACAATGTGTGACAGGCCAGGATGAAGTAAGTTTTTGAAAGTAGTGGTTCTCAAATTAGAGTGAGCATCAGAAACACACAGAGGTGTACTGAAGCAGAGACAGCACGCAGGGGTCCAGGGCAGGGCCTGGGAAACTGGATTCCAAAGAGCGAAGCAGATACTACCCGACCGTGGACCACACCTGGTGTGGCAATCATCAAGACCCTGACCCCTACACATCTCAGTGTCAGGATGTCCTCCTGTGACCCCAGGAAAGGTTGCATGGGACACTTGCCACCACCAAGTAGCTGGAGGCCAGAAAAGCCTAGTAGTATCTTAAAAGGTCCCACATGATGGCAGGTAGAGAGTGCCGCACTCCATTCCTGGATCTGTTCCCACACACCCAGATGACCAGGTATAGCAACTGCATCTTACAAGAGGAATAATAGCAGCACCCTCTCAGAGGATCTGGGGGACTTAAGAAATGTTTGCATAAAAGCACCACCTAGCACAGAGTAGGTAGTGTCTGTTAATCAGAAGAACGTCAGTCACGGCAGGAAAATCCCGGTGAATTTTCTGTCTTCTCCCACTGCTGAAATCTTTACAAAAGCACATTCTGGCAGCCAACAAAAGAGAAAGAAGGCTAAAAATTCAGAAAACTGCAGCAAGAGGGGAAGTATATAAGTGGATTATCTAATTGTGAAAAAAAAAAAAAAAACCACCAACCCACAATCAAAGTAAGTTAATTATGCTGGTTTGAGATAGTGTTTAAATGTTAAATACGGTGATCTTTGAACACATTCCCTTCCTCATCCTACCAACCATTTTAATGCTGGTTAAATTTATCATCAAAAGAAGGAGAAAAAAAAATAATTCATCCACTCAAATACATAGGAAGTACATCTAAAAAATTTAGCTGAGATAGTCCCAATCTTATAGAGTACCACAGTGGGGAAATTTCAAATGTGATCTTTAAAAAGGATGTATAATATTGATTAGTAGAAACACCCACACAATGAGAAATGAACACACATGCCCACATGTGTGTTTAGTTGTTGCCCTGTACAGTTGAGCCAACGAACTGCCCCTCGTCATTCAAAAACGAACCTGTAACAATTCATACATGTCTGTGTTGGGAGCATGATCGGGCAAATCTCTTGTTGCCAAGTGTTGGTTTCCACAAGAATCCAAAAGACTGATGGGAGAGGCAGGACTTTCCCCAGCCCCTTATGTGATTCCTGTTAGATGTGCTCTGGATGGCTCTGGAGACAGGACAGCATCTCTGAGACAGGTCGGCCTTCGTAGCAGATCTGATACACGGCAGTAAACAATGGAAACCTGAGTAAGAGGAAATGTGGAAAGGCAAGCTTAGGCTGTCTGGTTTACCTCCTAGAACAAATTGGTTCTTCTGTCCTGCTTACTAGCCTGCAGATGGATATGCCATTCTGGAAAACACAGTCCTCACTTTCCACATTGCTTTATTCTTTGGTCTCAAGAATGCAGAGCCCCTGCACTGCAGCTACAAGATCTCAGGACCATGAGACTTTTCTCTGCCTAACAAGCTGGGTTGTATGTTGATAAGCAACTCACGTGGTTATCCTCCTGGGGTAACTGGTGGTCATTTACAGAAAAGAGTTGTAGCTCAGGATCTTGGCCCACATCTGGAGTGAGTCCAAGTTCCTGTCACTGTTTGAAAAGATTGGAGAATAAACTTTGCAAGGAGATATTGTTCTCCCTTCTCCCCAATGGATCATCCCAAGATGACAATGAGGCTGCCCACACATCACCATAAATAAATCAGGCCTGGAACACTCCTGCAAGAAGCCAAGTGAGGACCCACAATTAGCCAAGCCCCGATCTCATGCTGGAAGCTTGATTTATTTTGCTGTTTCCTCCAAGATGTGAACACATATAAGTGAAAGTGTGAAATGGATGAGGGCATAAAGGAGCAACCTAATAATCCTGTGGAAAAACTGGTTCTATTTACTTAAGAAAAGTTAACATCATCTCAGGGTGTGCATGCGCATGCGTGCGCGCCCGCGCACACACACACTCTCAGCTTCAAGTGAGCTTAACAGAATCAATAGAGTTTTAAAGGCCATCCTGAAAATTACCTGGCTAGAATCCTATAATGGCAATATTTAATTTAAGAAGAGCAAACGGTACTGGGGCATCACAGGTCCTTATGAGAGTCATGACTGTAGGTTTTGGAAGGTATGTAAGCCTACGCTATTTTTTGGAGTCAGGTAAACTTTGTCAAATCTGACTCTATAGCCTATGGACTCTGGGAAAGTTTCACTAACCCTGACTCAGTTTGCTCATCTGTAAAATGGAGCTGGAGACATAGGCCTATTGTAAGAATCAGGTGAGTTACCTGATGAATAAAGTGGTGTAGTTGGTGTCATAATTACAGGGAAGCACAGTAACTCAGCGAGATAAAGGGCTGTATGGCCAGTGGGGCCAGGCAGTGGTCCTGGGGAGGCTGGGCAGCTTATGTGCTACAGGACTTCCTCCCTCAGTCAGGTGGTCAATCAGCTGACCCTAGCCCAACCTTAACACAGGTCTGGCTGGAAGGGGAGGGGAGGAGGGAAGCAGGCAACCAGTCACAAGACAAGGACACTGCAAGGCTGTGCATGCACTTTCACATGGGTCCTTTCTGATGGCACAATGCTGGGACAACTTGTCCTTCCCTTTTTTCTGAATTCTTTGATATTTTATTCATATGACTGTATCTATCTTTGTCTATCTATATCCCATAATTATATTGATCTGTATCTATATATATAGTTTTTTTTTTCTTTTGTACTGGGGATTGAAGCCAGTACAAATGGCTTAACCACTGAGCCATCTCCAGCCCTTTTTTATATTTTAGTTAGAGACAGGGTCTTACTGAGTTGCTTAGGGCCTCCCTAAGTTGCTGAGGCTGGCTTTGAACTCACAATCCTCCGGCCTCAGGAGGATTGTGAGTTCAATTCCTGAGCTGCTGGGATTACAGGCATGCACCACTACAACCAACTATCTTTTTATTTTTTAAAACAAGTAATCATTGTTGAAAAATTTAAAACTTACGGCAGGCAGTTCTTTCTGATCACCCTGCAGGACAAACCAGAATCTAAACCTTCCTCTTCTGTCCTATGCCTTATAGAATTGAGGTCTCGTGGAAGTTGAGTTGGTTTTGTGCGAACACTCATTTTGGGGGCAGGTGGGTGTTTCCTGCCCCCACACAAAGGACGGAACTAATCCAGTACAGTCCTGGGTTCACTTGTCAAATGGGCTCATCTGCCAGGGGCTGGCTGTCATGAGAGCTAGTGTCACAGACCATGGGAGACTTACTTATCCATGAGTCCCTTCTGTTTGAGGATGCGGTATACTTCAGCAGAAGTCTGAGGTCCTTGGAGCTTCTGCCCATTCAGCATCTCCTTCTCCAATTCTTCAATGGTCTTAAAAGCAAAGGATTAAAAAAAAAAAAAAAAAAACTATGGCAAAGACTAGAGAGAATTGATTTCAAGAGGAGAGTGGGGAGGAGAGTTATCATCCCCTGCTGTAAGCCCAGAGAGACTCTCTTGGCCACAGGTGTCAAGTGACAGCAGCCAGGGCACACAGAATGCAGCAGGTACTGACACTGCTTTCTGCAGGGTGGTTCGGAGAACCAGTGGGAGTGGGAGGGCATCGAGGGGCTACCTTCCCGGTTCTGGCGAATGCCTCTGCCACCCTGCGGTTCCGCCCTCCGTAGCAGGTGGTTATCAGGTCGGCCACCCCGCAGCTCTCCAGGAAGGTGGCTGTGGACACTTGGCCCTTGCAGAAGATCCTGGCAAAAGCGATCATTTCCATGAGGCCGAGGCGGATGACGGCGGCTTTGGTGTTGTCTCCACAGAGGAGGCCATCGCAGAACCCAGCTCCCACGGCCACAATGTTCTGCAAAGGACACAACAAAGCCAGGCTGCTGTTAGAGCATCCCTGCAGATGAGGCTGCAGAGGGGGACAGTGGAGACACTGGATCCACCTCAAAATGCTCAGCCCTGCTTCTCCTGCACAAAGGGTGAGGGAGGGTGAAGGAGGAAACAGCAGCTTCTATATCCCACTTACAGGACAAGGAGCCCACAGGTGGGGACGAAGCGCAGTGCAGTAGTATCCATCAGGCAGAAATCAGAATGGTTGAGAGCAGTCTGTGCTTAAAGTCTGTTTGACAAACTACTTGGCCTTTTGAGTTCTTTTTATTAAAACTGAATGCTTTGTCCAATTATCACACACAGAAAAGTGTACAAATCCTACGTGTATAATTTGATGGATTTTCACAAACTAAACATACCATCTAGCCAGACCCTGATCCAGAATTAGTGCAACCTGAGCCATAGAGAGAGCCCTCTTCCAGCTCTCCTCCACTCTTACTTCTCACAGCAAGCATTGACTCCTATTACCTGTCTTTAACTATTCTATGAGCTGGGTATAGTAGTGAACACCTGTAACCCCAGTGGCTGGGGAGGCTGAGGCAGGAGGAGCCCAAGTTCAGAGCCAGCCTTAGCAACTTAGCAAGGCCCTAAGCAACTTATCCAGACTCGGTCTCAAAATGTTTAAAAAAGGGCTGGGATGTGGCTCAGTGGTTAAGCCCCCCTTGGTACCAATAAAAAAATAAATAAGTTTAAAACTATTTTATGAATGGAATCATATAGAATCCAGTCTTGTACATCTGGATTCATTGTCTCAATTCCACACCACGGTTGTGAAATTCATTCATATTTTTACACATAGCATACTTATTTTAATTGTTGCATCACATTCCATTATTTGAGAGTACTGTAATTTATTCTTTCTTCTGTCAGTGGGCACTGGAGTAAGTTGCAGCTTGGGGCCATTACAAGTGTTGCCACTAGGGACACACACTGTGGTACGCACCCTTTGGTAGCTACACACAGGAATTCTCTTGGTATGGCATGGAAATCGACTAGGTCCACATAAGTGCAGCTGGAGTTTCGGTGTTTTGTTTCATTTAATAATCTCTAAACAAAGACTCATGTAACATTCGCTCTCTGCATGCCTGACAGACACAGGACAAATCAGACACGAGCCCTTCTCTTCCAAAGTTGATAATCTGGTTTGGGGGTTGGCAACCTAAGAGCTAACTGCTAGTGTTTTGTTTTTGTTTTAAGTTTTTCAATTTTTTTTTTTTTTAGTTGTAGATGGACATAATACCTTTATTTTATTTTTATGTGGTGCTCAGGATCCAACCCAATGCCTCACATATGCAAGGCAAACACTCTGCCATAGAGCTACAACCCCAGCCCTAACTGCTAGTGTTTGCAAACACTGATCCCCAGGCAACACAGTCACCCCCCTCATCCACACACTGTTTGTGCTGCCAGAGCACAGGCGAAGTCACGACAGAGCCCCAGAGTCCAAGGTCCACAACGCTTAGACATCTTCTATCTGGCCCTTATGGAAAATGTTTGCCAACCCTTGACAACACAGGAAAAATACCGCATGTGCAAAGTCTCGCTCCCTGGCTCCCGGCCCCGTCCACTTTCCTACTTCCTTTTTCCTTGCCAGGAAAAGACAAGCATTTTTGACTCTATCTAACTGCACTCGTGTTTCTCAGTAATTCCTCATGATTATTTAGAGATCTTAAAATATAAGGCAAGCTGGGTGTTCAGTGGTGCGGTCTGCAATCACTGCTACTCAGAAGGCTAAAGCAAGAGAACTGTAAGTTTGAGGTCAGCCGCAGCAAATTATCGAGAGACCCTATCTCAAAATGAAAAGGGTTGGGGATGTGGCTCAGTAGGATCACCCAGTACTGCAGACAAAACAAATCAACCGGAAACAAAAACTACGAAGCAAGTTGCTAACTAAAGGGAAATAAATAAAAAAGTGTGCTTTTTTTTCCTTCAAAGAACTTATATTTTATTAAAAGATAATACTTCTTTTTTTAAAATTTGGGGATTGAAGCCAGGGGAGTGCTTTATCCTTGAACTACATCTCTGGCCCTTTTTATTTTGGGATAGGGTCTTGCTAAAAGTTCCTTTGGACCTCGCTAAGTTGCTGAGGCTGGCCTTGAACTTGCAATGCTTTTGCCTCAGCCTCTGAAAGTACTGGGATTACAGGTGTGTGCAACTGGGCCTGGTAAAAATAACATTTTCTTAAAACACGTGACCCATCGATTCTGAGTGATGAGGTGAAAAATGGGGAGAACTGAAGCACTTGTAGCCTACCCCGGGGCTGCAGGCAGTGGGAGAACACTGGAGCAATGAGGTGACACCAGGACAGGCAGGGGCACTCACAGCAGAAGCTCCAAGGCCAGTGTGGATAGACAGGCCCAATGGCTTTATTAAAGTTATCAAGGCAATGGGCTGAGGCTTAGGATAGGGGTAGTTAGCCTAGTGGTTAGACCACAGAAACTATTCTTAGATGCTTCCTGCACCACATCCCAATCACTGGAACCCATTCTGTCCCGGATACCTGACAAACCCACCCTAGGAAACATTGATGGGCTGAATGGAAGGTAGGAGAGACTTCATCTAACCCAGGGCTCCTGCAGACAGGAGGGCAGGGGAATTATTTATGGAGTGCCTACAGCGAGCTGCACTGAGCCCTTTGCCTGCAGTCTCATCTTAACTTCCCTGATGACTGTGAAGTGTGTACCTACCCTCCCATTTCCTGTCTGGCACAACCCAGGCTCAGAGAGGCTCCCTAGCTTGCCAAGAATACCTCCCTGGCAAGAGAAGGAGTCAGAGCACGCTCCAGGGACCTGGTCCACTCTGTCCCCTCTGCCTCATTGCTTCCACAGCGTGGGACACTCCCTCCTTCCAGGGTCAGAGAGACCTTCCTCCCCCTCTGCACTTCCGTGTCTAGGGGGAGTTGCCCCCGCACCCTGCTCAGGACAGCTCAGGAGAAAAGACTTACCAGGAAAAACAGAAAGAATGGCAATTGCTAACCTTACTGACTTGTTAGAGCTTCCCACATTATTAACCCCTCTAAATCTAACAGTCCTGCAAGACAGGTCCTATTATCATGCTCACTGAGAGCTGAAGCAACTGAGGCCCATGGCAAGCAGCTATCAGGAGGAGACACAGGAGATGCCTTGCCCAGGGGCCAGTGAGTGAAAGGAACAGAGAGGCCACCTAGGAGTTCAGGTAAGAACTTTCTAACAGGAAGAGCTGGCCCACTCAACCGAAAAGACTTGGCAGGAGTCTCCATCACTGGGAGAGCTCTTTCCAAGCAGCACTGTATGAGCAGACGCTGAGCCCAACCAGTCTAACCACACTAGGAGAACAAGCAGATGAGGGGACCTGGGGGCCTGCAGCCCCTCTGTGACCCCTTCACCACAGGGCACATGGGTCTGGACCATCTAGAAGATTCTACTAGATAACTAACCTTCCCATCAAGGGAAGCAGGGGACCTGGGCTCCCACCCACTTTAATTGCTTTATGGGGCCTCTTGAAATCTTTGCCCTCTCCCTCCACCACTTATCACAAGAAAAATAAACACACTGAACCAGTGAGAGCGTGTGTTTGAATAGCATGAGAGCAGATGTCCTCTGAGATCGCTCAGCTGTGAAAGTTATCATTACCCACTGTGCATTTAAATCTGCTTTAAACTATCTGCAGCTAAAAATACCAGGACTTTCAGAAGACAGACGTGCTTAAGCCCATCTCCCATTTCCTGGGTTATGGCAGAACTCGGGCAATCATTCACCTTGAAGTGCAGTTTTTGCAATTCTGAATTGGGGTAGGTTGGACAGGCCCTGGGCCCTCTTCCAATGGCCATCATCCCACAAAAAGAATGGAAAACCAGAGAGCTAGTCAGATGCCTGCAGCTTTGCAGACACTCTCCCACCTAGGAAGAATCACCCCACAGAAAGCCGGATCAGTATCCACTATTTTCTGTAAGTCCAACAATCCATCTGATTCTTCCTGAGGCTAGCTCCTGAAGCACTTGACCTCAGAGGACCCCACCAGCAGAGTGTGTGCTTACTAAACGCAAGCTGCTTGCAGGTTGGGCCCTGTGTAAGGCAGCCAGGCCAAGGTGTCAAGGAAGGCCAAGGTCAGCCCCATGCTTAGCCAGGTCCAAGGCAAGCATCCTGAGATGAAGCTGCCTTACCTAGAGAAGCAGTGTCCAAGAGAAGTTTCAGCAATGACATCACGTTTTATATCTGCTCTACCCAATACAGTCACCACTAGCCACTCGGGGCCACTGAGCCTTTGCCATGTGGCTACTGTGACACAAACTGAATTTTTAAGTTTGAAAACTTTTAAGTGGAGGAATGAGGATGGTGAGCCGCTGTTGGAGTTCTGAGTGCAGTGCACCCCCACAGAAGGAAGGCCAGAGATACAGTCGCAACTCACAGAGGACTTGTGCCCAGGCTAAGGCGGTTGGAGAAGTTCCAGGGCACGTCATTAGCTGCAGCTCCTGGGCTGAGTAGAGATCATCTCCCAGAGAAGGAATGTTATGGGGTTGGCTATCAACATCAGGCCTTCCATGCTCGGTGGGGCACGGACTGATGTGGACGAGACCTATGTTTGGGAGACATGGGCCATGGCATCGCCTCAGAACAGGTCCTGTGGTGCTCGTATGCACACTCTGCCGTGAACAGCTCTGTAATGTGGACAGGAAGTTCAAATCCCTGCCAAGCACCTGCACCTGGAGCTCGTTCAAGCTGTCTTGCCACTGTACCCTGAGAATTCAGAGGAGTTGTAGCTGATGACAACCCAGGTCAAGCAGAATGGCTTCACCTGTAACATGGTGCTGGACCCCCCCCACACACACACAGCGCCAAAGCAGAAGGTTCTACCGCTGCCTGTTTCTGGGCCTTCACCCTTTCTGCCCGAGGAGCTGAATGGAGATGGAGGCCAGGAGTTCAGGGTCACTAATGAGAAGGTCCCGTACAGGATTGCCAGGCAGCGGGTGGTGAAAAGGAGTCCAGAGTAGGTGCTAGACAGGGAACTCCAAGGCAAGGAAGGCACACCTGACAGCATGTCAGCCACCAGCAAAAGCCCTGCTGCAAGGCAGTACCCGGGCCAGAGGGACCACTGACCACACAGCTGTGACCCCTGCCATCCAGCCCAGGAACTCGCCTCTGGGTAGTTTTCTATACCGAATGCTTACTTCCTCAGCTGACAAAATAATGTTAGAAAAGTTCTAAAACTCTTTTTTTTTTTTTTTCGCAGGGCTAGGGATCAAACCCAGGGCCTTGCTTGGTAAACACTCCACCACTATTTACCACTAGGCAAGTGCATCTTAATCACCTGTTAAAATTTTATTTTGCAACAGGGTCTTGCTAAGTTCCCCAGGTTGGTCTCCAGCCTCAGTTTCCTCAGTAGCTGGGAATATAGGTATGCATCCATATGCCTTGCCAAAAGCACTTTCTTCACCAAAAAAATAAAAAAGAAAAGCTACGACAGCATCTTTATTTGTTCTAAAAGCAACAAATAAATTGCTTTCTGTGGAAAGAATTATTACTTAATTTGAATATAAACCTAAATCTCCACATAGGGCTAGCAGCCACGCTGTTGAACTGTGCAGATTTTGCTCATTCACACAAAGGCCTGGCTGGGTCTAGACGGGCCCTGACTGGAGACCAGGCACAAGGTCGAGGACGGTGCGTCATGGCCAGTGCCCTGGAGCAACCTCCATGCCCCACAGTCAGAACCACAGAAGAGCCACAAGGAGGAACCCACGAATCCGTGGCACAGTTGGCTGGTTTATCCCAATCTATTCTCTTCTTCCAGAGTAACAGAGTCACCCTTTTAGAATATGAAGACAAAGGCCATACGCCAGGGAGGCTGAAAGAGCCTGGGTCCCTTACGATTCTATGGCGAGAGCTGGTCATGTGAATTCTAGATGTTTATATTAAGAAAGAAAGAAAACCTTCTACCTTGCTCAGCCACTATTATTTTGCGTCTCTTTTATAAGTTTCATCTGCGTCCTGATAAAGCGGCTACACACTTTGAGTTTTGTACTTCTCTGTATTAGTACTTCTTATAATTTACACCCCACGAAAAGAAGTAAGACATAGAAGAATAAATGCTGTATGACTCCATTTATAAAAATTCTAGAAAATGTAAAACTATAGTGTATAAAAGCAGATTAGTGGTGCCTGGCAGGAAGTGTGGCAGTGGGGACTACACATGGTATTGTCTGGGGTGAATGGAAATGCTCTGTTGTGTACAAATCTACCATAAAAAATAGTCAGGAGAGGCCATGGTTTTGGACTGATCTCCTGCACTAGGTCCCCAAAGACCAGAGCAAACCAAAACAGAGTCACTCATGCTAAATGCCACTTCATCAAACTGAAACAAAAAAGTATCCCCCCTGAAAACAGGAGACTTCTCGGCTTTAACTTTTTTTTTTTGGGGGGGGGGTGGTAACCAGGGATTGAACCCAGAGGCATTTAACCATTGAACCACATCCCCAGCCCTTTTTACATTTTTTAATTTTTTTAAATTTTGAGACAGGGTCTCACTAAGTTGCTTAAGTTAAGACAGGGTCTCATTAAGTTGCTAAGGCTGGCTTTGAACCTGTGATCCTCCTGCCTCAGCCTCCCAAGCCGTTGGGATTACAGGCATGTGCCATCATACCTGGCCTCTGCTTTGACTCTTAAAAACAAGAAACCTGAAGTCACCTGATGTTAACCAATCAGGTTTCTCTCTGTTGATCTGGTTTTTTTTTTGACCTATAAAACGCACTGTCCTGCCTCTGGAATCTCTCATGGTATTTTGTCGAATGGAGGCTGCCCATATTCATGAATCACAAAAGAAAGCCAATTAGACCTATTACTAAATTTGTTGTCATTTTGTCTTTTGATAATATTTACTGTCAAAACAAATGTCATTTATATAAAGTTAATTAAAACAAAAAAAGAATATGTTCTGGGGCTGGGGTTGTGGCTCAGCGGTAGAGCACTTGCCTCTCATGTGTGAGACTCTGGGTTCGATCCTCAGCACCACATAAAAATAAATAAACAAAATAAAGATATTGTATAACTAAAAAAATTTTAAAAAAAGAATATGTTCTTTTCTGATTAAAAAGATTAACATAGCTCAGAGGTGAAAAATGTTCTGAAGGTAGTAAGATGCACTGGTATAAAATGATTATGCACAACCCCTTTGAACTTTCTTTTCATTTTATCCACATAGGGAGTGCTTTTAATGTTTCTATTTTTATTTTTCAGTAAGTTAAATGACCTCATGGTTTTGTGTACAAAAATGATTAGGTACTGCCGGGTCCAATGGTACACATATGTAATTCCAGCTACTCAGAAGACTGAAGCAGGGGGATTTCAACTTTCTTCTCTCTACCTATCTGTTGTACGAGACATAATGAATATGACTACTTTCATCATCAGGAAAACCCAAGAGAACTCCTATTTGCACAATAAGAGCAACACATGGTCATCATTTTGCTTTGGCATGTTCTGATGGAGGAGGGCTTCATTTTATTTACAGTCCTTAGATACGAATCAGAAAAGTCAAGTTGTACATAGTAACCAGAGAACACAGGACTACGGTTCTCGAAACCTATGTTGACTCCAACTGTGCCAATATTTGCCACCCTCCAGTCATTCACTCCTTGGATCTTGATCTCCTTATCTGTATGACACAATGGTTAGAGGCAATAACTGCCAGAGGATCTATTTTTCATTTAAAAAAAAATGCCAACTTTAATGCAGGACCATAGGAATGAGGGTAGCTAGTCTCCTTTCAAAGAGTAGCGGAGGGGGAACACCAGTAAGTGGCCCTCAAGCTCTGCCTGCCTCCACCCCATCAATCACCTTCTGTCATGGTAACAAGAACAAATCCACTTACAGGCTTCCTGCCAGGAAAAATGAAAAGTCATTCTAAGTTCACACACAAGGCCAGCAAGGCCTCCCATTAGCAGAAGCTTTTCCAGAACCCTCAATCTAGAATCTTTTCATCCAGCACTCTTTGTACTGATTAGGATTTCACAGCTTCTCCATTGACCACCAAAAACATCCAGTCACTCAAAAATAGCTCTGGAACTCTGGCCAGTGCTGAGTAATTAGGCATTCATGATGCCCCCTGCTGCTGTCAAGTGGCCATTAGCTTAATGGGGGACTATTAAAAACACATAAAAATCCCAAGCAACAAAAATAAACAAAGCATCTGAAGCCAGCATCTTAAATGCCTAACAGGGCCTGCACATAATGGGAAGAATACCCACACATTTGTTTAGAAATATGGACGCATTTAGAAATGTGTAAGTGTGCTGCCTGGGAGCCCAAGTCTGTAATTGGTTTTAATTTTTTAAATGCTCATTGGATATCATGACGATGCAGACACACACAATATTCATTCTAGAAAGAAAGAGACGACTTGGAAGCAAGCTGGGCATGGTAGTGCACACCTCTAATCCCAGCAACCAGGGAGGCTGAGGCAGGAGAATGGCAAGTTTGAGGCCAGCCTCAGCAACCTGGGGAGACCCATGTGTCCAAAAAATAAAAAAGAAAGAAAAAAATCCTGGAAGGATTGGTGATGTAGCTCGGTGGAAGAGTGACCTCTGGGTTCAATTACCAGTACTGCAAGAAAAAGAAAAAAAAAAGTGAACCAAATAGGGTTCATACTGAGAACTCTCTCTTTTTTTTTTTTTTCCTTTTTCTTTTGGTATAACCTGAAGTGTTAGCTGCCTCCTGGCTGTTTCCTAAGGTCAGGACAGAGAGAGATCATGACCTAGGTTTCAAAGGCAGTAGTGGGCTAGTCTGGAGCCCAGGTATGGACATTTTTTCCTTTACCTCTTTTTACTTAAAAATTGTTGTGGACTGAACTCCTGCACTAGGCCCCACAGACCAGGCCAAACTAAAATGGAAATCCTGTTTCACAACAGAAAGGGCTGGGGATGTGTTAAATGCCACATCAAACTGAAACTTGAAGGAGAGAGATCCCAAAACAGACCCATTTTTCTCCCCCTGAAAATACGAGGAAGCCATCTCTGTTTTAAAACTTAACAAAAAGAAACCTAAAGTAACCTGATGTTGCTCAACCTAGCTTTTTTCCTATTGTTCTGTATCCACCTTACAAAAGCCCACAGTGGAACAGTGGGCACTTGCTATTTTGTAGAATATTGTTGGCTGCCCCAATGCATGACTCAAACATAACCCCATGGGTCTATCACGGAATTTGTTGTAATTTTTGTCTCTGACACTCCCTAGACACTGGCCAATTGAGGTTGTTTCTTTAACCGGGATCTTTTCTCTCTCTAGGGCAATGATAAAACTATTCTCAGAAAAAAAAAACTTCTCCTCAATAGCAGACTATTTTTTTTTTCCCCTTGGAAAAGAACAACCAGCCAAACCACCAAACCAATAGAGCCCAGAATTCAGGGGGAGCAAGTTCCGTTTCGTGCTTAAGGTAACAGGCAAAACAGAGGAATGAATGGAATCACCTGCTCCTGGGTGAGACCCCAGGAAAGCCAAAGGGGAATGCGACCAACCCCAAACAACAAAGCATCCCAATTCCCCATATACACAAGTAAAAGCAAACCCTGAATAAGTGAGGAACAGGAACAGCAAAACAGGAAGTAATAAACAAGGCTCTCAATTCACCATTCTTCACCGAAGAATGCACAAACACAGAGCCCATTCTTCAGGGTGAGATTCCATAATGCAAACCTGGGCAAATAACTCCTCTCCTTGAGGTGAATGACAAGGTTGACTTTACCTTAAGAGCACCACAAAGTTCAACTGTGTCTGCATCATCAACCACAGTTATTCGGAAATTGGGGGTTTGCAGAAGTTCTTTGAAGAGAAGGCCATTCTCCATGATTTTGCTGCCTATTGAAAAGTTGGGGAAAAAAATAAATTAGGAACAATCTCTAATCTTCATCTTCACACCTGATAGTGGTTAAAACCCTGTTAATATAAAAGCAACATGTTGATCACAAAACAATTTAGAAAATGCATAGGAGCAGAAATAGAAAATAGACATTCCGTAATTCCCCAGCATCATTTACAATTTGACATACAACTTTAATTTATTGAATGTGAATAGAGTTTTTCTCAAAATTGGGTATGTATCTGGGCACAGTGGCGCATGTCTGTAATCCCAGTGGATCGGGAAGCTGAGGCAGGAGGATCATGAGTTCAAAGCCAGCCTCAGCGAAAAAGTGAGGTGCTAAGCAACTCAGTAAAACCTCATCTCCAAATAAAATTCAAAATAGGGCTGGGAATGTGGCTCAGTGGTTGAGTGCCCCTGAGCTCAGTCCCCAGTACTGTCCCCCAGTCCTCCCCCCCCCCGAAAAAAATTGGGTTTGAAACATTTATGGGTTTTAAAAACTGCTTTCCCTGCTGGGTATGATGGCGCATGCCAGAGATTTGGGAGACTGAGGCAGGAGGATCGAAATTTGGAGGACAATCTCAGCAATTTAGAGAAATCTTATCTCACAACAAAAAGGGCTGGGGATGTAGCTCAGTGGTAAAGCACCCCTGGGTTCAATTCTTAGTATCAAATGAGGGCGCATGCGTATGTTCGCACACACACACACACAAATGCTTCCCCTAAATTTTGGAAGATGGGAATGCAGTCAAAGAGTACTTGTTTTTGTTCCTGCTATACTCTCTTCTTTTGGGATAGTTCCTGGACTGTGCAGAAAGTTCAGTGGTTTTCAAATACTTATCTTTATTTACTTGTTTTGGAGACCTATGAGTAAAAAAGCAAAACAAAACTAAAATCTTACACCTAAAGCTTCATGTGAAACCTGTTCTGGCTGGTGGGGTGCAGGTGGGACTCACTAAATCCACCCTCCCCTGGGCTCTGAAATCAGGATCAAAAGACTTGCCAATCAAGTTCCAGTTCCCAAGTCAAAGACTCCACACAGTTGGCAGAAAGCATGCTGAGGACTTGGGCTCTGCCTGCCTCGAGCCAGGAGCCCAGCAGTTCCCAAGCTTGCTTGCACATTATAGTCACCTGGGGATCTTTAATAACTCCAGCACCCAGGCCACATCTTAGACCAATTAAATCACAATCTCTGGAGTGGAGCAGGCATCCATAATTTTTGAGGCTCCCTAAATCATTCCAACAGGAAAACAAGTTTGCAAACCTTTGATCTAGCCTCTTCTAGCTTCAGTTTCCTCGTGAGTAAAAATGCTACGGCACTCTCAGGATGGTGGCGAAGAATCACAAATGAAAACTGCCGTGGTTGTAACAACACTCAAAGATCACATAAGATGATTATGGAGTCAGCTGACTTTGCATGGTTATGATTATGCTCTTCTACATTGACAGACAGGGAAACAAAGGCCCAAAGGGGTTTACCAACTTGCCATGGTCACCCAGCTAGTAGGAGACAAGGTATTGTTCTTCCTATCTTTTTTTTTAATGTTCCATAATAAAACATTTAAAATGCCGACATCTAATAGATGGAAATCCATTTCCTATTCTACAGGCATTACAGTTATCGATCATTCAGCCAATTTTGCCTTTTTCATATATTTATTGTCACTGTGCCAGTTTGAGCAAGCTGTCCTCTTCCTCTTTTTGGACAGTCCACCAGGCCTTCTAGATGATTCTGTGCAACACTATTTCATTATGTGGTTGGTAAACCAACCCTGGCACCATAGCATATTACCTCCGTACCATGCCTCTCCACCACCTCACCATACACCTCTGCTCAATGGGAGGGATGCTCATGAGCACCACAAATGAGCCCTTCTCAAGTCACTTTCATCCTGCTCTCTGCAGCTGGAAGCCTGAGTTGCGGCTGAGAGCAACCTGAGGAATGGGCAGAAAGAAGTGAGCTCTCTCTGTTTGCCATGCACATGGGCAGGGGCTGTGGGCTCCTCTGTGGCTATGGGTAAAGGTATCTATCAGAGATGGGCTTGACTTACGGCACCCTCACATTTTCTCAATTGTACACTTTAAAATTTATTATTTTAATTATGAATAAAGGAGCACTAACTTTATTATTATTACCAGTCACATGTGGCAAGCAGGGACCCAGGCCACCTACACAGTACAGGCAGTACCCAAGAGCCATGTGAGGGGCTGCCCCAAAATTGAACATAAACCAAAAGACAGGAAAATCCTCGGTCACACCAAGTTGTAGAGATCATCCACTGATTTAATAAAACTCCCTCCAAACCCTCATTTCTGCCTACAATTTCAGGTTTGTTTGCTGGGAAGTTCCTGTTTCCTGGATATTTCCTGGATATATTCCTGGGCCTGATACATAATAGGCTTTGAAAAACCTTTGTGGAATGACAAGTCTTAAATTTTAAAGGTAAACCCCCAAGAGCAAAGGGAACTCTTACCACAAGGGGGCACCATCACTCACCATGACAGAACATCTAAAAGACACTCAAAATTGTGCCATTTGTCTTCTTCCTAACCGAAGACACAGTGGGTCAAGATTTCTGAATCTACCATATTTAAAAATTAGCTGGTCCCAAAGGTCATCAAGAAAGGACATCTGGAGAATCACAGTGCAATTATCAGATACGTGGAAGTCACTGTTGATATGATACTAGCTAATCCATATTCAAGTCTCACCAACCACTCAGTGCTTTTTCTTTTTTTCTTTTGGTACCAGGAGTTGAACCTAGAGGTACTTAACCACTGAGCCACATCCCCCCGTTTTTATATTTTATTTTGAGGCAGGGTCTCGCTGAGTAGCTTAGGGCCTCACTTAATTGCTGGGGCTGGCTTTGAATGGATGATCCTCCTGCCTTAGCCTCCTGGGCTGCTGGGATTACAGGTGTGTGCCACCGCACGCAGTGCTGTCTTTTATTTCTTTAATTTAAATGTTTATTTTTTAGTTGTAGTTGGACACAATACCTTTATCTTATTTATTTTTATGTGGTGCTGAGGATCAAACCCAGGACCTCACACATACTAGGTGAACGCTCTACCGCTGAGCCACAACCCCAGCCCCACCAGTGCTATTTTTTACAGCAACCATCCCTCCCAGCCCAGGGTCCCACTCAGGATCCTGCACTGCAGCAGGTGGTTGTCATGGCTCTCTAGTGTCTTAATCTGGGACACTCCATTAGCTCTTCATTGTCTTTGATGACATTGACATTTTTAAAATTAATTAATTAATTTTAATTAGGTATATATGACAGCAGAATGCATTTTAATTCATTGTACAAAACTGTACTAAACTTTTCATTTCTCTGGTTGTACATGGTGTAGCATCGCACCACATGTACAGCCATACATGGACCTCAAGTAACGATGTCCATCTCATCACCATCTTTTCTGCTCCCATGTCCCACCATCCCTCCCTTTTGCCCAAAATTCCTCCATTTTTCCCACCCCCACCCCACCCCCCATTATAGATCAGCATCCACTTATCAGAAACAGCATTCAGCCTTTGGTTTTGGGGATTGGCTTACTTTGCTTAGCATGATATTCTCCATCCATTTACCTGCAATATTGACATTATTTTTATACCTTTATTTATTTTTTTTCTGTGGTGCTGAGGATAGAACCCAGTGCCTCACATGTGCTAGGCGAGCGCTCTAGCTACTGAGCTACAGCCACAGTCTCCACACTGACATTTTGAACAGTGTGGGCTGGTTGTTTTGTAACTTATCGATTACTTTGGGCTTGTCTGATATTTCCTCATTTTAAAATCTAGGTGATATAAAGCAATTTTTAAAATATCACCTTCCTGTTCTACCTCACTTCCAACGTTTTGCTTAGCTGAGCTCAGACTGGTTGGTAACTAGTGTCAGGCACAGTCTAACCCGCAGAGAAGACAGAAGCCTTAGGCAAATAAAAAACAAAGGCAAAGAGATGTGACTTCTGAGCATTTGTCTGTCTTGACAAACCAAAAGGCCTCATCCACCCAGCCAGAAACTTTCCTCCAGCTGACAGGGGGAGCTGGGGAAGGTGAACATCCTGCCAAAATATGCAGGTGGATACAAGGTTTAAATCAGGGACTGTAAATGAATTCCCAGGCTTATAGGAAAATCGAATAATCAGTCATTTCCAACCAACTAGGAAAGGTTTATTGGCAAATAGGATTGAGTTGGAACAGCCAGTTTTCTTTTTTGGGGGGAAAAAAGTAATTACATCATTTCACAGGCTACATTAAATTTGCAGATGGATAATAGAATTAACTACGAAAGAATAAACCACACCTACATATACTAGTTAAGTATATGGACAGTGAATTATACTAGTAGGGACTAGTGTACATGTATAAATAAATTATTTTCTGGAAGGATATTTAGAAACTGCTAAGTAATTCCCTTTGGGAAGAGGGTGTTTGATGGGAAATTAAAATCTTAGTTCTTATGTTCCATTTTCTCATACTGTTTGAATTTTTCTTTTTTTAAAAAACCTGTGTCTATATACCTACACAGGTAAATAGGCCATTCTTGGCTTCTTCTGTTGGGGTTTAGAAAATGATACCCCCAAACTACGCCATTTTGGACTTAAAAGTTAAGAGACCTGGGGATCCATGACACAGGGAAGGGCTTCCCTAAATTCCCTCATCAATCCAAAGACAGGATCTGCCAAAGAGGAACACAGTTGCTTTCAAAGCTCCTTACTGAAATGCCATTAACCACGGAAGATTAAGCTTATATCACAGAGGAGGAGACAGAAAATCAAACTCTACACCCATAGCCCAGGGGAACTTTATCCCAGGCCTCTCTTGGTTCTCTGGGCTCAGTCTCTCCCCTAAAAATCACCTACTCCCCCTCTAAAATTGGAACACCACCCTCCTCCCCTACAAAGAGGGTATTTAAGCCTCAACCATCTGGCCCTTCTTTTGAGTTTTATATTTTGTATGTGCTGTTCAATGCATCCACATCCTTTTTTCTTATGTTAATTTATTGCCAGTATGTTTCAGCAGACTAGATTAGCAAACCTTCGGAGGGAAAGTTTCAATTTCCCTGAACTTCTTCATCTGTTCAGTTACCTCTGCTCTTCAAAAAATGTTGCTCAAAAAACTTTTAAATATCCAAATATGAAATTGTTGATGAAATATGATGTGGCTATGAAGATGTATATTAACAGGCTTTAAAAACTGTATATTAAGTGAATAAAGCAATTATAAAACAGTCTATGACTTAACGATAAACTAATAGTTTGCATGAGTCGAAAAAAATAGAGGTATAATTTTCATATACCAAATGAAAGTTAAACAAAATAAAGAATGGTTTTCTTTCGGTTACCTCTATTTTCCCTAATGATACAGCGAAGTACCTATATTTTAAAAAATAAAGGCGTCAGGGGCGGTGGTGCACGCCTATAATACAAGCAGCTCGGGAGGCTGAAGCAGGAGGATCGCGAGTTCAAAGCCAGCCTCAGCAAAATCAAGGTGCTAAGCAACTCAGTGAGACCCTGTCTCTAAATAAAATACAAAATAGGGCTGGGGATGTGGCTCAGTGGCCGAGTGCCCCTGAGTTCAATCCCTAGTACTCCCACCATCCCCACCAAAAAATAAAAGGGGAAATGCCACGAAACTCTAATTGCCTTACCTATGAACACATGTGAGAATCTAAAGCTACACTTTCCCAATGCCCCATCTCATTCAAGAGAGCCCAGCCTCTCTCTCACAGGCTTCCTCTTCTCATGAATCCCATTACTAGTGCATCTGACAAGGGTAGACGCAAGTTCTGCGGTGGCAGGTAAAACTTGAACCTTTATAAGCAAAGCTTCTAAAAATACAATAATATTACTGTTCCAACAATGAATCCTTTAATATGGCCCACAGGCACGTGAGATCCCCAAAAGCCCTCTCTAAAGGAAATGAGAACTTTCACACCAGAGTGTGAATAATAATGTCTCCACTTCCTAATGTGTCAGAATAGAAAAAGCTCACTATTTCAGGATATAGGAGACCCAAATTTGTGCCTGGGTTCTATACTAGCGTGTGACCTTGGGGCAGGTTAACTTATTCTCTGAGACTTGGCTTATTCACCTGGAAATGAGGACCATTCCCAGTTTATTACTGTTGTTATTCTTATTGGAATCAGCGAGGACCCAGATACTAGCATTTGTGGGGCAAAGAAACAACTGGGTTTCAAAGGCCCAAGAGATCTCCACCATGATGGTAGCCATCTGCTTCTTGGTACCAATAATCTTGCATTTCTGCATCTAAACTTTGGGGTCACATGGCCTGACATACATTCTGGAAGTTGTTGAAAGACTTCAGTTCTACAGAATGTCTTCCTGCCATAAAACCCCCTCCACTGAATGTCCAGCATAGGGATAAGAGGGGCAGAGAAGAGTCCACTATAGAAAACACCAGAAGTGGAAATGGACATGCTCAAGCACCAAATGCCTGGCTCCCGGGGCCCTACCTCGGGCAGCCCTTACCAATGGTGGTCTCACAGAACTTCTCCGCAGCCACCTCGCTGGCAATGTTGGCGCCCATCAGCACACTGATGTCAATGCCCATCTTCTCCCGGATGATGTCAGAAATGAGTTTCAGTCCCTCGGGGCCCTCGTCTATGCCCTACGAGGATGTCAAGAAGTTAGTAGGGGAACCACCAAATCAAAGAGGCTTGAGTCACTGCTTTATAAGTCATCTAGATTTAGATTACCAATGGTATGCACGACTTGAAAAATCTCTCTTAATTACAAGGGAAAATGTACCGACTGCATACGTACTGCTTAAAGAATAGTAAGCTGAAGGAAGTAACACAAACCTGTCTCCACCACTCAGGTTAAGAAATAGAACATGATCAACTCCAAGCACCACAAAAAAAAAAAAAAAAAAAAAAAAAAAAAAAAAAAAAAAAAAAAAAAAAAAACAAAGAATAGAATAGAACGTGACCAAAAATCCCAGAAGTCCCCTGTGTCTCTGCCTTCACCCTCCCCTCCCCTAGACTGAACCACTACCCTGAATGTAGTAGGCATTGCCCTTGCTTTTCCTCATCACTTTGTCACACATAACTGCCCTAAGCAATTTTAAGCCCTTATGCCTCCTTTCAAAAGTCTATATAAATGGAATTGCACGGTTCACCTGGGATATGCTGTTTTGTGCTACATTCTTATTTTAGAGATTTACCCAGGTGGCTACATGAAGGTTCTGGTTCACTTCTGTTCACTGCTACATAGTATTCCAAAATGAATAGTTCACAATTCATTTATCCACTCTATTGCTGATTGACATGTGGGCTATTCCAGTTTACTTTCATAAACATTCACCTATGAACATTCTGGTACAGTCGCTTTAGGGAGTTCATGACTTTTTTAATGTCCTGGACTCCACCTCTAGTGGTGTGGTGAAATTTACAAGCTCATCTTTAAAATTTCCCATGCATAAAAACAAAATATATAAGATTACCTAGGAAGCCAATCATATTAAGATAGTTATCAAAATTTTTTGTGAAACTCCAAATTTGAGATCAAGTAATATATGCACTGTTTTATAAACGTACCTAGAAAAAGATGTCATGACAGGTCTCATAATTATTATTATAATTTTCAAGAAGCAACAAGCATAAATGGCATCTAGAGAGATTTGAAACTATTGTAAAGTGATGTGATATGAAAGTCCCTTCAACGGACAACAGGATCATAGGTCCTGCGAACATATTGTTATTGAAACACTGGCTGTGTTTCTAAATGTCCATTTCAGTTAGAGGTTAAAGTGAATAAAAATACAAGGTTTTCTTTCCACCATTAAATAATGAAGCTCTGAGGGTGGTTTGAGAACTTCTGGTTAAAAAAAAAAAAAAAAAAAAAACCACCTTCTTTAGGACATATACCCAGGAATGGTATTTCCCATTCAATTCAATTTCTCAGCTAATGCAAAGTGGTGACTCCAAGATGCAGGCTGAGCCCCAGAGTGGGCTACAGGTTGACAGCAGGGCTTATCAGGGCAGCCATCCTCATGTCACTCCGCTGCTCACCTGCTACCATAGAAAAGCAGCCTTGCACTTGAAGTTGGCCTAAACTAGGCTTCGGACGTTTGCTTTATTTTTTAAAATCACCTTTTTAGGCATCTTTTAACATGTATTTTTAATATTTATTTTTTTAGTTCTCGGCAGACACAACACCTTTGTTTGTATGTGGTGCTGAGGATCGAACCCGGGCCGCATGCATGCCAGGCGAGCGCACTACCGGTTGAACCACATCCCCAGCCCTAGGCATCTTTTAAAATGCAAACAAAAACACTAAAAACTGCCACCACCCTTCCTCCAGCTCCACATCTCAAGCACATCAAAGAGGGAAAGGGACCTCCCGGGAACCAATGTCCAGCTGCGAGTTTCCTGCCCGGTGTGCTCACCAGTTACCTTGATGAGGGTGATCCCCAGTGCTTTCTTGGGTACTCTGCCAGTGATCTCATCGCAGATCTTGTGAATGAACTGGTGGGGGATGACAAACACCAGCAGGTCTGCATCCTGCACGGCCTCGCTGAGATTGGAGACGGCGACCTGCAGCCATGAGGAGGAACAGTTACTCCTCTGCCTACCCAGGAAGATTTCCTTCCCCATTCCTTTAGCAGATATGGAGGACTGAGACATTGCCTTTCTTTCTAGGAAAAGTGCCCCTAAATTTCCTTTTAAAAGCTGCTCGTCATATTTTATTTTATTTTATTTTATTTTTTTTTTGGTATTAGGGATTGTACTTATGGATGCTGTACCACCAAGATACACCCGCAGCCCTCTTTTTATTTTTTGAGACAAGGTCTTGCAAAGTTTCCCAGGCTGGCTTTGAACTTGTGATCCTCGTGCCTCAGCCTCCCGAGTCACTGGGATTACAGGGACTTGCCTAGCTGCTGCTTACATTTTAATATGAAACATTAAATGTGAAACATTCTGTCTTAGCTTAAGCTGGTTTGAACAGCAACATAAAGGATCAACTGCCCACAGCCCAAGGCTTAGCACTTTAAGCTTTCCTGGCTTGCTCAAGGCAGGGAAGGCCTTTCTTCTTCAAAGACGTTGTCCAGACTGGTAATTTAGGCTGGGCAGCCACAAGTGACCAGGATTGATTACCAATGCTGGGGTTCAGAAAATGATCCCCACCAAGTGAAGGTCTTAGAAGCAGCCTCAAAAGCAAAGTTTTTCCCTGATCTTTTCCTTTCCTCTTGTATCTCACCCTTCATCTCACCACCCATCCCCAGGAAAGCCAAGAAAACTAGAATTTCTTTTCACCCAGATTACCTAGAGTGGACAGGTACCCCAGGAGACTGAGGCTAGAGGAGGATCTCTGGAGCCCAGGAGTTCAGAGTCAGCCTGGGCAATATGGTGAGACCCTCTCTCTTAAAAACAAAACAGAACAACAACCACCTCTTCCCCAAAGCCAGTCAAAGAAACCATGACTTTTCCCCAAAGTCATTCATAAGACCTTAAAAATACTACTCTAGCTCCCCGCTCCTTGCTGGACAGGAAGAAATTCTTTGACTTACCTTATGACAGTAGGTCTGGCTGGATCTCATGCTCTCCCATTATTAGACTGCACCCCCCTTTTTTGGCCCAATCTTCCCCACCACCCAGGACTGGAGAACAAACCCAGGGGCACTCAACCACTTTTATTTTGAGGCAGGGTTTTGCTAAGTTGACCAAGCTGGCCTTAAATTTGTGATCCTCCTGCCTCAGCCTCCTGAGTAGCTAGGATTACACGTGTGCACCCTGGTACCCAGCTCCTATCATATGGACGTGACTGTCCATGCTTTACTGAACTTAAGATTGAAAATGCATAGTTTACCATGGCACTTCTGGTCTTCAATCTGAAAGGTCTGTGTCATATAAATGATACAGAATAAATTTGTTACACTTTTCTCTTGTTAGCCTGTCTAATGTTAAAAAGGTGTCAGCCATGACTCTCCACGGTGAGCAGGAAAAGGGTCACCTCTCTTCCTGTCCCTACAGCAGCAATCCATCTGCTTTTATCAGTTCCCTTGTACCTGGAGTTTCTGCTCCTACCACAAAGCCCTCAAAGGCAAAGCTCATGCCCTTGTCTGTACCCCTCCACAGCCTCTGCCATGAGTCTGATTCCTCATGTCCCCTTGGTTAGGTGGAGGTTTATGCTCCCTACTCTTGCTTCTCATATGGAACCACCTGATGGTCTGAATTTTAATTAAACATTCCTACTTCTCTGGACCTACTGTCTCTTTAACTTCCTATCCTCCTCTAACACACACACAATCCTCCCTTTCCTCCTATTAGGGATATTTTCAACATGACAAAATGGGAAAGCCCCCATCAAAGAGAAAGGAGGTGGGTTGGAAGTTCTGAGTCACATGCCTACAATCGACCAGCTGTGTAACCTCTGGCAATGACTTAGCTCCACTGACCTATGTAAAATAGGAATAGGAATTCCCTTTGCCACCTACTGCCAGCTACTTCAAAATAGGTTATATAAATGACAGTGTTTTAAAACTACAAAGACCTGAACAAACAAAAGGGATCTGTTAGGCTGGGCATGGTGGTGCACACCTGCAACCCCAGCAGCTTGGGAGGCTAAGGCAGTGGGGATTGCAAGTTCGAGGTCAGCCTCAGCATCTTAGTGAGACCCTGTCTCAAAATAAAAAAAATTTTAAAAGAGCTGGAGAGGTGGCTCAGTAGTAGAGTGCCTCTGGGTTCAATCCCTCATACTACAAAAAAAAAAAAAAAAGAAAGAAAGAAAAAGAGAGAGAGAGAGAGAGAGAGAGAGAGAGAGAGATATCATTGATCAGAAAAACGTGCTTGCCTCCTATAAATCTGCAACTTTTAAGAAGTCAGCCTGTTCCCATACCCCTTATTCAAAATTTTTCTCAAGGAAGCTGCCATCGATCAGGATTTCCTCCTCTTTTATTTCCCTCTTAAATAAATCAAATATGAATCTGCAGGAGGAAGAACCTTCAGGACAATACAACTGGGGCTCAGCAGCATGTGAAGATGTCCTTCTGTTCCCCTTGGTGGGACACTTGGGGTTGAACCTACAGAAGCCATAAGCAACGCAACACAAGCTGCGTTTGGGTGGGCTGCCCGCGCACTCACACAACACTATTGTTCTCCTCACAGCCTCACAACCAGCGCTCTTCAGCTAACAAAGTAGTTTGAATCTCATCTTTCAGAATAAAATCTTTTACTAGGCCTGCCTCCTGCCTCCTGCTCTGAACATCCTCAAGCTGCTGCTTCAGAAAAGCTGACTGAGTTTGTGAGCCTCCTGCCAAAAATTTTTCTAAGGAGGTCCATTGTTAAAAACCCTGAAATATATTAGGAGAGACAACCCAGAACCACAGAGCTTGCCTGTCAGTGGCAAGCAGGACAAATACATCAGAACAAAGGCATCAGAGCTGGTTGTTTAACGCCCGGATTTTCAGGAGTCCAGTGCTCTCCATACAAGTTAATAAAAACACAACTATGGGGCTGAGGCTGGGGCTCAGTGGTAGAGCGCTTGCCTTGCATGTATGAGGCACTGGGTTTGATCCTCAGCACCACATAAAAATAAAGAAAGATATTGTGTGCTCATCTACAACTAGAAAGATATTTAAAAAAAAAAAACAACAAAAAAAGTATGAACAAAAATCACTGAAAACAAACTGGGCACAGTGGTACACACCTATAATCCCAGCTACTTGGGAGGCTGATGCAGGAGGATCATGAGTTCAAGGGCAGCCTCAGCAACTAAGCCAGGTCCTAAGCAACTTTGTAAGACCCTGTCTCAAAATAAAAAATAAAAAGGGCTGGGGGAATGTAGCTCAGTGGTAAAGCAACCCTGAGTTCAATCCTGGGTATTAAAAAAGAAAAAAAAAAAAAAAAAAGAAAGGGCTGGGTGTAATAAAATGCCCCTTGGTTCAATCTCTAGTTTAAAAAAATAATAATAATGGAAAACAAAGTCTTTGCGGACAAATCTGACATTTCTTTTATATCCTCTGGAGGAGTTACACTGTGCATTGTGTGCTCAATAAGCTCCTACGCATTGTCAACATGTTATGTGCAGCTACCAGAGCCATACCCGCTTCTTATCCTAGCAGATGAACCTTCTGACCCTCCCTTGATGCTATTTTGTGGACTTTAAAAAAAGCTGAGATTAAAAGCCTCTCCATTCATTTATAACTATAAACAGATACACTGGATCAAATTTGGGGGGCGCAGGGGAGTATATATAGAAAAATAAGAACTATTTGCAATCCCAGAAACTAGAAATAATCACCATCAATATTTTGGTACATTTCTGTCCAGGGCTTTCTGAACCTATGGAAATATCTGACAATGGTTGGGTGCCATGGCACACGCCTATAATCCCAGCGGCTCCAGAGGCTGAGACAGGAGGATCGCAAGTTCAAAGCCCCAGCCTCCGTAATGGTGAGGTGCTAAGTAATTTATTGAGGCTGTCTCTAAATAAAATACAAAAAAGGGCTGAGATGTGGCTCAGTGGTTAAGTGCCCCTGAGCGCAATCCCCAGTCGTCCTCCCGAACCAAAGAAAGAAAGAAATATCTGAAAATGTAGAAGTGAAGTGACAGCCTTACATATTTTTAAATATAGTATTATGAGATTTCTGCTATCATTCAAATGAACATTTTCCCCCCAAATCCATGAACCTTCTCATATCAGTATGATCATAATGATAATAATGATAATCCAAAGAAGAGATACCAACACTGTCATCATTGTTATCTGATCTCTTAGAACCATTAAAATTATTTCGAGCTCAAGTCTGTATGAATCTACCTGCAGGCACAGTTTTGAAAACTAACAAAAGTGGGACACAGTTAAGATAGTCTGACTGCTGTGGATTAGGTGGCCCGGATCTGTCACCAGTTTGCTGACTGGACACAAGAACAAACTCACCCACATCCTCTGGGAAACAGGTATTCAGATTAAACACAGTATTGTGAGTCAAACATAGCAGAGTAGTGCCTGGGGCATGGCGGAGGTTCAAAATACTGTCATTTCCTTCTGTTCTCCTAACCTCACTTTCAGCTAGACCTCAGGTAAAATTCATGTCCTCAGCTCTACATGCAGAAAATTGATCCTTGGGCACAGGCAACTTCATCTGATGGTTTTTATAAAAACATGCCACTGTTGGTAAGTGAGGCTGGTTCTGGAAAAACAGATATAAGCCACCTGGATTCCGTAGTACCACACCAAGAGTGCCAACTTGTTAAGTATACCTCTGGTTCTCAACATACGACCCCTAGACCATCTGGAACTCGGATTTGCAAATTCATGGGTCTGACACCCAGTGGACCAGAAACTCTAGGAATGGGCTCAGGAAACCCTGTTAAGCTATCCAGGTGATTCTGACGAACACTAAAATTTGAATAACACTACTAAGGACTTCGACTCTAGTGAAAATAAAATAAAAAAGTTAAAACCCAGGGAGGAAAACAGTTAACACCATGCCTTTCCACTGAACTAATACTCCAATTCTCAGAAGCTTTCCAGTTAAAATTAACAGATATTATGCCAACCCCATGACCCATAAATAAATGGTCATTTAAAAAAAAAGGGGGGTCTTGGGCTAGGTTTGTGGCTCAGTGGCAGAGCACGCCTCGCACATGTGAGGCACTGAGTTCCATCCTCAGCACCACCTACAAACAAAATAAAGATATTGTGTCCACATATGACTAAAAAATTTTTAAAAAATAAAAATAAAAAAAGGTCTTAGAATAATAATTTCCCATGAGATACCACCTAAAACATCAAAACAAAACTCTTCATGCTGGTTTGTACTTCTTCACCATTTCCACTATGCCTGGCATTTAGTCAGATGACAAATAATGCCAGGACTATTCTAGGTGCTAAGGAAACATCAGTGAATGTGAACCTTTGCAAGAAAGTGTGAACAGGACAGAAAAAAAGTGTCAGTTGGTCTTCAAAATTAAAAACTTTCATGCTTCAAAGGATACCATCAAGCAAGTGACAAGACAGCTCACAGAAGAGAAAAAGTACTGTGAATCATATCTAAAAAGGGACTTTGTACCTAGAATATATGAAGATGACATACAACTCAATAATAAGAAGCCAATGCATTTTAAGCCAGGCATGCTGGTGTATGCCTGTAATCCTAGCAGTTTAGGAGGCTGAGGCGGGAGGATTGCAAGTTCAAAGCCAGCCTCAGCAACTTAGCAAGACCTTATCACAAAATAAAAACTAAAAAGGGATGGAGATATATCTAAGCGGTTAGGCACCCCTGGGTTCCATTCCTGGTTTAAAAAAAAAAACAACAAAAAAAGACAATCCAATTTTATACAGAGGCAAAGGATCTGAATCTACACTACTCTAAAGGTACACCAACAGTCAATAGCACATGGAAAGATGCTCAATACTGTCAGCCGTCAGGTAAGTGAAAACCAAAACTATTAATGAGAAACCATGTTACACCCACCAGGATAGCTAGGATTAAAAGGCCAGATAATAACACATGCTGGCGAGGATGTACAGAAACAAGAACTCTTGTATATCACTGAGGTCATATAAAATATGGTGGTGCTACTTGGTAAAACCGTCTGGCAGTTTCTTAGAAAATTAAAGGCAGCCAGGCACAGTAGCTCACACCTGTAATCCTAATTGCTCAGGAGACTGAGGCAGGAGGATCGCAAGTTCAAAGCCAGCCTTAGCAATGGCAAGGCACTTTTAGCAATTCAGCGAGACCCTATCTAAATAAAATACAAAAATAGGGCTGGGATGTGGCTCACCGGTTGAGAGGCCCTGAGTTTAATATCTTAGACTAAAAAAAAAAAAAAAAAAAGCTAAATGTAAAACAGCTATATGACCTCAAAACTCCTAGGTATATGCTCAAAATAACTGAAAACATATGTTTCCACAAAATATTATACATAAAGGTTCACAACAGCATTATTCATAATAGCCAATAACTGGAAACTACCCAAAGGTCTGTCAACTAATGAATAGATAAACAAAATATGGTACTGTCATGGTTTGAGTGCTTGTACTCCAGAATGCATGTGTTGGAAGCTAGACTCCCAATGTACTGGTGTTGGGAGTGGGGCCTAGTGAGAGGTACCGGGGCCGCGGGGACAGAGCCCTCATAAACAGATTAATATTGTTACCATGGGAGTGGGTTAGTTCCTGCAAAAGAGGGTGGCTGTACAGTGAGTCTGCCCGCGTGTTTTGACTCTTGCACATACTCACTGGTCCTTTTGCCTTCTGACATGTTATGAAGGCATAACATGAAGACCCTCACCAGATGCTGCTCTTGGACTTCCCAGAACCAAGAGCTAAAAAACTTCTTTCCTTTACAAATTATCTTGTCTGTAGTATTCTGTTATAACAATCCAAAATGGAACTAAGACACATACCAAAGGATAGTATTCACACCTAAAAAAAAGGAATCAAGTACTGACTGACAACATGCCACAGAACAGGTGAACCTTGAAAACAGGCTAAGTGAAAGAAGCCAGTCACAGAAGGCCACCTATTGCATGATGTCATTGATAGGAAATGTGAAGAACTAAGCAAATGAGGCTGGGGATGTAGCTCAGTGGTAGAGCGCTGGCTTAGCATATGTGAGGCCTGGGTTCAATTCCCAGCATTGCCCCCCGAAAAAAAAATCTCTAGTGATAGAAAGTAGTTTAGCAGTTACTCAGGGCTGGGGAGCCATAGGAGTCCATTGGCGGTGACTACTAAAAGGTACAGGTCTCTTTTCAGTGTGATGAAAATGTTTAAAAAATTGACTATGTCAATGGTTGCTCAACAATGTGAATATACTAGAAACCACTGAATTGTATGGCCTGTGGATTGCATCTCAGCAGAGCAGTTAAAAAAAAAAAAAGCTGGCAAAGCTTAGAAGACAAAGATGAGAGGCAATGACTACTATATTTCATAAAGGACACTGTAATCATAAATCCTGGTGTCACACTGAAGCCGCTGAAGCTGGAGCATGATGGCAGAAGAGCCCCATACTTGGATGAGCTCTAAACACAGGCTGTGGATGGAGAGCTATAAAATAGATCAACAATTTGTGTCTTGCTGTCACTACAGGAAGTATGCTCTCCATTCAGGTCTAAAGGGAAATCACACACTCAGACCGGCCCAGCTTCCAGGGAGCAGGCAATGCCATGGTGAAGTCACTGTTAGAGAAGATTCCTATGGGGGACAGGGTCACATTATGAAAGTGGGCCTGGGGAAGGGTGAGGTGGGCAGCATCCTGGGGCTCCAAACTAAAAAGACTCACAATCTCAAGCCAGCTCATTAACTGGCAGACATCATAAATAGCAACCCTGTGTTGATGGAAACGCACGTCTCATTCATCCTTCAATTTGCAAGAACAAAAAGGTTAAAAACAAGCCTTTTGGGGAGTAAAGGACTGTGCATTCCCTGTGACCCTGGGATTCTGCAACTAGGCATGTTCACAGTCCTGGGGGGATCCTTCCTCCCTGTACTTGCAAGGAAATGCTGGTTCACCCTAGTTCAGTGACAGAGGAGAGAGTTGTCATTGCCTAGAAGATCAGCAGGCTCAGCAGTGAGTCCTCTGGGAAGCAGATCCAAAGTGGCCCTGGCTCACAACCTTGGGCAAGTTCATCTGCCCAAGTCTTGGTTTCTTCGCCTCCACAACCGTAATCATCAGCACAACAGGAATAAAGTAACAGCACCCACCAAAGAGGGCCCTTAAGAAGATGAACAAGACAGTCTATGCTCAGCACAGCGCTTGACACCAACCAACACTATATAGTTAAAAGCCAAATAAAAATCTTCAGTAAGCTAGGCCTGGGCACCTCCAACTCCCCGACATTTATTAGTTTACAAATTGGTCTCCCTGCTCAATTCCTTGAGGAGAGCAATGTCATCCTTTTCCCCTTTCTGGGCCCACAACCAACCCTGCTCTGCATGCACTGGACATGTTCATGAAGGACTGTGAAGACACAGCAAAGCGGACTTCGTTAACCTAGGAGATGGCCTCTCAGGTAAGTCATAGGAATCAGGCAGCCACAGCTGTCCGGTTTTCAGGAAGCTGCTGAGGGGTGAATCTGACCACAGAAGTTCATAAACTCCCTCCAGCAGGCAGCAGGGTGGGCACCCTCCTTTCCACTCCCCATGTTCATTTTTTGCTTCCTCTGCAAACCAACGGAACGAGGACAGGAAATAACCTGTACTTTTCTCTTCCAGACCTAATAAGCTTGAATTTTAAACTACCAACCTTACACTTTCTCATTTGCTTCTATCTTCATCTGTAATTTGGGCCTCGACCCTGGTTTTAATTAGATGCCCCGGCAAGCTGAGCAAAATCACATGCACTTAGGGAGGGTCATCAAGAGCTATAGGAGACACCAACAGCCACAGGCAAGGCTGTGACTCCAGCTCTGATGTGACCGTACTTTGAACACCAAGGAAGAAGTTTATTATGGACTATACTATGGAACCCTGCAAACTCATATGTTGACGTCCCAACCCCCACCTGGTACCTCAGAATGTGCCTGGAAACAGTGTCCTTAAGGAGGTAATGGACTAAGCCATAGTCTAATAGGACTGCTGTCCTCATAGGAAGAGGCAGTCATGACATGGAGAGTCAGAAGACAGCCATCTACAAGGAGACACCTAGGAAAAAACCAACCCTGCCCACACTGTGATCTCAATTTTCAAAATGCAGGTATTGTAAGAAAATAAATTTCAGCCAGGTGTGGTGGTGCCTGCCTGTAATCCCAGTGGCTCAGGAGGCTGAGGCAAGAGGATTACAAGTTTAAAGCCAGTCTCAGCAAATTATGAGGCCCTAAGCAATTTAGTGAGAACCTGTCTCTAAATAAAATATTTTAAAAGGGCTGGGGATGTGGCTCAATAGTTAAATGCACCTGGGTTCAATCCCTAGTACCAAAATAAAAAAAAATAGAAATTAGCAGGTTGTGGTGGTGCACACCTGTAATCCCAGAGGCTCAGGAGGTTAAGACCAGAGGATCCCGAGTTTGAATCCAGCCTCAGCAACAGTGAATCACTAAGCAACTCAGTGAGACCCTGTCTCTAAACAAAATACAAAATAGGGCTGGGGATGTCTCTCAGTAGCTGAGTGTACCCCAAAATTTAAAATTAATTAGTTAATTCATTAATTTTAGTCTGTGGCACTTTGTTATGGCAGCCAGAGAAAACTAATACAAAACCCATTTTCAGAGTCAAGAAAACCAATATTAACCAAGTCACTGGTAGTAGAACACAACGGGAAAATGGAAAGTAGCTTTCCCACGTCTAGGTCCGGAGTGCTACTCAGTCAGACAGAACCTGCAGAATCAACCAAATGTACTTTTCACCCCAAGGTCTTACCACATTTTCTGGCAGCTTGTGTCCAGGGAGATATTTGACATTTTCATGGTCATTATTTATGATGTCTGTCAGTTTTCTCCCATTCACCGTTTCTTCAAAGACCCACATCTTGACTGTGGAGGCAAACTTCTGTAGTTTCTTGACATTATTACCAATTATTTTTGCAACAGCTGAACCCCTACAAAAGAAACGGTGGAGAAATAAAATAAATTCATTGGACAGAAGACACAAAGCACTCAATCAAAATTCAGAAGACCTGTGTTTTGATTCTGACTCAAGCCCTGAGCTTGTTTGTGCAAGACCGGATGTGTATTGGCCACAAGCCACTTGGAACTTAGCTATTCTCACCTGGAAAGATCACCATGGGGATCATCAGGAGAGCCCCAGAATCTGGTACAAGGTCAAAAAGTACCACCCCTTGAAACCAGTAAGAACCAAACTATCTTGGATCAGTGTCACAAGCGGAAGAGAAATACACCTATAAGTATGAACTTGACACTGCAGGGTTTGTGGAGGAGCCTCCAAGGAAAACAAGGCTATATTTCAAACTCATCAAAGAGATTAAAATGTGGCCACTGTGAAATAAACTGTGTTCTCACGAACTGCAACAGGCCCAAGGTAGAACCATAATGGCATGACAAGAACCTGAGTGGATTCCAGAAAAGGATCAAAGTAAGAATGCAGGGCCCTGATTCCCAAGTAGTATGACCCCTCCACCTCGCCTCTCACCCCCCCACCCCTCCCCAGGCATCCAGGCAGCCTTCAGCACCCAAGCTCCTTTCTTTCTGCATCTCTCTTCAGCTCTAATGATGGACAGCCTCTGCACAGGACATAGGGAAGTGAAGGAACCTATCTAGTCAACACCAGTTCTTAAGACAGCTGTGGCTGCAGGCAGAGGGGGCCAGGCAGGCAGGCACCTGTGCCCCACAGCTGGTAGAATCCTATGACCGGGTGGATGGGCGCCTGATTCCAGCTGAACCGATCAACTTCCAGCTGAACCGATCAACTTCCACCTGAACCGATCAACTTCCACCTGAACCGATCAACTTCCACCTGTAGCTTAAGAAAGGGATTGTTTCTTGGGCAGCCTTCCCAGTGTGAAGAGTAAATGGAAGAAGGTTGTAAAGAGCAACTGGCAAATTTAAGTGTTAGGGCATTTATTATTTTTTCTAACAATTATTCTGGAATTAGGAGTGATAATAATGGGGGGGTTGGCAAGCTTAGCTGATGTGGAAGAATATACTGGAGACGTTTATCCTTACTACCCCCCATAAGTCTATTATTCTAACTCAGCCCTCATTCATCTTAGGAGAGAGAGAGAGAGAGAGAGAGAGAGAGAGAGAGAGAGAGAATGTGGGGGGTTGGACATGGGGGTCTGGGGATTGTTGGATCCAGGGGGCACTGTGCAACTGGGCCACATCTTCAGCTCTTTGTATTTTTTGTTTGACACAGAGTCTAGTAAGTTGCCCAGGCTGTCCTTGAACTTGAGACCCGCCTGCCTCAGCCTTCCAAGCCATGGAAATTCCAGGTATGTGCCACCACCCCCTGGCATCCCAGCATTTTGATCTCTGTGCTTTAAGAAACACAAAAATTCTAGTAATTCTAACACAGATTATAATTATTTTCCCTTTCCTGAGACAGCATACATGAACTAAACCACAGGGCCTCGACTTTGGCTACCCACTAGAATTACCCAGGAGACTTAAAAATCCTGGGTCCCAGGCCACACCCCAGAGCAGTGAAACTGGCACCTCCAGGATGTGGTTTCTCAAGCTCCCTGGTGACTCAACGTACAGCCAGGGCTGAGAGGTGCTGTCCTGCACAATGATTTAGAACTCCGATGCCCTCCTCCTTCTCAAAAGGATGGCTGTAAATGTCAAGGCTAGGCAGCGGTACCTTATTCTATGCCGGCAGGATGGCTCATTAGATAAATACCTGTTAATTCAATTCTCCTCCTGACACTTTGCAGAAAGGAGCCAGGAATCTCTCCACCAGCCCTGTAGCCTCCATGCTAATCTTGGAAACTGCTGCTTACTATTCAGGGAGACAACAGCTCAGTGCATAGTGTTCCCTGGCGTCAAGGAACTTCCATAAGGTCAAAGAGAACACGTGGGACTGTGGGAACCTGGTGCGCTGCGCGGGTTACCTCTTCTGACCGATGGGAAGGAAAGGTGTCACTTTCCTTATGGGTCAGATAGAGCCATGGGAGTGTTTGGGAGGAAACTGAGTCTATTTCTATGTAATATACACTCTTCTAAAAGTATTTTACTGGGGCTGGAGCTCAGTGGTACAGAACTTGCCTACAGTATGTAAGGCTCTGGGTTCAACGGCCAGGACCACATTTAAAAAAAAAAAAAAAAATCAAAGCTCAGTCCACAAAGGTGGCTTGTGAGTGAATTGTGTGGGGGGGCCCGCCATGAGCAGGAGCTGAGCACGTACCCTGAGCCTTGACTGATGGAGATGTGGAACTGGCTTCCATGGTGCAAAAGCAAGCTCAGCAAGGAATTAGAGCTCTGGGAGTGGGTGTCACCCAATGGGACTGGACTACACCCCCTGAAGCCCAATCTCTGGCCTCATTTGGGTGGAACTTTCTTGAGTATTTTCCCCCCAATAAATAGAGTTTCAGGCGTTCCCCCTCCCCCCCTCCTTCCCCCCCCTCCTCCTCCTCCTTCTTCTTCTCTTTCTCTCTCTCTCTCTCTCTCTCTCTCTCTCTCTCTCTCTCTCTCTCTCTCTCTCTGCAAATAGCCATGGCTGGGGTTCTGCAGTCAGGCATGATGGATCCATCCCTGGGTCATGGGTGTGAGCAGCCAATTATACACCTGGCCCAGCTCATTCAAAGCACCAAATGACAGGGAGAGCGGGGACGGTCCCCCTCCAGGTCTTTGATTGAATCCAGTGTTTTCCAAAGTGAGAAATGGGAATCATAGCCCCACAGGCTGAATGCTACCCAGATGACACTCACTCACTTGCCTGTATCAAGGCTCACGGTCCTCCTGGGAGTGCACAGCCTGTCTCAATCTGAGTGCTAGAGATGTGCTACCACCTCTCTGGCATGAACCCACCTCTTCCCAACCTCCTTTCTTCACAAAGCCTGAAGAGGTCTGGAACTGAGCCTTGGCAGGTGGTACTATCTGGCACGATACTAGTAACACGTTTGTTTTCATGCTACCAGGGTTTTTTGCTTGCTGTTACCTTCTACTTGCAGTATTTACTACAGTGCCCTAAAGTATTCTTTTAAAGTAAACTTGCAAGAAAGTATATATTAAGCAAATAACGTTATGGAAGTTTATTCCAACTGAACCCACTTACCCTGATCTTGCCTCATATCACATAAGCAGGTGTTGCCCCCAGATGGGCCTTACCTGGGGAAAGGGTGGAAAAGCCTTGTAGGAAGGCCTCTGGAGCAAAGATTGGTAGCCAGGGAGTAGCAGAACTACAAGAGACTCAAGTCTGGGGCTGGGGTTGTGGCTCAGTGGTAGAACACTTGCCTAGTATGTGTGAGGCACAGGGTTCAATTCTCAACACCGTATACAGACAAAGGTCCATTAATAACTAATAAAAATATTTAAAAAAAGAGAATCAAGTCTGCTGATGGCCAGTCCTGGGTCTTTACACAGAGCCATGAAACCACATTACGTATGACAGCATGAGTTACCTCAAACCCCAACGTATACCCTAATTCATAACTTCTATAATGCTATGCAAATGAAGCTTAAAAGCATCTTGCAAAAGTGTGTATTTGATATAAGATCTTATGTCAGCTGGGCATGATAGTGCATGCCTGTCATCCCAGCAATTCAGAAGTCTGAGGCAGAAGGATCACAAGATCAAGGCCAGCTTGGAAAAATTTAGTGAGACCCTGTCTCCATAATTAAAAAAAAAAAAAAAATGGCTGTAGATATAGCTCAGTGGCAGAGGATCCCTGGGTTCAATCCCTAGTGTTGCAAATTTAAAAAAAAAAATAGTTCTTCTTTATCACAATCCACAAGGGAAATGAACATCTTGCCTATTTTACAGATGAAGAAACTGAGGCTCAGAGAGCAATAATAAGTTACCCAAAGTCATGCTGTCTCCCTACAGACTCTGGACTCTGTTTCCAAAGTCCACACTTCCTAATTCATATTTGCCCTGATGTAGAGTCATTTATTGATGCAGTCTGGATACCCTGAAGGGGCAGGAATTCAAGGGAAGAAAAGCAGACAAGTCTCCGCCCTCAGGGAGCTTGGAGACTGATAAATGGAGATTGATGATATTCCAGCACAGTGACCAATGTGGCCAATAAGCGGGTGACATGGTGACACTTGTCAGGCCATTCAGAGGAAGCTGGGAGAGAGCGCAGCTAGGGCTGAACTCTGAAGGTGGGCCTCACTTGGGGAGGCCAGAGCAAAGGTCGCAGCAGGAGAAGGCTAGGGCTTATCTTCTGCTGCGACAAACAACAGCAGTTACTTTCACCTAGAGCCAACTCCTCCAGGGTGGAGGGGAAGGGAGGAGGGACAGAAAGGAACGAATAGAAGGAGGAACCATCAGAAGGAAGGTTAAGGACCCTAGGAGAGGGAGGAGGAGTCAGAAGCAGAGGGGGACAGGGAAGGACAGGCAGGAGGAAGGAAACAGAGAGGGGAAGAGCAGGTGGGATTGCAAGAGGAGGGAGAGGGAGGTGAAGGAAAGGGCAAGGAGCTGGTAAGAGTGAGAAAGGGACAGGGTGGGCAGACCCAGCACTGACCAGGCATCCACTAGGGATCATGCACTATTCCAAACACTTCACCCAGCTGTTCTGTTAGCATAGTGATGAGTACCCCTCCACTTTACCCATCTATCCACATTCTCTGTTTCACACCTCACCCCTGCTGAGGCAGGTACTGTTATTACCCCCCCTGCCCTGAAGAAAAGGAAGCAAGGAGACCACACAGGTGGTTCACGGAAGAAGAGATTCACACCCCAAAGTGGGTCTCCATTGCTTCCCTCTTCCACCCTGGGTCCCAACTACAAGGACACCAGGCCCTAATCTCCAGCTTGACAAAGCCCTAGCTGACCCCTTGGCCATTCACTCTGTCCTTATTCTTCCCTCCCACTCCTAAAAAGGTATATTTCAGGGGCTGGGGTTGTGGCTCAGTAGTAGAGTGCTTGCCTAGCATGCATGAAGCACTGGGTTGCATCCCCAGCATCATATAAAAAAATACTAAATAAAGGTATAGTGTCCATCAACAACTTAAAAAATGTTAAAGAAAAGGGGGGGGTATATTTCAATCAGGCTGAGAATCCACTCATTAGCCAAAGAATGGCCACTTAATCCAGACAAAATAGAATTTCAGTGGCCTGGCGGGGCATGGAGATCCCCGGGACTCTGGAGGCTGAGACAGGAAGATTGCAAGTTGAGACCAACCTCGGCAACTTAGCAAAGCACTAGGCAGCTTAGGGAGACTCTCAACTAAAAATAATAATAATAATAAAAAGGGCTGTGGATGTAACTCAGTGATAGAGCACCCCTAATTCAATCCCCAGTACAAAACACAAGAAAGAATTTGGTGGCCCATGCACTTTCGGGGGTGCAGAATCTTTTGAGGCCAGAAAGGACTCTCCTTTTACTTAACAGGAAATAAAGGACCAGAGAGCTGAATCAGTAAGGGCTCACACATTCCCTGCCTTTGTCTCTCCCAGAGTTGATCTGAGGGATGGTTCCCTGGGCAAGAGGGTGGTCAATTTTGGTTTAAGTAACATCTACTCTTTCACTCCTATGAGCAATGCATGAAAGAAGAAAAAATAAATATGAATAACCTTACCACCAAGGCAGAACCACTGTTAACATTTTGTGTAATTCTTTAAAGTTAAAGGGCTTTTAAAGTACAATCAAATGCCAGAGTCTCTGATGCAAATGTAAAAAAAAATGAAATATTTAAAATAGGTTCGCTTGGGGAATGTTTATTTGATCTCCAGATAGGGAAGCTTTCTAAGCTTGGAATCAAAAGAAGAAACCACAGAGAAAAAAAGATCAATGAACAACTTCACTGACAGAAAAGCAGGGAGACAAAAAAGAAGGCCTTCTATCTACCAAAATTCATAAACTGCAGAGGAAAGTGCTTCCCATAGAAAGATACATTTAGCAAAAAAAGTAAGAGGCAAAATTGGACAAGCCATGTGATCATTTGCAATTAATAAATACATCACCTCCTACTCATTAGACTGGCTACTATCAAAAATAGAAAAAAAAAAAACAAGTTTGGATGAGGATGTGGAAAAATCAGAATCCTCATGCACTTCACTGCTGATAAAACTGTGCAGTGCTGCCGTAGGCAACCGCATGATAAATCCTCAAAAGATTAAAAATAGGGCTGGACGCAGTGGCACATTCCTGTAATCCCAGCTGATCAGGAGGCTGAGGCAGGAGGATACCAAGCTCAAAGTCAGCCTCAGCAACTTAACAAGGTCCTAAGCAATTCAGAGAGACCCTGTCTCTAAATAAAATACAAAAAAAAAAGCGGGGGGGGAGGGTTGGGGATGTGGCTCAATTCTTAAGCACCCCTGGGTTCAATCCCCAGTACATTAAAAAAAAAGAATTAAAAATAGAATCACCACATTACCCAGTCCTCCTACTTCTGGGAATAGACTCAAGAGAACTGAAAGCAGATACTCAGATATTTGATACCATGTTCATGGCAGAATTATTCACAACAGCCAAAAGGTAGAAGCAATCCAAGTAAGTGTCCATCAACTGATAAATGGACAGACAAAATGTGGCATATAGGGTGTATAAATGGCACATTATTCAATCTTAAAAAGGAAATTGTGACACATGCTAAATATATATGAGCCGTGAATACATTATGCTAAGTGAGATAAGCCAGGCACAGAAGAGCAAGGAATTTAATTTAAGGATTCTACTTACAGGACTGCTTGTTTGAGTACTAGAATGGTCAAATCACAAGGACAAAGTTTCAGGGCAGTTGCCCAGTGCTGGAGGGAGAGTGGCAGGAGGAACTGTTGTTTAATGAATATCCAGTTTTAGTTCTGCAAGATGAGGAGAGTTCTACAGGTGGGTTGTGTAACAGTGTGAACACACTGAACTACACTCAAAGCACAGTTAAGATGGGAAACTTTATATTGTGTATACCACAATTTAAAAACTCACATTAAAGGGACTTCAAGAAAACACACAAGAACTAGCATAGAACCTGGTCTGTAGTGAGGCTCTACTCAAAGTGTAGTTCATGGACCAGCAGCAAAAGCACCCCTAGGAGATTGTTAGAAATGTCACTCAAGATCTGCCTCTTTGGTTGGACATGGTGTTACATGGCTTTAAATCCAGAGGCTGAGACAGGAGGATCGAAAGTTTGAGGCCAGCCTTAACCACTTAGTGAGACCCTGTCTCAAAATAAAAAAAAATAAAACCAGCTAGGGATGTGGCTCAGTGGTTAAGTACTTCTGGGTTCAATCTCCCTGGGTCCAATTTAAAATATCAGACAGAGTCCATCACTCCATATTATCCATATTATCCATAATAATTTATCCATAATACCTTCCTAATACTTGCTTATTACAAAGCAAAAAATTAAATAAGAAAAAAAAATAAGATCTGCCACTTCAGAATCTGTACCACAGACCCATCTTCAAGAGACCCACATGCATATTAAAGTTGGAAAAGTGCGGAGGGAGCATATCACCTTCCTGTTCGTGATATCACCTTTCTGCTTGTACCTAATACAAGCCAATGTTATCTTCTCACTTTTATTTACTTTTCCAATATAGACGGCTATCATTGAAGTTTGCTAACCTGGTAATTATAAGTCATTCTTGTCTTTTGGATGTTTTAACAGAACCCCACCCCCACCCCGCCCCAATCCAAAGCAGATGAGTTTCAGCAGGTCCCAAGGTCTGTTAGCCAATCCAAAAAAACAAACAAACAAACAAAAAATGCAAGCTAGAGGAGGCATTGAAATCCAGATACCTTCTAAATCTCACTTTAGCAAATATTTATTTCCATGTTTCCTTCAGAACACTTTGGGATGGGCCATACCTCGATCAGCTTGTTCTAAAACACCTACCATGACCTGTTCAGCCGTGCTATCAACTCCACATACCATGGAGAAAATGGTCACCCGAGACATTGCAATTGTCAGGTGAATTCATATTAGAACCACAGGCACAAGTAGCCTGAGACTCCTCCCACCACCACCACCACCAAGAACAACCCACAGCACCGTGGGGAAACTCTAAGTCATGGTCTCATGAACTGGCTCTAGGGTCCCACTCTTAAGCATGGATGGCAGAGAATCACCTTGTCTCCAGGGCTCTAGACAAGTAGATTCTACAGCTTTGCCCAAGGTTTGTGGGTAAGCACAGTCTGCAGGCCCATCTATTGATCATGGAAAAGAACCACACAGTGTAAATTCTAACAGCCACCTGGCACCTGCTCCCTGTTGACACAATAACCAGATGACAGACTGCATGCCCCTGCCCTCAGAGAATCACTAGAAACTGTTTCCAAGGCACACACTGGAGTTTCAGTGATGCAAAACAGAAGAGCAAGGAATTTAATTTAAGGATTAAATTAATTTTAAACCTGAGCCCTATTCTACATGTGCTGGGTAATCCAGAGCAAATCAACCTCTTTTCTGCATATATTTCTAATCCCTCTGCAGCTAGGATGCCTCCCTCTATCTTCCTAATACTTGCTTATTATAAAGCAAAAAATTAAATAAGATATTACCACATTAAATCATTTTTCATGTGTTTCTAATAGTTCTGGTTCTTCCCGCTATCTTTACAGATATAAGAGTATAAGGTGATTCACTGCACAACTGTTAAAAACAATACCCAAATGTCCAAATCAGGAGAATGGTTAAACAAAGGAGTAGCCATACCTGGGAATATAATGCAACTATAAAAAAAGAATGAGAGCCAGGCACAGTGGTACACACCTGTAATCCCAGCTCCTCAGGATGCTGAAGCAGGAAGATCTAAAGTTCAAGGTCAAACTGGGCAACTTGGCAAAACCCTCTCTCAAAATTAAAAATTTTTTAAAAGGGCTGTAGACATAGGATAGAACACTTTCCTAGCATACAGGAAGCTCTGGGTTCAATCCCCAGCACAGATTAAAAAAAAAAAAGAATGAGATGTTCTCTGTGTACAGATATGAAAAGATCTTCAGGATAGTTAAATGTAAAATCAAAGAGAAAAGCAGTGTGTGGAGCTCTGTGGTCCAATGTATTAGCTACATGGATTATTGAAACTTTAATTTGAATATTAATTTTCATAATTAAACATTTAAATTTAGTCCCCATAGTCACATTTCAAGTAGGCGCAGAAGGGCAGAGAAGTTTCAACTACTCCACAACTTTGTAGCTGTAAGTCCTGGACATGACCTCTGCATACATCAGAATCCTCATCTAAACAAGGATGGTAACAATACTCACTATTGTGAGCATTAACTTAGATAATACACAATGAGGTTGGAACTCCTGGCCAATGGAAAGGGCTCAACAGTCCTGATCACTGAGTCTGACACTTGCACCACTGTGGGCCAAAGCTAAGTTTGAACTAGTTGTGTTAGAGTCTCCAGATGGGTTCTACTTTGGTAAAAGTAATTTAATCCAAGTGTTATTAAATGTTAGTAGTAAAAATTTTGGTAGTAGTAAATTTGTCCAAGCTAATTTAGCATAGATGCAGCCCATCCCCACCCCAAGCCCACCTCTAAGCTTGCTCTCTGAGAATTCTTCTCCATGCTGAAGTGTATGGGGCCACCACCCACCAACTACAGCCAGCACTTGAGATGAAATACAGAGATTGGAAGTCCTGAAATCTCAAGCGCTACCATTGCTAGTCTTGGCTCTGAAGAACACCATCAAGTTACCCCAACTCACAGCAGTTCATTATGAGCAGGTTACTATAAGATTTATTATTTAAGTTGGATGTAAGAGCATGCCTGTAGATCTATCGACTGGGGAATAAAGTCCCCAGTCTTTATTCCCCATAATAAAGGAGGATCCTAAGCTCTCCATCAGTCTCAGCAACGTAGCAAGACCCTCAACAACTTAATGAGAATTTGTCTAAAAAAAAAAAAAATAAGATCAGATGCCTTAAAAAAAATAAGTAGTAAGCCAGGTGTGGTGATGCACACCTGAAGTCCCCAACAATCAGGAGGCTGAGGCAGGAAGATAGCAACTTCAAGGGCAGCCTGAGCAACTTAGCTGTCTCAAAATAAAAAGTAAAAAGGGCTGAGATGTAGCTCAGTGGTAAAGCACCCCTGGGCTCAATCCCTGATATCAAAAAAAAAAAAAAAAAATTAGACAAGTACAAATGTGAATCATTGTTCCAGGTAGAATATAAATGCATGGTTACCTGCCTACATGATAATGCAAACTTATCCATAATAATTTCTAAAATTTATATTAGTATTTGTCAACAACCTACAAGGGTAAGAACCAAGGAGACTGGTCTATGCAAGATACTTCCTACCAATGGGCAAATCTACTAAAGAAACCCAAGTACAAAGGTTCAAATAATCTTAGACAAAAGGCTCTAGATGCTTGAGGATATTTTCCCATCACGCTGGGGGTGGCTAAGTGAATGACTCATTTCGTCTGGGGATATTTCTGTACAGATAGCCACTGATCAAGCCGTTAGGTCAGAGCTTTCCAGGGATGGAGAAACAAATTCTAGGGGCCTTTGGTTCTTTTTTGCTTGTAACCCATGCAAACCACTTCCTCTTCTCAGCACTGGGAAAACCAGGCAGAAACAATCAAATGTGGAGAACATGGTTTTCTGGGGGACATACCCATGCATCTGTGGAGGTACTCTGGCTGTGATGATGGGAAAGAAACTATTTTTCTACCTAACACAGTATTTCTCAAACTGGGTTATGCAGGTTCTAAAAATGAAAGAAACACAGGGAAAAAAATGAAAATATCATAGTCCATCACCCCAGGAACCTCTGTTATTATGAAACATGTTTCCTGTAATATGTGAAGTGTTCTGGGTCATGGTGTAAATTGTATGTCAGTTCGTGGTACCATGAATCTCCTAAATGAAGACCGGGAAAGCACCTGGCCTAATTGTGGCAAAAGCTTAAAAAGTATTCTTGCTCTTGGTGAAAGCCAGTGATCACCTGGAGAAATCAGAATTAACCTGCTGAAGGATGAGGCAGGTGGCTCGGTGGCTCCTGTCATTCTGGCTGAAACCTGTCCACTGCCAGACACATGATGGAGGTCATCTAGGACTAATGGTTCCAGCTAACCCGTTTGTGACCCTGACCATTATGAGTGAGCCCAACCTAGATTAGATCCTTCCCTGGTTAGTGAGTCAGAATTGTTGACCACCCAAATTACGAGCTAATTAGTGGTTGCTGTGGGAAGCCACTAGCTTTTGGAATGGTAGACAGCAATCGAGAATTCATTCAGTTCCCTGCTCCCAGTTGTGAAAAGAATCAAGCCAAAGTTGAATGACAGCAAAATGCTACCAGTACAACTCTGTGGGAGCAAAGGGTGGCCTGGACAGCACTAACCACAGAAACCTCTGCCCCCTTGCAACTTCAAGAGACTTGGGGACAGCACTGGACCCCCCATAGAGATGATTTATTTATTGGACACATGACTTTTCTACCCAAAGGCATATGTCTTAGAAAAGAGGCTCACTCAGGTGCTGCTGAGATAAACAGGTAAAAGTTGGAGGTTAACTCAAAGGTTAAGATTGTTCTAAACCAAGAACGGTGGCACATGCCTGTAATCCCAGCAGTTTCAGAGGCTAGAGGAGGAGAATTGCAAGTTCGAGACTAGCCTCAGCAATTTAGTGAGACCCCAAAGCAACTTAGTGACACCCTGTCTCAAAATAAAAAATAAAAAGGGCTGAGGATGTGGCTCAGTGGTAAAGCACTCCTGGGTTCGATCTCAGGTACCAAAAAAAATAAAATTTTTTTTTTCCAACAGTTATGCCCCTCTCTATTCATAGACTCGGGATAAAATGTCCTATTGGAAAAAATATCACGTCCTCTGGAATAACTTGGAAAAGACTTTTTATTCTGTGTGTGGTTCATTCACCTTTCTAAATATCATTTTGATGTCTGTTTCACTCATGATTATCTTATTGTTAATAAACAATAGCACTCAATAAACCGCATTCAAAATTTAAACAAACAAACAAACAACAACAACAACAAAAAACCAGCCACGTGTAGTGTTGCGTGCCTGTAATCCCAGAATCTCAAGAGGCGAGAGCAGGAGTTCCCAATCTCAAAGCCAGCATTAGCAACCTGGACCGTCTCAAAATAAAAAAAAATTAAAAAGGACTGGAGATTCGGTGCAGTGATTAAGTGCTCTGTGGGGGTCAATCCCCAGTACAGAGAGAAAGAAAGAAAGAAGGAGGAAGAAAGAGGAGGAAGGAAAAGAAGAAGGAGAAGGGGGTAGAGGAGGGGAAGAAGTAGGAGAAGGAGGAGGAGGAAGAGGTAGTCAACTGCCTTTAAAATAAATAGTAACCCAGGTGGTGGGGCACACCTATAATCCCAGTGACTCAAGAGGCTGGGGAAGAAGGATTGATTGTAAATTCAAGGACAGTTTGGACAAACTAGTGAGACCCTGTCTCAAAATAAAAATAAATAGGGCTGGGATGTAGCTCAGTAGAGTACCCCTGGGTTCAATGGCCAGTACCACAATCACTCACTCACACACACACACACACACACACACACCCAAAAAAAAAAAAGTAAACTATGATCATCTTTTGGGATCTACAGAAGAATGGGTACCTGCTCTGGAGGGAATCTGACCCATTTTAAGGCTTCATTCAGTTTTACTTCTCATAAATGGAATATTCGTTAGATTAGACTTACATTAGAAAGGTAGATGCTCAACATTTTTATGACAAGGAGATCTGTCCTCAGGTTTAAGTATGTCTCTCACTGAAAATGTCGGGAATTTATAGAAACAGAGTTTCTGGAGCAAGAAGGACCTTGCATTTGAACTTGACCTTATTAAGTGTTGACCTTGAGCAAGTTTTTTCTAACCTGTTTTTAATCTACCAGGTTTAAAATGAAGTAATCTACATTCCTGATAAACAGAAAAATTATTAGGATTCCTGTTAAGGGAGAGGAGGAAATGGAAGAGAAGAATGAAGAAACATGTGGGGGTTAAGAAAACACAGCACTCCTACTTCTAGAGTAGTCCTTGTGATTTTTATGTTAGAGTAGGTTGGGGAGGTGATAGAAACTCCTTCATTAAGTGCCACTTCTTTTGTTTGTTTTTGTATTAGAGTTTGAACCCAGGGCTGCTTTACCACTGAGCTATATATATCCCCTGTTTTTCATTTTGAGACAGGGTCTTGCCAAGTTGCTGAGTCTAGCCTCAAACTTGTGATCCTCCAGGTTTGGCCTCCTGAATTGCTGAGATTACAGCTATACAGTTGCCACCACAGCCTGGCTTCATCAATTGCTTTTTTAAATTATGCTATATGTGTATGAATGTTCTTGCCCCAGACCAGGAGGGGACCCTAAATATCCTCACAGCTCTAACCTACCCTGTCATCAAACTCCCTTCAGCTCCCAAAGCAGAAGAGTGTCAGTGTGGCCTGTTGACAGGGAAGGAAGCAATTACTTCTGACCACAGAGGAGCTAAATTAGTTGCTCAGACTGTTTCTTAGATCTCTGGGTAGCATGCATCATGGCAGAAATGGAGTAGCACAGGCAAAGGGGTGGCAGAGGTGAATGATAAGCTCAGGTGGTGCACTTTGTAGGTTCTAGCAGAGTTAAGTCCTGCTTCTGGCATCAGTGCAAAGAGGGCCAGCACTCACCCTGACCCTTCAGCCTGAGGAAGATGTCAGGCTGTGGGCTAATGTGAAAACAAGGTCACTCCTGGGGAAACTCCTCCATCTGTATAGCAGTCACTCTTCTTGTCCCCTCTCCCAGCCTCGGCCTATACTACTTGGCCAGATTCCAATCTGGTCCATCTTGTGACTTAATGTTGGGATGGCTCCGGTCAAGAATGATGAAACTAATAACGGTAATAGCAGCGGATACTGAATGAGCTCTAGCCACCATTTACTCTCCCTGGATCATCTCATGTAATCCTGTAACAAGGTTTCACTTGACGCCTTGGCTCTATCTCTTGTGGCTTTGAAACTTCATGTTTCTTTTTCCTTTTCCCAACCTTCTCCTCCCTGAGCTTCTTTTCCCTAACCTCCTTCTTCCTAATCTCCTCCCTGATCTTCTTTGCTTTTAGCAACAATTCTAAACATAATCCTAGACAGCAGGTACCAATAGTATAAGCAATCATTCATAGAAGCCAATTGCCAAGGCCTTGAAGCTGCCAAACAGGGGATTAGGGTGGAAATCTGGGCCCCTCACCCTACTGCACGACCCTGCCTTACAAAAGAGGCTGGGGATATGTCTTTGGACATATGCTCCCATTACAGAGGTTTGGCAGTAAATATAACTCAGGTTTCAATTCTAGAACCATGGTTTGCACTGTATCTGGGTGATCTTCACAGGGGCTGAGAAAGAAACTGTAACATCTTTGGAAGAATCTGCCAAGCTTTTGTTTTTGCCAAGTTACAAGTGACAGGGCCATGGAAAGTCAGGCAGGTTAAGTGACCCTTCCCTGTCCCTCACAATGAGTGGGACCAAAGGGCTCAGCCAGATACACCAGCCTTCTGTCCCTGAATTATCTGGAGGAAAAGGCTGACCAAAGGACAGGACTAGGCCATCTTACACAACTGGCTTTACCTTCCCACCTTCCCACCCAGTTCCTTCCTCCTTGAAGGGCCTTGGCAAGCCAGCTGGATTCCCTGCCACAGATGACGGGTGACCTGAGGGAGTCTCCATGTGAGTTACAGCTGCCTTTCAACTATGAGCTTATAAGTAACAACACCTTTATTTATATAAGCAGAGGGATCTACTTCAAAGTCCCCAGGGTAAATATAGCTCAAGGAACATTTAGGTTCCTGAGACAGGGACCAGATCTGGAGATATATTTTATTAATGAAAGGCTAAAGTCCCTTAGGGAAAAAAATCCTTCCTACCCTCAGGGAATATGATTCAGCAAATCTAATTTCAGTGGTAATTCAGGAGCAAGTGGTCTTCAGAAAATGCACTCTTTAAGAAATACTATTTAAAATGTAACTTTTAACCTTGTGACAAATCTCCATTCCACATTTTATTTCTCTTGATCTTATCTTCCAAGCCCTGAAGGTAAGTTTCCTACTGGCAGGGACTCTGTCTAGTGTATTGCTGTAAAGAATACAGTAACTACTTGGGAAAAACACTCCAATATCTACTGAACCAGAACTGAACACTCCATGTACCCTTTGGGGGCTCTATGGCTTGAGCTCAGCTCCTAAGTCCCTGAATTTCTCTGGGGAGGCTGTGATCCTCTCTCTAGGACTAGAGTGGCTCTGTACCCAACCAAGGCAATGGCAGAGATGCCAACATCTGTTCCCGTCTGATCCTGTGATTAATGAAGCCAGGCACCCAGCCCAAACTATGGGCTTCTTCCTCAATGGCTCTGCTTCAGAGTCACTGGCCAAGTTCTAGTCCATTTCCCCAGGCTGGAGTGGGCCAAGAAAACAGTCAAGTACATCAGAATGAGGAAGCCAGGGGCTTGCAGCCAAATCTCAGTGGAGGGTAAGGAGGTTTGCTTCACTACTATCACTCAGGCTCAAATGCAGCATGGCAAAGCTGTGCCACTTTTACCTGCACCTTCTAAATTAGGAAAGAGGGCTGTCATCCGTGGAATTTTATAGGAGAGGAAACTAATTTTAAAAGAACATGTGCTAAATGGGTGCTTTTCCAGTGGCATGTCCAACACGGCAGCTGACATCTTATTGAAGTGACCTTGAGACCCAAATTGGCAAAGTCAAGCTGAAACCTCCGAATGAAGCTCTGCACTGGATAGGTACTGACTTTATGAAACGTGCACGACTTTCTGTTGTTGGTTGAAAAAAAAAAGTGCCCAGTACTCTTGATTTGTAGAATAAAGGGAGAAAAAGAACACATATAAACATTCACTTATGCCTGACAGAATTCCTCCCGAAAGGTCAGAAGAGATCAACACTGATTTTCCTTCAGAAGCTTCCTGGGGGGACAAAAGTGGATGGGAGATGTTTCACTGTACGTTTTAGTTTATAAAAAACCTGTAATTCCTGTAAAGAGGCTGAGGCAGGAAGATCACAAGTTCAAGGCCAGCCTCAGCCACTTAACAACGACCTGGCTCAAAAAAAAAAAAAAAAAAGGGTCTGGGGTGGGGGGCTGGGGTTGTGGCTCAGCGGGTAGAGCACTCACCTCGCACTTGGGTTCAGGATTGAGACCCTGGGTTCAATCCTTAGCACCACATACAAAAATAAACAAGTGAATTAAAGGTGTTGTGTCCAACTACAACTAAAAAACAAATATAAAAAATAAAGATCTGGGGTATCAGAGTGCTTGCCTACTATGTGTGAAGCTGTGGGTTTGATCCCCAGCACTATACACACACATACACAAAAAAAAGTAAATGAGCTCCTAATCAAATACAATAGGAGGTTTAAAATTACTTTGGGGGATGGGGTATAACTCAAAGGTACAATATGTGCTTAGCATAGGATAGGCCCTGGGCTTATCTCCAGCACCAAAAATAAAAATTAAAAAGTAGTTTTCAGGGCTGGGGATATATAGTTTAGTTGGTAGAGTGCTTGCCTTGCATGCACAAGGACCTGGGCTTGATCCCCAGCACCAAAAATTAAATAAATAAATAAATAGTTTTCAGACATTGATTTAGCATTTACTTAGCATTTTGGAGGGCACTAAGGTAGATGTCAGCCTTGAGCTGGGCAGGGAAGCTGGGTGGCACTGGCCTATAATCCTAGCTACTCAGGAAGCTGAGGTAGGAAGATCACACGTTCAAGTTTGAGGCCAGCCTCCCAACTTAGCAAGATTCTGCCTCTAAATAATTAAATAGGAACGGGGATGTAGCTCTGTGGGAGAACACCCCTGAGTTCAATCTCAAGTGGGGGAGGAAGGAGTAGAGACCAATAATTAAATCATTTCAGTGCATGGACAGAGATCAGCAATAGGGGTTCAGAGAAAGTTCATCCTTTGATGGGATGGAAAAGTGGAAAACCAGGTTCAGGTTTCTTCAGAGAAGTATTTTTGTCTGTCTTAAAAAAGTAAGTCAGAGACCAAATACCATGTGCCCATGCCTGCAGCACTTCTAGAAGGCTGAACCGGGATGTGAGTCAGGCCACAGAAACACAGGTAAACAAACGCACTGAAAGGGAAAGGGCACAGTGACTCCAAATGATTCTGTTACCACTCCCTCAGAAGTGGGAAGAGAAGTGAAGCAAAGATAAAGAGCTTGAAAATGCCAAGGCTATATTCTGCCTCCTTTCCTCCCCATGCTCCTCTGCATTCACCCAAACACACCAAAGAATCACACCGTGTGAGTTCGATAAAGGCTGCTACCAAGGACTGACACGTGTAAAGTAAGTGCAAGAGCGCCTTGCACATAGTGCTTTATAAAGGTTAAAGTCAAATCAAGCCCTGGAAATGCAAAGCTTTGCAAACATCTCCCCATAGAAGAACTCTCAAGGTCCCCGGGAAACAAGGCCCGTTGGAACTTGGATCTTCTTCCTGATGCCACGTTACTAAGATACTGGACGTTATCAGAAGCGGAGATAAGAACCATACCTTAATGGGCAGAGCTTGCCCTGCCTGAAACCCGAATGGCAAACCCTCTGTGCTGCGGTTTGCCCAACATCAAAACTACACTAATTCTTGGGCCTCCTTCAATTCCTCGACCCAGGCGATCGGTAGGGAGAATTGAGAACGACCTCAGAATATTGCGCAAAACATCAGGGCGTGGTGAGCAGGTGGTTTCTGTGCGCTCGCCGCGCGGACACCTAGGAGCGGACAGGTGCCCATGGGCGCGCGGTGCCCTCGGTCTGCGTTGCCCCCGCGGGCACGAGGGCCCAGAGATTCCCAGGCTAGGACCTCGGTGCGGCCTCCCCTGGCGCTCAGTGCCCAGCCTGGCCCCGAGGTCGCCCACCCCGCCTCCCTGCGCGAGGTGCCCGGTGCCCACGCTGCTGCGGGGAGCGCAGCTCTAGACCGCCAGGGAAAGGGGCTTCCTGGAGGCGGAGCCCGCGCCGCCAGCCCGCCTCCGCTCACCAGTTCCCCGAGCCCACGATGCACACTTTCAGAGGTGCCGCTGCCATGGCCAGACCGGTATGCAGCAGCCCAGACAGTGCCTCCCCGGCCGGCTGCCGGCCTCCACCCGCTCAGCCTCGCCCGCAGCAGCTCGTGGCGACCCGCCCTGCCTGCCTCTCCGCCAATAGACACGGCCACCCCTGCCCGAGCGCCGGGGGCCACAGATGACAGCCGGGGAAGACCCGCCCCGCCACTCCCAACAACCACTGCGCACGCCTGGCCCTGGCCTCCCAGCCCCGCTCCTGTGCAATCGCACCCCTGCCCGAGGCATGTCGGGACTTGTAGTCCACACCACCGACCACTGCGTGCCCCAGAACCGCCGCCCCCACCGCGCCACGTGCAGACCTGGGTCTGGGCGCAGAGACTTGCATGCCCAACTCTGGAGGCTGCCCCGCATCCCCTGCACGCTCCTTTCTGCGTACTCGGGAACAGCTGCCACTCTGCGATTTGGACTCCAGAGAGACTGTTAGGTTGACTCTAAGGTTAACCCACGTGGACCAGAGCTCCAAGTGCTCACCTTTGCCTCACTTGTATACACAATGCACAGTTAGACCCCCCTGAACTTCTCAGCGAACTTGGATTATGGGGGGGGGGGCTAGGCCCTTGGCTGGCCGGGTGGGGGTGGGGGAGTGCCCTCACCCACTTTAGACGCAGGACTTGACCCCCTCGTTGCTTTACCAGGACCTGACTGGTCCTTGTTTGTAGGTGAAACCACACTTCTCTCCTCCCTGACAAATAGAATGTTATTCAATCTGACCAAAGATTACAATTACACCAATATGGAGAATGCTAAACACTGTCAGAGGAGGACCAAGTAGTTTAAACCAGAGGTTCTTGAACTTTGCTGCAATAAATCCAAGAGCTTCAACAAATCCCCACACCTAGGCACCACCCCAGACTGATGAGATGGGATGTGGGCTTTCAAAAAAAAAATTGGGGCAGGGGGTAGGTAGTCTGGATTAAACCCAGGGATGCTTAACCACGAAACCACAAACACACACACATACATACACACACACACACACACACACACACACCCTTTTATGTTTTAGTTTGAGACAGGGCCTAAATTGCTGAGGCTGGCTGTGCACTTGGGATCATCCTCAGCCTCTGAGTTGCTGGGATTACAGATGCGGGCCACTGTACCCAGCCCATATTACAGTTCAAAAAGAGATTGAAAACAGCCCAGCGAGGTGGGGCATGCCTGTAATCCCAGCGGCTAGGGAGGCAGAGGCAGGAGGATTGCGAGTCCAAAGCCATCCTCAGCAATTTAGGGAGTTGCTAAGCCACTCAGTGAGACCCTGTCTCTAATAAAATACAAAATAGGGATAAAAATGTGACTCAGTGGCTGAGTGCCCCTGAGTTCAATCCCTGGTACTCTAAAACAAAAAGAGCTAGAGAGAACGAGAGAGAGAGAGAGAGAGAGAGAGAGAGAGAAAGAGAGAAGAAATTGAAAATAGCAACAGTGATACAGAACTTAAGAATAAAAGTGAAGCCAGATTTAAAGTTAGGTAGTCAGTGTAGTTAGATCTGGTCTAATATGGAGTGAAATCTAAAATGGAGGCCATGCTGAGAAGGCCGCAGGACAACTCATGGAATGTTAATGAAGTCCCGAAAAGGCCCTAGGCCAAAGTCCACCTCAAAGAAGCCTTAATGAACAGCCCCCAGCAGATTTGAAGATAGCCCATCCCAAGAAGTGTTAATGAAGTCCTTCCTGCCCAGATTACTTCTTTGGCCCACCTGTGTCCCACCCCTCGGGCCTTTCAACCCACATTCCATCACCAAAACTATAAAAAGGGGAGACAACCGCACTTCCACGGATTCCACCTCTTGGGTCCCCTTCTTCCTCCGGGAGAAGTCTTTTCTGCTGTCCTTTAAAAAACTTCTAATTTCTACTCTGACCTTGCCTCGGCGTGCTTCTTTGGTGTTATTCTTCAACATCGGGGAAGTAAGGACTCGTCACCGGTCAACAGCGGTAACAAAAGTATCAGTAGACACTGGCTATAGAAACTAATATTACAGCACCTAGGAAAATACTAGGCCTTGGGGCTGCAGTTGTGGCTCAGCGGAAGAGTGCTCGCCCAGCACACGTGAGACCCTGGGTTTGATCCTCAGCACTACATAAAAATAAATAAAATAAAGGTATTGTGTCCAACTATAACTAAAAAATAAATATTGAAAAAAGAAAAATACTATGCCTATTTGTTTCCCAGAGGATTCACTGTCATTTTGTTTTCATCTTTACTTTACTCTGTGACTCTACCAAAAGACTGAGGCAGGAGGACTGCAAGTTCAAGGCCAGCCTCAGCAACTTAATGAGACCTTGTCTCAAAAAATAAAAAGGGCTGGGAATATAGCTGTGTGGTAGAGTGCCCTAAATTCAATCCCTAGTACCAGAAGGAATAAAAAAAGGAAGGAAAGAATTATGTGTGTTGTTTATGCTATTTGTTTAAGAAAATAAAGGGAGCAGGTAAGACAGCATTCTCTCCACTTCTTTCTGATAGTTTGTTTTCTATCATTTGCACTAATGCAAAGACATATAGGGATGATGGGAAAGATGGACTAATTAAGCTTTATTCCCTTTGTATTTGTGTTACAAAACACACTTGTCAAATTAATGAAGTCATGCATTTGAGTAGTATAGTTGTAGTTGCAAAGATTTACATCTAATTGTTTTTAACCTTTGCCTAAAAGTTTTATACCTTATATGGTAACTCTTACTCACAAACGTTACAATTACACCTATTTGAGAATGAGCAACCTGGTTATTCTGTGAACACATTCTGCCCAGCATAGACCTACAGTGTTTACTGATCACTTGATATGTACAACACTTTGTGCCAGAATAGGTATGGTAGGTCATTTGTTTTATAGATTAGTTACAGAGATTGGGGCTGGGAGTTTAGCTCAGTGGCAGAGTACTCCTGGTTTCAATACCCAGTACCCCCCCCCCAAAAAAAAAAAAAGTTACAGAAATCAAGATGAAAGGGAATGTCTGGCTTCCTTCCAGGTGTGGCTTTTGCACTGGGAGTTCTCTCCCTACGGTGCACTTCTGTGTTCTACAAGTAAGCATCCCAAGAGAAATGAAAAATTGTTAGATTCTTAAGATTGGAGCTCCAAAATTGCCAAAACATTTTTGTCATGCTCTTTGGGTCAAGAGATTACAAAGCCCAGTTTAAAAGGGAGGAGACGTAGGCCCTACTTCTCGGTAGGAAAAACGTCAATCAAAGTACTTTGGGACCATGTTTTCAAGTCGTCATACTCTGTAGCTCCATATTACATAGTGAGATTTAAAAAATGACTTTCCAAAAGTCCAGTGGGGAGTCAGGACCAAGATTTTTGGATTTCATATCCTACATTCTTCCAACTATTTATTCATTTATTCAACATTTGTTTTTTGAACACTTACTGTGTGCCAGTTACTATGTTAGGTCCCAAGATCTCTGCCTTCTTAAATGCTTACATTTAGAGGGAGACAGACCAGTTAACAGGAACTTACCCAAGACTGTGATAAATGCTGTTGGCTTGCTCTGGCAACACAAAAGAGACCTTTGCCCAGATTTGAAGTTGCTCAAGGAAGGCAACTTGGATAAAGTAAGATCTGTTGATGCCTGAAGGAAAGAATGGTGCTATTTTGATAGTACCCTTTTTGCAAGTTCATATGAAAGCATTAGTGTGGGCTAGCCTCAGCCCCGGTGGTTGTGTTGCTGATCCTGGAGAGAGGAGGTGAATATCAGTTTGGGGGCAGGTCATAATAAATTCAGTTTGTAGGTGAAGGGGTGGAGGAGCAGCAAAGGTCTGTTCCAGCAGAGGCAAGGTAAAGTCCAGAGACTACAAGAGAAAAGGAACTAAATGGAGCTCAGTAAGTGGGGAGGGAAAAATGGAAGAGTGAAAGAGAATGAAGGAAAGGAGGAGAGAAATGAAAGCAGAGGGCTGGGGTTGTGGCTCAGCGGTAGAGCGCTTGCCTCGCACATGCGGGACCCTGGATTTGATCCTCAGCACCACATTTTAAAAAATAAATAAATAAGTGAAATAAAGGTATCATGTCCAACTACAACTAAAAAGTAAATATTTTTTAAAAGAAGAAATGAAAGCAGAAAAGTAGAAAGAGATGCCTAGTCATGATTCTCCTTATAAATCATAGTGAAGAATCAGAATTTAATTCTTCTTCTTCTCCTCCTCCTCCTCCTCCATCTTCTTTCTCCTCTTCCTCCTCTTCTCCTTCTTCTTCTTCCTCTTCCTCTTCTTTTTCTCCTCCTCCTCCTCCTCCTCCTTCTCCTCCTCCTTCTTCTTTTTTGCACCACTCGAGATGGAACCCAAGGCCTCGTGCATACAAGGGAAGTAGGGAAATTCTCTCAACCACTGAGCTGCATCCCCAGCCCTTAAATTCTGAGAGCCAAGGAACCATAGGGAGCTGGATGGGCATCATCTGTCTTTTGTTATGGGAAGAGTCCCCTGAATGAATGCCCGGGCAGAAGGCCAGGAGGCAGTGAGAACTAGGAGCCTGCTGCAGCCTTCTATAAGAGAGAGGATGATAACAGCTTAGACTGCAGTGGAGACCGCAGTGGTGGGGACAGTGATGGGAAGGAGTGAGTGAAGCTTGGACATAGGTAGGAAGCAGAGAGATAAGACTTCTTTCTTTCTTGGTGGGAGAGGAAGGGTATGGGATGACTCCAGCTTTCAGGTGCAGGCAACTATTTGTGCATGATTTGCTAGAACAGGAAAACCCAGGAAGAGGAATAGATCTGGAGAGGAGAATAATGAGCTCAGTTCTCAACAATCAAAGTTGGAGGTATCCAAGATCAAGTTCAAGGAGGCCGTTTTATACATCACTCTGGGTGGGACACATTTGTAATTCATGGCGGCGTGTACTAAGAAATTGCAAGTAGTCAGTGCCTAAAGCAATGCCTGACAGAGAGGGCATAAGTAAATGTTGAATGAAAGTGATTGACATCATTCAGAGAGATGAATTAAGTAACAAAGGAGGACAAACCCAACAGGACTCTGAAATGAAATAAATATTAAAGAAGAGCCTGAAGGAATGAGAAAGGAGCAAGGCTCTGGGAGGGGGCACCCACGCAGCCTCAAGAATTTGTGGTGTGGTATCACAGTTGCCAAAGGAAGACAGGAATTCAGGAAGTAGGAGTGGTCACAATATATCCTTCAGGATAGCTGGAAGGAGGCACCTGATGGAGTCCCCACACATGGTTGTAGGCACCATGCACACTGAGGATATTGAAGATGGGTATGCTCCAGATGACTGTTTTCTGACAGATGCAACGGTCATTTTTCAAGTTCATACAAAAGTGTTAGTATGGGCTAGCCTCAGTCCTGATTGTTGCTGATCCTGGAGAGAGGAGGTAAATTTCAGTTGGGGACTGGGCATATGAAACTCAGTTTTCCCTGGTTAGAAATATAAATGGAAGGCAAATAAATGGAGCTTGAGACAGTATGGACATCATAGTCTGTGCTGCTATATCCAAATACCTGATGCTGGGTAATTTAAAAAGACAAGAAACTTATTTCACATAGTTCTGGAAGCTGTGAAGTATCAAGTGTCCAAGATCAAGGCCCCGACACTCTGTGTCTTAGGAGGGCCTTCTTGCTGCGATTGAAAAAGGGAAGGATTCCCACTAGCCAAATCCAAGTCGAAGCAAGTACCAAAATAAATAACGAAAGTATTAGGTTTAAAACCCTTTGAATAAAATGAAAGTCTATGAATATATGCTGGTTTGAAGAAATAAGTGAACAAAAACGGAAGAAAAGAAAGAAAAAGAAATAAATGAACAACAGAGGTGGAAGGGAAATCTCTTTCTTGCAGTAGAATACCAACTAATAAATAAGGAGGAATGCTGGTACCAGAAGGTCATCAACAGATGCTGGAAAAAGTGGTGGAAGCTGACTCTGAGAGAGTGCTGAGAGCCATTGCCAAGTAGGAATGATGCATCGAAATTTCCTTGCCAGCGTACCCCATGTTGCTTATAGGAAGGACTCGTGGAAATGGACATTTGAAGTGACATTGCATGTATGTTTTGAAAAACCAGCCTCTATCTCAGAGCAAAGCCTGTCCAAGAAAGGGACATGACCTTTGTCCTTGGAAAAACCCACAGAGCACTCCTAAGCACATTCCCACCCTGCTAAGTTGTTTATCTACAAATAACAGGAGAGATCTGCTGTGCCAGGTGTCCCTGACTCAGTCAGGCTAGGTGGAGATCCATAGCAACCCCCTAGCAGCCACCAATCAGCATGAGACAGGGAAATACCTGGGATGCCAGATGACCCTCCCAGTAGTTTATGGTGGTTGATAACATATTGGGAAACCATGTAGTTCAGCATGTACACCCCTCTTGGCTCAAACCAATACCCCTTTTGTTCTGACCAATCACCCCTACCCAACTTGTTCCGACCAGTGAATGTGCTAATCACGATTTAGAGTTGTTATTTGATTTTCCCGCGGTGTGTGATGATTTGCTATGATGTATGTGAAGTCCCTGCCCTCTCCAAAAAATGTATAAAAATGCTGCAAACCCTGGGCTCGGGGCCTCTCAGCGTCACCAGTTGCTCTGTGTGTGCTCGGAGGACCGAGCTAGCTCGCAATAAACACCTCTTTGCTGCTTACATCGATCTTGGGTCTCTGGTGGTCTTTGGGGGTCCTGAATTCGAGCATAACAGTTTGAGAAAGGTGACCCTGCTCAAGGACCAGGGTGGATCCGGGTTTAAGGAGGATCCTACTGGATTAGGGCGGATCAGGTTTTAGGGAGTATCCTGCTCCCTGGGTTTAGGGCGTTCCCGGTTTAGAACAATCTGGGTTTAGGGCGGTTCCAGGTTTAAGGTTATTCCTGCTGGGAATAGGGCGTATCCTGCTGCCTGAGTTCCCGTTGAGTTCTCATGGAATTCAGAAAGTATTTGGGATTCAAAGCCTGGTGGAGTACGTGAATTTTGGGGGCAGAACTTGGATTTCCCCAGAACGTGTTGTAGAGGGCCGGTGTGAGTTCGGGAATAAAGAGTTGCTGTTTGAATCTACAAAGCTGTGAGTGGCTCGTGATTTTGTGCCCAGCCAGACTGCGGCAGGAGAGGACACTCACCCAGCCTCAAAACCTCCACACAAATCATCCCCAAGGATAGAGAGTGACTTTACAATGAAGAAACTGGCTGAACCACCTCGACCTAGTGATCAAAATCAATATCTCCTTGTAATCCCAGCGGCTCAGGAGGCTGAGGCAGGAGGATCATGAGTTCAAAGCCAGCCTCAGCAAAAGTGAGGCACTAAGCAACTTAGTGAGACCCACATCTCTAAATAAAATACAAAAAAGGGCTGGGGGTGTGGCTCAGTGGGTTCAATCCCCGTTACTGCTCCTTGCCCCCCAAATGTCAACATCCCAGTGATGGACAAATCAATGCTTTTGCTTTCTTTAACTGGAATGGCAATGCATTCATTTAAGACTGGCTTGTTGAAAAAAAAAAAAATCATACTTTATTTATTTATTTATTCGCAGTGCTGGGGATGGAACCCAGGGCCTCTAGCATGCTGCATACGTGCTCTACTACTGAGCTACACCCCCAGCCAAAACCAATTTTCAAAATAACTCTCAGACTTGGGGATTTACAGGTTAAAAATAGGCTTTATTGTTCTTGTTTGTTTGTTTGTTTTGGTACCAGGGATTGAACCCAGAGATGCTTAGCCACTGAGCCCTATCCCCAGCCCTTTTTATATTTTATCTAGAGACAGGGTCTCCCTGAGTTACTTGGGGGCCTTGCTAAATTGCTGAGGCTGGCTTTGAACTCATGATTCTCCTGCCTCAGCCTCTCAAGCTGCTGGGATTACAGGTGTGCACCACTGTGCCTTGTTCTGTTTAATTGTTTCGATGTCTGACAGAGTACTGCCATTTTTTTTTCCAACTCAGAGCATAAACTATGGTGTTGTCATCTTGTATTGTCATTTCATCTGATTTTACTGTAATTGACCTTATTTTGATTAATTAATATATTTTCTGAATAATTAATTTGTCCACATGGTGCAAAACTCAAAAGAACTGAAAGGGTGTATAGTGAAATTCTCTCTCCTCTCTGTTCCAGTAGCCGCCCAGTTCCCTCCCCTGAGGAAACCATAATTATGACTTTCTTGTGTATCTTTCCAAGAATATTCTACACATCTACAAACATATTTTTTATTTCGTCCTCTTTTTAATTAGTATATTATATACTTTTTTTTTCTGTGTTTTTCCACTTGACATCATTTCCTATTTAAAATGTCAATCAACATCAAGAAATAGATTCCTATAATGAAAATTTAAAAGAATAAACCTGGAGGGCTGGGGATATAGCTCAGCTGGTAGAGTGCTTGCCTTGCATGCACAAGAATTTGGGTTCAATCCCCAGCACCACAAAAAAAGTAAAAATAAAATAAACTTGAATAATTTGAACCTCCTCCCAAAGTCTTTATTTTTTAATATATGTATATTAAATATATATATATATATATATATATATATATATTCGTTACAGTTGGACACAATACCTTTATTTTATTTGTTTATATTTATGTGGTGCTGAGGATTGAACCCAGGGCCTCACAAGTGCTAGGCAAGTGCTCTACCACTGAGCCACAACCCTAGGCCCTAAAAGTCTTTATTTTATTTATTTATTTATTTATTTATTTATTTATTTATTTATTGGTACTGGGGATTGAACCCAGGGGCACTTACTTAACCACTGAGCCACATTACCAACCTTTTTTCTTTTCTTTTTTTTTTTTTATATTTATTTATTTATTTTTTAGCTCTCGGCGGACACAACATCTTTGTTGGTATGTGGTGCTGAGGATCGAACCCGGGCCGCACGCATGCCAGGCGAGCGCGCTACCGCTTGAGCCACATCCCCAGCCCCTCTTTTTTTTTTTTTTTGAGGCAGTCTAAGTTGCTTAGGGCCTTGCTAAGTTGCTGAGGCTGGCTTTGAACTTGCAATCCTGCCTCAGCCTCCCAAACTTACTGAGATTACATGTGCCATCATGACCAGTTTATTTTTATTTTTCTTTGTGGCACAGAAACCTTTTTTACAGGATGATATGGGTTAAATCCATTCTTTTAATTCCACATAAGATGCACACTGGGGCCACCGTAGAGAAATGTTTTATCTGCTCCTTCCTCTACTACATCTGCCAATACTTTCTTCCACTATACAATCTCTGGGGGTGACATTTGTTCCTGGTACAGCTGGCTTCAAGTGAAATCACCCATCTTCAATATTGCTATTGACAGTCCAATGAGAAATTACAGATTTTTGGCTCAGGAAAACAATGCCCCAGTCTGGAAACTTATGAGGGCTTTTATCTCACTTCCTTAGGGAATAGAGACATAATGGGTAAAAGGCAGATTTGGCTTCTTGCAAGCACCAAATAGCGCCCCAGATACTTAGCAATCGCAGGTGTCAGTTGTAATTTGTTCATATCAAAGTTTATTAAGTTATCAAAAGAGTCTGTATGCCAGGTTTTATTCAGCAACTCCCTTATATTGGGATAGGTTGAGAATCTGTTGCTTTTATATTTCTTTGATTTTAGTTTGTTGTTGTCTTGTAGTGCTGGGAATCAAACAGAGCCGCACACATGCCAGGCAAGTGTTCTACCACTGAGCTACACCCCAGTTGTTTCTTTTTTTAGGGAAAAAAAAAAACCACACTATTATAATTTACCTTTATTCAAAAGCCAGCTTTCAGCTAGACCCAAGGTATTATTCTAGATTATCTCTGGGCTGCCAGCCAGCTTGGGTCTCTGGGAGAACTTGGGAGTATTCAAAATGAGATTACCAGATTTAGCACTGTACCTCAGCACAGAAAGGCAGAGATAATTATTAAGTTTCTACTGGATTAAAAGTCATGTATATTGGGCTGGGGCTGGGGCTCAGCGGTAGAGCGCTCGCCTAGCATGTGTGAGGCTCTGGGTTTGATCCACATAAAAATAAATAAACAAAATAAAGGTACTGTGTACAACTTTAAAAATAAATATTTTTTTAAAAGTCATGTATCAGCCTAGACTTGGTTCTGAATTTGAATCTTGTTTATTTTATTTTAGTGGGTACCAGGAATTGAACTCAGGGGCACTCAACCACTGAGCCACATTCCCAGCTCAATTTTTATTTTATTTAGAGACAGGGTCTCACTGAGTTGCTTAGTGCCTCGCTTTTGTTGAGGCTGGCTTTGAACTCATGATCCTCCTGCCTCAGCTTCCTGAGCCTCTGGGATTACAGGAGTGCACCACTGTGTCCAGCTCCAAGCCTTGTTTATTTGGCAAATAGTTACTGAATTCCCACCTGTGGAACAAGAGCTGAAGACACCAGGCTGAAGACAACAAATAAAGTCGACACCCCATGGAACTTCCAGCCTAGCGGGGAGACCATTTAGAGAAAGAAAAGAGTATCTTGCATAGAGTCCTGCTTAATGTTATTCTGATGAAAGTCAAGGGTCTCTGGGAACAGATCAGACAGGTCCCAACCTGAACCCAGGCATCAGTTAAGGCTTTCTAGAGCAAGCATGCCTAGACAGAGGATGGTTTGGAATGAAATGGGGAAAAGTATTTGAGGAAGAGGGAGCAACATGTTTGGAGGCAGAAGAACAATAGTCACTATTTCCTTTGAAAAACTGAAAACTATGTTGGATTGAGCAAGAGGAGTAGACGGATGAGACCGGCAGGTCAGTGGAGGCCTGATGCTGCAGGGTTCTATTCTGTTCTGTCACAGAGTTTTATTTTGAAGGCAATGGGAAAATATTCAAGTGCCTCGTTCTGGTGAAGAATGTGGTCCTAATATGTCTTAAAAGTTCTAGGACTGGGGATATAGCTCAGTTGGCAGAGTGCTTGCCTTGCATGCACAAGGCCCTGAGTTCAATCCCTAGCACCACTAAAAAAAAAAAGAAGAAAAAAGAAGAAAAGAAAGAAAAAGATGCTAAGCTTCCCTTCTTAAAAAAAAAAAAAAAAAAAAAAGTTCTGATGGCAGCAATGCATGGTGGGACACACCTGTAATCCCAGCAGCTCAGCAGGCTGAGAGAGGAGGATGCAAGTTCAAGGCATGCCAGGGCACTTAGTGAGAGCCTGTCCCGAAATAAAAAGGGCTAGCTTATGGGTAAAAGAACCCCTGGGTCCAGTCCCCAGTACTGCAGAAATAAATAAGTAAAAATATTTTAAAAAATAAATAAGAGATAAAAGTTTTGAGATTAGTGCTCTATCTGATGTGTGAGGGGTAAAGATTTGCTCACAAGATGTAGGCTCTCTATTCACCTCACAGATTGTTTCTTTTGATGAGAAGATTTTTTTTTAGTTTGAGTCCAACCCATTTATTGATTCTTGATTTAGTTCTTACACCAAAGGACTCTTATTAAGGAAGTGGGGTCTAATCCCACATGATGGAGATTAGGGCCTACTGTCTTAATTGTTTATTATTAACCAATTTTGTGGTGCTGAGAATCAAACTCAGGACCTTGAATATGCCAGGTAAGCACTCTACCACTGAGCTACATCTTAAATCCCTCTCTAAATTTTTAAAAATTAAAGCAGTAGATGCATATAGTTTTAAAATTATCTAATGACAAATAATTCTGAAGGCAAAGTAGCAACCTTCTCCCCAGATTCCACTCTCTAGACTCCACCACTTTCCGTGATTTTTATTATTTCTTTTGGCATTTCTATAATATCCTTATGCTACTATTTACTTTTTTTAAAAAGTGCTGGGAGCCAGGCACAGTGGTGCACATCTGTAATCCCGGCGGATCAGGAGGCTCGTGATCACAGGAAGATCACAAGTTCCAAGCCAGTCTTAGCAAAAGCGAGGTGCTAAGAAGCAACTCAGTGAGACCCTGCCTCTAAAGAAAATACAAAATAGGGCTGTGGAAGTGGCTCAGTGGTGGAGTGTCTCTGGGTTCAATCCCCAGTACCCCTCCCCCCAAAAAGTGCTGGGTATGGTGACACATGCCTGTATTTCTAGAAGGATGAGACAGGAGCATCAAAAGTTAAAGGTCAGCCTGGGGAATTTAGCAAGACCCTGTCTCAAACAAACATAAAAACCTGGGGGTACTCACCACTGAGCTACATCTCTAGCCCTATTTATATTTTATTTAGAGACAAGGTCTCACTAAGTTGCTTAGGTCCTCACTAAATGACTGAGGCTGGCTTTGAACTTGTGATCCTCCTATCTCAGTCTTCTGAGCTGCTGGGATAACAGGCTCAAAAACTTTTTTAAACAGGGAAAGGGGCTGGGGATGTAGCACAGTGGCTCAATTCCCATTGTGCCACGAAAATAGATAGATAGATAGATAGATAGATAGATAGATAGATAGATAGATAGATAATTGAAAAAGTTATGTAATGGCATAGTTCTAAAACAAACAGAATGGGCTGGGGTATAACTCAGTGATAGAGTTCATGCTTAGCATACACCAGGGCATAGATTCAATCCCAGCATAAAAATAAATAAAATAAACCTTAAAACATTGTATAGTAATGAATATCTCTTCTGTTCTTGTCTCTCTTCCAGTTCCTGCCCAATTCCATTATCCTCAGGAAATCATTGTTATTTGTTTTCACTGTATATCAATATACAAGAATATACCATTATGTATTCATGTTTTCTACCTTTCTCTTTTTTTGCACCACAAGTGGCTTAGCATCCTGTGTCAGTCACAATAAAGTGAGATGTGCTGCACGAACAATTCAAACATCTCAGAGGCTTCTTTCTCAACACACCCTGTGTGTCCATTCTGGGTTGGCTGGTGACTTGGGTTCACATTTTCCTCATCTGGGATTGCAAACCAACAGGATCTCAATCATTAAGAGGGTCATGCTTGCAATGACAAGGGCAGGGAATGTGACACATATATTTCTGCTCCCTTTGATTAAAGCCTGTGTCACATGGACCTGACAGATTGGGAAAGTGGATACTGATCACATGCCCAGGAGTCCAGCCATGCTGACAAACATATACACACTGTTCTTCACCTTTCTGTTTTCGGCTAAGAAAACAATTAGTCATGCCATTTTGGAAAACAGAGCACCCACATGGACTCAATGTTTGTGTCCTCCAAAATTCTTCTTTTTATGTTTTATTTCGAGACAGAATCGCACTCTTTTTTTTGGGGGGGTGGGAGGGGTACCAGGGATTGAACTCAGAGGCACTCGACCACTGAGCCAGATCCCCAGCCCTATTTTGTATTTTATTTAAAGGCAGGGTCTCATGGAGCTGCTTAGGGCCTCACTAAATTGCTGAGGCTGGCTTTGAACCTGCAATCCTCCTGCCTCAGCCTCCCAAGCCAGTGGGATTACAGGTATAAGCCACAGGGCCTGGCCCCGCAAAATTTTTAAATTGAAATCTCAATCTCCAGTGTGATGGCATTTGGATGTGGGCTTTGGAGAAGTGATTGTGTCGTCAGTGTAGAGTCCTCATGATGGAATTAGTGCCCTCATAGAATGAGTCAACAGAGACCTTGCTTCCTCTTTGCCTGAATTCACCAAGGAAAGGCCAGGACAGCATAAAACCAGGAGCAGGGCCTCACCAAGGGCCTGACCATGCTGAAGTGGGAGAGCCTGCTGGCATTCTGATCTCAGACCTCCAGCCTCTGAGCTGTAAGAAATAAACGTTGGCTGTTTAAGTCACTGTCTACGGTTGTTTGTTATAACAGCCTGAACTGACTGAGACAGATGGACGTTTGCTGATATCATTGGCATCATTTCCAATATTTCCTTTACAGAAAATGCTGCAGTGTACAGAAGTTAATGTGCACATGTCCGTTTATCTCTAGGATAAACTCCCATGGTAGAATTTCTAGGTCAAAGGTTGCACACACTTGCAATGCTGTTGGTGGTATGGTTTGAATATGGTTTGTTCCCTCTGAAACTCATCCCCGCTGTGAAGTTTAATCCTCACTGTGAGGTATTAAGAGGGTAGAGAGTTAATCCCACTGTGGTATTTAGTGGTGGGGCCTCTGTGAGGTGTTTAGGATTAGATAAAATCATCAGATTAATACCCCATGACTGAATCGTGGTTGCATTATGAGAAGAAGGGAGAGAGATGAGGATCTACACACACCCAGTGTCTTGTGCCTGTGATTCTATGCTACCTCCGAACTCTGCCAGTAAAAAGGCCCTCCACCTTGAATCTCCAGAATGATCTGCCCAAATAACCCTCTTTTCTTCTTAACTTACCCAAAGTCTGTGGTTTTGTGTTATCAGCAACAAGTGTGAGACAGACAAGCGTGGACAAATTGTCTTCCAGTTTACATTCTCACCTGAAGTGTGAGAGCCTGCCTACTTCTCCACAGCCTTGCCAAAAGAGTGCTGTGCCAAACTTTTGGGTTTGCACCAATCTGACAGATAGAAATATTCTCATTAGCCAGGCGCAATGACACATGCCTGTAATCTCAACGATTCAGGAGGCTGAGGTAGGAGGATCGCAAATTCTAGGCTAGCCTGGGCAATTTAGCAAGACCCTGTCTCAAAATAAAAATGAAAAGGACTGGGGATGGAGCTCAGTGGTAAAGCACCCCAAATTCAATCCCCAGTTCCAAAAAAAGAAAAATCTCATTTGACGTTTTATTTTGTTTTTTATACTAGGAATTGAACCCAGGTGTGTTCGATCCCTGAGCTACCTCCCAACTATTTTTTATGTTATTTTATTTTATAACAGGGTCTCTTTAAATTGCCCAGGCTAGCTACAACTTGCAAACCTCCTGCTTCAGCCTCCCAAGTGGCTGGAATTACAGACATGTGATACCAGGCCTGGCTCACAACAGATTAATTTCTCAAGAGGGAAATTCTGTATCTTGGCAGTTTGGGGTGGTGTGGGGATGTATGCCTTACCGTCAGAGGAAGAGACAGGGGAGGTGTCCCACATACACTCTAAACTAGCTTTCCAACATAAATAGACTCACTGTAGTGAGCCAAGTCTTTTGAATATTTTCCCCTAGCAATCATAACATGTCTATATTTGTTTCTTCATTTAACAAATATTTATGTTGAGCCTGTGTGGTGGGGTGGGGGGCAAAATTGAGGAAACCCACATTTCTGCAGTAGTAAGGTTGTAATGGGATGGTGTGGAAGGCAGCCAGAAGCAGCCCAGGGTGAGAGCTCACCTGTCCATTTTGGGAATGGGGAAGGTTATGGGGGTGAGGAGAAGGGATTCTATTCCTTTCCACTGAACAGATAAAAAGTATCCTCCTACTTGCTGTCCACCTCCCACACAGATCTACACATTGTGTATTAAGGGATTAATTTGCTTTGGTATAACCTTTGATTTCTTTTTTGGTGTTGGGGGTTTAATAGCACTTTCCCACTGAGCTACATCCCTAGCTCTTTTTATTTTGTGACAGGGTATTATGGTTTAGATGTGGTGTTCCCCAAAAAGCTCACATGTGAGACAATGCAAGGTTTGGAGGAGAAATGATTGGGTTATAGCCTTAGCCTTCTCAGTCAGTTGATTCCTGATGGGATTAACTGGGTGGTGATTGGAGGCAGGTGGGTGTGGCTGGAGAAAATTTCTCACTGGGGGCGTGGCTATGAGGAATATGTTTTGTGTCTAGCAATGGAGTTTCTCTCTCCCTCTCTCTCTCTGCTTTCTGATCATCATGCTTCCCTCTACCACACTCTCTCATCATGATGTTCCGCCTCATCTGGAGAATTGAGGAATGGAGCCGTCCTTCTATGGACTGAGACCTCTGAACCCGTGAGCCCTCAAATAAACTGTTCTTCCTCTATTGTTGTTCTGGTTGGGTTCTTTAGTCACAGCACCAAAAAAAAAAAAAAAAAAAAAAAAAAAAAAAACTGACCAAAACACAAGGACTTGCTAAGTCCTTGGTAAATTGCTGAGGCCTGGAACTTGTAATCCTCCTGCCTCAGCCTCCTGAGTTGCTAGGATTACAGACAAGCACCACTGCAGCCAGCTTCGTATAACATTTGAAATGCCTACACCCAAGAAAATGAACGCTCGTCAGTCCTTCATAGCTAGGTCTCACCTTAACTAGGTAACCATGTAAGCTTTACTACATGGTAAGATGTTAAATGGTAAGAATCAAGATGTCTTGATTCAAAGTCAGTGTATGACAATGCTGGATGAGTTTGCTAGACTGTTAAAAAAGAGCTGTGTCAGGGGTCTCCTGGCAGCAACCACAGGCTAGGTTTAGATCCCCAAGAAGCAAGTTGTGTCTGAGCTCAAGTCTCTGGTTGGTGCACAAGCAAGTGAGCAGGGCCGTGAATTCCTTCTGTGAAGGCCAACTTTCCTCCTAAGTGTCCAACTACTGACTCCAAAAAGCTTGGATGCAAGCAGTTCTGCGAGGGGTTTTGTAAGGTTCTGAGGGGCCTAGGACAGGACCCATGGACAGCATTCTTTGAAGATGGTAGAAGAGTAGCATGTCAGGAATGAGCTATGTCATTAACCTCGACCATACAGGTTTATGACTTCCCACAATGTCAGAATTTATTAAGTAGCAATAAATTCACAGGCTACCCCACTTTCATGTGGCAGTTCACTGAATACTTGTGGGTTACCTGGCAGTCATGAGTGAGGCAATCACAAGTTCTGTTATTTCTATCTCAATTTCTAATATCTATAACACTCAAGTCACACATCTACTCCACACAATGATATATACATGGGTCACAGAAAGGATAAGAAAGGGTTAAGGCAGCCCCAGGGGTGCAGGGGGGTGAACTGAGAGCAATGGCAGAGAGCAGATATGAATGGGAAGAGTCACTGAAGGTGGTCAGATAAGACTGTGAACCTATTCAGAACTGTCAAAGCACAGGAACTTGGGGCTGGGGATGTGGCTCAAGCGGTAGCAAGCTCGCCTGGCATGTGTGCGGCCCGGGTTCAATCCTCAGCACCACATACAAACAAAGATGTGTCCGCCGAAAACTTACAAAATAAATAAATAAATATTAAGATTCTCTCTCTCTCAATCTCTCTCTTTAAAAAAAAAAAAAAAAAAAAAAGCACAGGAACTTGTTCTAGGCCAGGGTCTGGATGGATGGCAGTTTCATGGTGTCAGCTGGAGTGTTAGCTTGAGATGTCAGCTTGGAGATGGCTGTGCAAGGTTGTCATGGGCAGGGAGAACTGCACTCTACTAAAGCCCAGGGATGGAGGTTCATCACTGTGGTGATTCTCCTGGGCAAGGCTTGTGACAAACGACCAGGTGATGTGGTCAGAGTGCTGCTGTGCCCAGTCTCTGTATGCTCATCCTTTTAGGGCCTCCAATGAGAGGGTTGCCTCATTTGATGATCTGGCATGTTTGATAAGCTCATGGGCCTGATTTTTCTGATATGCATCCCTGTGGATAACTTCACAGGTGGTCATTTTTATTGGCATGATTCATTTATTTATCAATGTGTGCTTTACAGTTTGCTAGGCAGATGGTGAGGTTTTTGTTTGTTTGTTTGTTATTCCAGGGGTGCTTTACCACTGAGCCACATACCCAAAACTTAGTCCATGAAAACATAAAAGTGGCATAATTTGCAGGTGCAGTGGCTCATGCTGGTAATCCCAGCAGCTCAGGAGGCTAAGGCAGGAGGATCACGAGTTCAAAGCCATCCTCAGCAATAGACCTGTGTGACTAAAATATTTTGAAAAAAAGAGGTGGGGATGTGGCTCAGTGGTAAAGCACCCCAAGGTTCAATCCTTTGTTCCTTAAAAAAAAAAAAAAGCATAATTTGCTGGGGATGTAGCTCAGTGATAAATCACTTGCCTAGCACGCATGAGGCCCTGGGTTCCATCCCCAGCACTCTTAAAATAGAAAAAGTTAAAAAAAAAAAAAAGGAATATATAAGTATATAAGTTTCTAAGAAAATAAATTGCCTTTTCTTCTACTTCAACAGAAATATCCTAAATCTATACCAAGAATGATAATGGTATATTATACATATATTTCATGTACATAACTATGGGCATAAATACTAAATAAAGATGCCAGGGATGAAGCTTAGTGGTAAAGCAATTGCCCAGCATGCATGAGACCATCAGTTCCATTCCTAGCTCTGCTAAATAAATAAATAAACAAATAAATAATAAGTATGTATATTTATTACATAAAATGTAAAAGTTAGGAGCAACCTAAATGTTGAACAGTGGGTAGATTATAGTCATTTCCTGTAGCAGGGTCTGGGGAAGAAGCAGCAGGGACCATGACCAGTTGTGAAGGAGGCAGGAAGCCCCTGAAACAGCCAAAGAAGCTGGCCGAGGAGCTGCATGAGAAAGACAAGGCTTTCTAGCAGAAACAGGGAGGTATGTAAAGCAAGACTGTGGGGAAGGGCCCCCTGGCCGGAGGTGAAACGAAGAAATCATGGGAGGAAGGAAGCTCTTCCTTGTGCCTCAGGCCTGGTGACTAGTGACTAGTGACTAGTGATTCCATTCTTATTTAGACTATTTTTTTGAGGGGGGCGGTTGCTGGGGAACCAACCCAGGCCTTGCACATGCTAGGCAAGCTCTCTACCACTGATCCACATCCCCAGACCTTCCATTCTTACTTAAAAATCTGGATTCCCTGCCATCACATCTTTTGTCACTTGTAACTACCATAAAGTATATTTCTTGAAGTATGTTATCCATTTAAGAATCAAATTCCCATTGGCTTGGAAGGCTGAACAGGAGGATTGTGAGTTCAAAGCCAGCCTTAGCAATGGCGAGGCACTAAGCAACTCAGTGAGACCCTGTCTCTAAAATATAAAATGGATCTGGAGATGTGGCTCAGTGGTGGAGGGCTCTTGAATTCAATCCCTGGTACCAAAAGAAGAAGAAAAATAAGAAGAAGCAGAGGAGGAGGAGGAGGAGGAGGGGGGGGGGGGAGGAAGAAACTTATGGAGGGGAAGGGGGAGTATGGGGGTAAGAAAGACATTAGAATGAGGTGGACATCATTACCCTAAGTACATATATGAAAACATGAATGGTGTGACTCTACTTTGTGTATAACCAGAGACATGAAAAATTGTGCTCTATTTGTGTAATATGAATTGAATTGCATTTTGCTGTCATATATAATAAATTAGAATAAATAAAATTTTAAAAAATTTTAAAAAAAGAATAAACTTATGGAGTCAGCATGGTGACACATACCTGCAATCCCAGAAGGTTGAAGTAGGAGGATCCCAAGTTAGAAGCCAGCCTGAGCAACAGAGAGACCCTGTCTCAAAATAAAAAGAATAAAAAGGGTTGGGAGTGTAGCTTAGTGGTAGAGTACCTCTCGGCTCAATCCATAGTACCAAAAAAAAAAAAAAAAAAAAAAAAAAAAAAAGAAAGAAAGAAAAAAGAATAAGCTTTTGGAGGCTTGGGTAATGTAGATTACTGGTAGAGCATGTGCTTAGCATCATCCTGTTTTTTTTTTTTTTTTTTTTTTGTATGTGGTGCTGAGGATCAAACCCAGGCTGCACGCATGCCAGGGGAGCGCACTACCGCTTGAGCCACATCCCCAGCCCCTTATCCTGGGTTTGATCCCCAGTAACAACAACAAAAAGAATCAACTTTGGTAAAAAAAAAAGAAAAGAAAAAAAATAAAAGAAAAAAAAAAACCTAAAGGCATATTATATTCATACTCCACAGCTATAAAAATTTAAAATTATATCATGGAGAATAATTAATGCTATTAAAATATATTAAAATAATTAAAATCTATTAAAAGAGTAAAGTTCACACACACACATAACACACACCCTTGCATGTTAATGGAAAAACAACTGAAAGATTGAATATGGAAATATCAAAAATGTGTGAAAATACAGATGACTATTTTTTTTTTTTCCCCCAGTGCTGGGGATGGTTTTCCTTTTTTTGACCTACTTCTCTTAAATTTTATCTAATGAATATGTATTGTTTCTATAACAAAAGAACAATAAAATATTTCAAACCAACTGGGATTCCAGTCCTGCTTGGTTCATCTTATGTGGAAAACTGAGGCAGATTTGGAAAGTCATTATGTGTACAGGGGGGGTACAGGAATAATATATTCTCCATTCAAAAATTATTTGCAGGGCTGGGGGTGTAGTTTTATGGTAGAATGCTTGCCTAATATGCAAAGGCCCTGGACTTGATCAACACACACACACACACACACACACACACACACACACACACACACGCACGCATACACACATCATTTTCACCTGAAGAGGGGTTGGAGCCTTTTCACAAGGGAAAGAACAAGGATATTCTCTCACTCTTTTTTTTTTTTTTTCTTCTGGTTTCATAAAATACAGAATCAAAATTCCTAAAGGACAGAAGATATAGAGAATCATTTCAGCACAAAGCAGCAACAAATGTATTATCTATTTTCTAGTTTCACAAAATACAGAATCTCTATTCCCCAAAAGTGGTGGGAATGGTTAGAATTCCTGATTATTTGAGGGAAAAGGAGAGATAAAGAAGTTTTTGAACAAGTGCCCACCTCTGAGTGAGACAGATAGATAGATACACATTAAGGATTGGAACCCAAGGGTACTTTACCACTGAGCTACATCCCCAGCCCCTTTTTTTAAAAAAAATATTTATTTATTTGTAAGTTATTGGCGGACACAACATCTTTGTTGGTATGTGGTGCTGGAGGATCGAACCTGGGCCGCACACATGCCAGGCGAGCGCGCTACCGCTTGAGCCACATCTCCAGCCCCATCCCCAGCCCTTTTTATTTTTTATTTTAAGAGAGGGTCTCATTAACTTGCTGAGGCTCTTGTTAAGTTACCAAAACTACTTTGAACTTGTGATTTCCCTATCTCAGCCTCCTGAGTCACTGAGAGGATGTCATTAGAATTGAATAAAAATAAGGATGCAACTATCCAGGATTGGTGAGGATTTTGATTTTTAAAAATATTTATTTATTTATGTATCTCTAGTTTTAGGTGGACACATTATTTATTTATTTATTTATTCTTTTTTTTTTTAATGTGGTGCTGAGGATCGAACCCAGTGCCTCATGCATGCCAGGCGAGCACTCTACCACTGAGTCATAACCCCAGCCCAGGATTTTGATTTTTTGTTGGCTTGTTTTGGGGGACTATGGATTGAACTCAGGAGTGCTATACCACTGAACTACACTCCCAGCCCTTTTCATTTTTTCTTTTGAGACAGGGGGTCACTAATTTACTGAAGGACTTGCTAAGTTATTGAGACTGGCCTTGAAATTGAGATTCTCCTGCTTTTGGCTGAGTACCTGGAATTAGGGTGTGTGCCACCATGCCCAGTCTAGTGAGAATTCAAAGTATTTTAGGGTGCAAACTGTTGATGGTTTCTAGTGAAGAGTGGATGAGTCTTGGTCAGCGTGGACACTTTGGACATTGCAAACTATTGGCCAGGCCAAAGTGCTCTTGTCACTGAGTCTGCAGAAGGAGGACAAGTGTTAAAATGAAATGTTCAGGTTTGTTCTGTTAAAGACTATTCCTGACATTTGTTAAAGATGGTAAAGGGGCTGGGGTTGTGGCTCAGTGGTAGAGCATTCGCCTAGCACGTGCAAAGCCCTGGATTCGATCCTCAATACCACATAAAAATAAAAAATAATAATAATAAAGGTATTGTGTCCAACTACAACTAAAAAATAAATACTTTAAAAAATAAAATAAATATCTAAAAAAAAAAATGATGGTAAAGCAAGGATGGGATGTAGCTCAGTGGCAAAGCGTCTGCCTTGCATTCACAAAGCCCTGGGTTCAACCCCAGTTCCAAAAAAGACAAAAAAGTAAGAATCCCACCAAGATGGTAAAGCATTTGAGCATGGTGGCATACGCATGTAATCCCAGCAGTTTGGGAGGCTGAGACAGGAGGATCATGAGTTCAAAGTCAGCCTCAGCAAAGGCAAAGCGCTAAGCAACTCAGTGAGACCCTGTCTTTAGGAGTCCAGCTCTGGCAGGGGGTCTCTGGAGATGGTGAGGAGTCATCGAAAGGGGGTAGAGAAACAACTCAGACACAAAAGTGAAGGTGCTGAATCCCAATCTTTACTTGTGAAGTTAATCATATATACTTTTCATTTTGGCAGGCTCACAGTATTTTGTGGTTACAAAACAGGAATCACTATTCAAAGAAACAAAATATTACGTAGCTACAATTAGATAAGAAGAATGTATCTTGGCTCATGTATAAGCAAACATTTTTACTTTCAGTTCGCATTTTGTTTTGAGCTGTTTCTGCTTAGTTTTTAATAATAGTTAGAAATGACCCAGACTATTGGCCTATACCTTAACTATTCTTTCTTGACTTACTGACTAGAACCGGCACCGCGGTTATGGCAAGTGGTTAACTTGAGAGGCTACTAATTTTAATCAAACAAGAGCAAGAGCACCAAACCATTGTGCACAGGAACAAGAACAAGTTGCCCAGTACCAAGCACTAATCTGTCTTCTTAATATTAATTTTTCTTCTCTAGATTTAATTTAATTTCTCAAAAACTTCCTTGACTGTTTTTCCTACAAGGGGTTTCTCATTAAACATTAACAATTTACTTTCTACAGCTGAATCATTGCATTTAGAGCAAACAGATTTATTCTTTAGGAGTAGTTGCATTTATTGGGAAAGTCATGTTTTTTCCTTCATACTTCATGGTCATATGAGAAGTCGCAACTATACTTATTAAAAGAACACAAAAAACAAACCAGCCCATTCCCAGAAACATACTGCACTCCTCCAGAGGATGGATGCCTTGCGCCATCCACCTCAGTAGGGCCTTGCCATTGCCTGAGTCAGGGGAGGGGCACAATACCTGTCTCTAAAGAAAATATAAAATAGGGCTAAGATGCGGCTCAGTGGTTGAGTGCCCCTGAGTTCAATCTCTGGTGCAAAAAAAAAAAAAAAGATGGTAAAGTAAACAATATCCAAGGAAACCAGGACCGTGGGTAAAGGGATCCCTGCAAAGGGGTTTCACAATGTTGGAGAGATTGACCTTGAGTCTGACTCCAACAAAGACAGGGGATTCATAACCCAAGAGTAGGGTAGGGCTAGTGAGTGGAAAATGACAACAAGGAAACAGAAAATGCAGGGTTTCTGGCTAATCTGACTTGATAAGTTTATTGTTGAAGGCAGGCCAGGTAATAAGGTGTGGTCAGATGACGAAGAAGGTCACATATCAAGGGTGGGGATTTTCTTAAACTGCTTTAGCAGGATGCTTGCTCAAATGGGATTCTACAAGAAGAAAGGACACCTAGGCTCAGCCTCATCAAGCAGAAGACTCAGAGGAGCCTGGCTAAAGTCTTGGTCAAAGAAGAGAATCCTTCCCAGCCTAGCAACAGGAGCAGGCTCTAGAGTGATCCATACAGTTCATATACCCCTAGCTCTACCCAATTTCTTTCAGTTGGCACTGAGGTTTAGACTCTCCAGAACTAAAAGGGTGAAATAGTGAAGACAGTGTTTATGTTTATCTCTCTCTCTTTTTTTTTTATACTGGGATTGAACTCAGGGGCACTCAAACATTGAGCCATATACCCAGCCCTATTTTAAAATTTTATTTAGAGACAGGGTCTCACTGAGATGCTTAGCACCTTGCTTTTGCTGAGGCTGGCTTTGAACTCATGATTCTCCTACCTCAGCCTCCCTAGCCGTTGGGATTACAGGCATGCACCGTGATACCCAGCTATTTATGGAGTTTGAGTCTGATGATATTGCTAAGGCCGTTGCTAAAACAATGAACTACCAGGCCTGAGTTCGATCCCTGGCAACCCCCACACCAAAAAATAAATAAATAAATTTTAAAAAATAAACAATGAACTACCTTTTTGGTGAAAGACTCTTTGGGAGTCATTTTATGCCATCTGGAGAAGCACATGAAGAACTGTTTAGAGAATGAATATTCCATTTAAAAAGGGCTTGAAACTAGTGAAATGTATCATCAGAAATGGAGGCCTTTGGAAAAGCTGTGGATGAAGAAATGATTTTAAAAAAATTGCTTAGGAAGAGATCAACCAAAAAAGGAATTGATTATAATCATCCTTCACTGCTTTTACAGAAAAAGGCGGGGGCAGGAAAAATTTCAAACACTGATTTTCAGAAACCTGTGAATAGCCAGGTTTTGCCTGAGAAGAAGAAAAATAAGAGGTTTCAGGTATTCCAGTCAGTACTGAAGAGATGATGAACAGCCAGGGCCTCATACCACCTCGTGGGAGATGAAGCACATCATGTTTGGAGAAATGAAAATCGGAAGCGACATGAACGATGATGATAAAGATAATGAAATGCTTTTCAGGTAGCCCATATCTGTGTAAAAAAAATAATAATAATAATAATACAAAAGACTCAAACACCTCCGAATTCATAGGAAAAAAAAATAAAGAGAAAGCAATCAGTGATTCTGAATGTATTATGTGCAATATTTCTTTTGAAAACTGTGATGATTTTGATATGGAGGCTTATTCTTTATATGTTACTGGATACAATGAAATGCAATCATTGACATTTCAGAGGAAAAAACATTGATTTGCTTCAAGTCAATAAGGAAAGTAATCAGTAACACTGACTTACCAGCCCTGGCTCACACAGGGGGCACACCAGCTTGCAGCTGGCAGGCTGATGGGCCTCTGGGTCCTGCTCCCCTTTCCTTACCTTTGCAGATTTTAGAGCTGCCCTGAGGGACTCCAGCTGCATAGAAGGTCACTATTTAACTGCAGGCTTAAATACTAACCCACAGCCTTTGTTGTCACCAGCAGATAAAGACCACCAATCTTGCCTGACCTTCAATGTGGCTATCCTTGTTAGGTCAGGCACATTTAACCAGTAAGGTTCTTCAGACTCCAACACCAGGTGGATGAAACTGGAAGTTGAATCATGGAGAATGAGAAGGCAGTTCAAGGATTAATACAGATCTATTTATGTGTGAAAGTCTTATTTTTTTTTTTACCAATAATATTTTTTTTTTTTAAATTTGCTCCCAAGACATAGGCTTTCTTTTTTTTTTTTTTTAAAGAGAGAGGGAGAGAGAGAGAGAGAGAGAGAGAGAGAGAGAGAGAGAGAATTTTTTCAATATTTATTTTTTAGTTCTCGGCGGACACAACATCTTTGTTGGTATGTGGTGCTGAGGATCGAACCCGGGCCGCACGCATGCCAGGCGAGCACGCTACCGCTGAGCCACATCCCCAGCCCCAATAATATTAATTTTAGTTTTTAGTGAGCTAGTTTGGGTTGATAGCTATTATTTTATATCAGTATCATCAATGTGGAATCATATGGTGAGATTCAAACAGGATGAGAAAGAGAACTCTTTCCACAGTTATTTTGTAGGCCAGTGGGACTTGCGGGTCTTAAAATAAATAGTTTTTTCTTCTTAACCCAAGAAATTTCATGGGTCTTACAGAACAAGCCCCACCGCTCCCCATACTGGGGACTGAACCCAGCGGTGTTCTGCCACTGAGCTATATCACCAGTCTTTTTTATTTTTATTTTCAGACAGGGTCTCATTGAATTGCCCACATTGACCTTGAACTTGGGATGCCCCTGTCTCAGCCTCCTGAGTTGCTGCAATTGTAGGCATGCACCATGGTGCCTGGTTTGTGCTCAGTATTTTACATTGAACATTCATTTACTTATTCAGCCAGGAGTATAATCCTGTAACAGGGTTCACTTGATGCTTTGACTATATCCCTTGTGGCTTTGAAACTTACATTCCCGCCCCCCCCCACCCCCAACCTCCTCTCTGATCTTTTTTCCCTTAACCTTCTCCTTCCTGACCTTCTCTTCCCTGGTCTTCTTTTCTCTAACCTTCTTCCTGATCTCTTCTCCCTAATCTCATTTTCTCTAACTCATCTCTGTAAAAACCCCCCTGTTCCTGCTGATGAGCAGAATCACAGCCTTCAGGACAGGAGTCCTCTGTATTTCTCCTTTGCTAGCAAAGCAATATACCTACCGTCTCCTTCCTTTTTCTTAAAACCGTGTTCTTGTTATTGGATTGGAGTCGGGGACAAGGACCAAGCTTTCAGCAACATTAGTACTGAATTCCCCCTTTCTCTGACAGAAAAGACCAGTCCTCGTCTCTATGACCCTAGGCCCTGTCACTCTCCCTGTTGTTGAAGCCCAAGGTTCCTGAGCTGTGGAGCTGAGAGCCTGAACTCTGAACTTCCACCCAAGAGGCCTTCTAGTTCTTCAACATATGGTTCCAAACCCCTTCCTTGCTTCCTCATCTCATGCTTATATCACCTCAGGGTGAATGGGAAGTGGTCACTTGTCCCTGGGGCTAAAAATAGCCGGCAGCAGCTTCTTCTCTGAGAAGTAGATTAGGATCACCCTACCATCCTGCTGAGGGAATACACCAGTTCAGCGATTCTGCTCTTGTATTTGAGTCAATTTAGCAAGGCTGCAGCTCTATTTTTATGGCATGCACTGCAATGTTTTTGAAAGATGGCTCTTGGGCTCGTCAAGGACCATGGAATACATAAATATTTTTAGTACGTAAGCTGCTATGAATTGGGTTATCCAAGACACATGACTAATATCAGGATTGGGTGCTCTGGCAATATATTCATGGTTAACAAAAAGAAATCTTGCGTGCTTCTCAAACAGCTTGTAAGAATAGAATAGATGACCTTTGTCTTAAAATTTCAAATATGTACATGTTTCAAATATTTACATTTAGCATGTTAAGGAATAAAATCAGGAGATGAAGGATTTGAGAATTGACAAATGCAGTTGCCTTATCTGTCTGGCCGTCCGTAATGCATCTGCATGTCCTGTTCTGAAGGCAAGGACTGTACGTGACAACATCAGGCTGTTAGTCACACTAGAACGAAATTCAGGTCAATAAAAGAAATCTGCATTCCCAGTCTCACTCTCTCCCCTTTGGGCTCTGTGCTCTTAGGCAGTTTTCTATAGCTGCACTTGGAATTTTTGTCTAGATCAGTTTGAGAGGATTTCTAGTTCCTTTTGGTGTGTGTGTGTGTGTGTGTGTGTGTGTGTGTGTGTGTTCGCACATTGAGGATTAAACCCAGAGGTGCTCTACCACTTGAGCCACCTTTTTATTTTTTATTTTGAGACAGGGTCTCACTAAGTTGTTTAGGGCCTCACTACATTGCTGAAACTGACTTTGAACTTGGCTGTCTTCCTGCCTCAGTCTCCCCAGCCACTGGAAATATGGGTGTGTGCCACCAAGCCTGGCTCAGAGTCCCTAAATCCTAACGGCAGTAGACATCATGCAAACACCAGCTGCTGAGATTGAAACAATAACGGAAGTTCTGTAGGAAAGTTAGTACCAGATAAAAACATACTTCAGATTAGAGATTTTTATAAGAAAGAAGCTGTTTATTGGTAGGTACTGTTAAATGCTTGGTGGAAATCATTTACATTCAAGGGTCTGGTTCTTCTGAGCAGTTCTTTGATTTTTATCTGTTGAGCAAAGCATTGTCATTAGGAAAATGCTGAACGGATAGTCACCCTAGTCCACATTCAACCCTTGGTTTCACAATTGAAAAACAGACCCAGTGAGACAAAGTGGTTTGACGAAGGCCACCCAGACAGTTACTGTCAGGGTTACCAAGTTTCCTCGGGCCCAGAGCTAGGCTTGTGTGTCTCTGTCGTGTGCTCCCCACTCCTGGGCCTCTCCCAAGTTTGTCCCTTCTCCTCAGGGACTCCATGGTTCCTTTTACCCCATGCTGGGGCTAAGGGGTCAGAGGTGGTGGCCACTCTACAGTAAATACTTCCAGTCCCAAGGGTGGTGGAACAGGGGTTTAGGGACACAATGACAGTTTCTGGGAGAGAAGACAATATACAATGAGAATGTGTTCTGGATCTCCAAAGTCTCACCTACTCGAAGCAGAGGAGATGAGAGGGCGATATCAGGGTTAAGAAGAGAAAGGAAGTTACAGGAACTGGCCAGCACGGAGTGGGTGGGGGTTGGCAGAACAGATCAGGGTCAGATGGCTTGCATTCAAGTTCCTGTTCCACTGCGTAGAAGCTGCATATTGTTTTAATTTAACTCTGTGAACCTCAGTGTCTTCACTGGTAAATGGAAATAGGAGCTATCCCATTCAAGTCTTATGAGAATCCCAGGAAATCATGGTGACAGTAGTGGATACTCTTCCTCTTGGCTGGTGTGTGGCATAGTCTCTGGATGGATGGGTGGATATTGATTTGTCCTTGGGGCCAGTCACCCACACTCTCAATTTAGAAGCCTCTTGCTTCCCTCCCACAGCTCCACCCCCCAATCCTCATCACCTTCTCACCTGCCTCATGAGACAGAAACATTTTTTAAAACAGGAAAAAGAACAACTTGTTTTATAAAAGGAGTCTTTAAATTGCAGATGCCTGGGACAGTTACTATGTTAGTGCAAGTAGATTTTATTTAAAGTTCAGAGATCACAAGTTCAAAGCCAGTCTCAGCAACTTATTGAGACCCTATCTCAAAATTAAAAATTAAAAAATGGGCTGGGGATGTGGCTCAGTGGTTAAGTATCCATGGATTCAATCATTGGCACACACACACACAAAAAAGTGGGCAAAGTGGCACACACCTGTAATTCCAGCAGTTGAGGCAGGTGAGGCAGGAGGATTGCAAGTTCAAAGCCAGCCTCAGCAAAAGCAAGGTGCTACACAACTTAGCAAGACTCTGTTTCTAAATAAAATATAAAAAAGAGCTGAAGACGTGGCTCAGTAGTTGAGCACCCCTGGGTTCAATCCTCAGTACCAAAAAAAAAAAAAAAAAAAGAAAAAAAAAGTCAGAGGATTTGGGATCTAAAGATGGAGAACTAGGGCTGGGGTTGTGACTCAGCAGTAGAGCACTTACCTAGCATTTGCGAGGCCTTCCTTGGGTTTGATCCTTAGCACCACATAAAAATGAATGAATAAATAAAGGTATTGTGTCCAACTGCAACTAAAAAATAAATATATAAAAAAAAGATGGGAGAACTAAAGCCACGGGGGTGAGGAATAAACAAAAGGAACAAATTGGGAACACTTTGATGCTGATGTCAATCGTTTCAAAGCAAGCAGTATTTTTATATAGGGAAGTGACTTTTTTTTTTAAATTTTTCAGTACTAGGGGTTGAACCCAGGATCTTCCACATGGTAAGCAAGTGCTCTACCACTGAGCTACATCCCTATATGCCCTGTATGGAGGACATACGTTTTGCAGTGCCAAAATATTCTGCACTACAAGTTAGAAATAAGAACCCACAGAAGACTGGGTTCAGAACAAATATCAGAGCCGAGATTCTGGTTTTGTAAAATGTTGAGCAATCACACACTTATTCTTTGGCTTATCTGCTCACACCTAGTACACACCCAGACAAATTCCTTCCTACAATTTTTGTGTTGAGTCCGCCTCAGTGGGTGAGAAGGGGAAGAAGCTCAGTTTCACTTTTTTAGCGACCTCTTCTATATGGTTCTGTTCCAGGCAGCTTTTGTGGGAAGGCAGAGGGGCTGGCATTGTTTTCAAGTTTGTATGCCTCCTTTAAAAGCTCTTGTCAGTTCTGACTACAGGTGAAATGCTGTCAGCTTGGAACGTTCTGGGTGGAAAGCCAAGCTTCCGGTTATTCTATTATTGATCGCCTCTGTATTTCTTGGTGATTTTCACTGTGTACACAGATTTTCACCTTTTCCACACTCTCCCAGGCTCTTTCCCAACAGTCTTTGCTATCTTTTTGCAAACCGATCTGTTAGCATAAACTCAATTATTAGTTTGCTCTTATCCAAATAACCGTAATAGCTGCTATTGAAACTGACTTTCATAATTGACATGAGTGTAATCTGGCTCACAAAGGTTTTTCTTGCAGCTGTGAGGAGCCACGTAGAAGTCAGCTGGCAGAAAGCCAGTATCACATGAGAAGGGATCCCCCCCCACACCCTCAGAGAACCAATCCCTGCTCCTCATTCCCACTTACCCGGGGCCCTGCCCACTGTGACATCTGAACAGGCACATTCTCTCCTACTTAGAAAACGTCCAACCAACAAAATGTGGGTTGAGCAAAATTAAATACTGTAGGTTACCACACACTGCCAAGTAAATTTAAAAGGAAGACATGATTGAGTTCTTCTGGAACCTTTGAAAGCAGAGTGTTCATTTGGAGTTAGACCTCATTTGGCCTCTAAAATTCCCTTCCCTGTAAATTTTTAAAGGTTTCAGTGAATTACTATTTCAAATACAATTGAGATAAGATTCTTCCAGCAAATAACTTTTTCTTTTCTTTCTTCTTCAGTTCTGGGGATTGAACCCAGGGCCTTATGTATATTAGGCACATTCTCTACCACCAAACTACACACTCCAGCCCCTAGCAAATAATTTATTTATTTACTTATTTATTCCTTCCTTCCTTTCCTTTGTACTGGAGTTTAAACACACTAAACCACATCCACAGCCCATTTTTACTTTTTATTTTGAGACAAGTTTAAATTGCTGAGGCTGGCTTTGAACTTGGGATCCTTCTGCCTCAGCCTCCCAAGCAGCTGGAATTACAGGTATGTGCCATTCTGCCTGTCTCTAGCAAATAATTTTGAGCTCTTACTGTATGCAGTGTTTCTTGCTAGCTGCAAAGTACAGCAGGTGCTAGCCTTGGAGAGAGGAGAGATAGTGCACAATTCAATTATATATTTCACAAGTCAGACCAGAGGATTTATTCCGACCCTGAGGCTGAGGGTAGGCTTCAGAGAGGGATGATGCTTTGCTGTTTAAGGATAAATAGGACTTTTTTTTTTTCTTTTTCTTTTTTTAATGTGGAACTAGGATTCTAGAGAACCCAGGGTTCTCTACTACCGAGCTACATCCCCAACCCTTTTTTATTTTTGAGATGAGGTCTCACTAAGATGCCTAGGCTGGTTTAGAACTTGTGATCCTCCTGCCTCAGCCTCCCCAGTAAGTGCCACTGTCCCCTCATGCCCATGAATTGGACTTTGTCCTCACCCCAAATGGAGAGGAGCACTATTCTAATACTGTTGCTATAAAATAAACTGCCCCCAAACTCATAAAATTTGTGGCAGTAATTCAGAAGGGATGCACTGGAGACCGCTTGTATAAACTTTCCAATACCTGGATCCTCAACTGGACTGCCAAGCTGGGGTAACTCCCCAGCTGGAGCTGTAAGTATCTGGAGGTCCCTTCATTTCCAGGCCTGGTAGTTGACACTGGCTGTTGAATGAGAACCTCAGTTGGAGCTTCTAGCAGAAATATTTACCTGTGGCCTCTCTGTGTGGTCTAGTCTTCCTTACTGCATGGTAGCCTCAGAGCAGTTAGATTTCTTTTCTTTTTCTTTTTTTTTTTTTTTTTTTTGGTATTGGAGACTAATACCAAATGAGCACTTTACCAATAAGCTATATCCTCTGCCTTTTAATTAATTAATTTTTAATTTTGAGACAGGTTCTCATGAAATTGCTTAGGGTCCCACTAAATTGCTGAGGTTGGTCTCGAACTTGTGATCCTCCTGCCTCAGACCCAAATAACTGGGCTTACAGCCATGCACCACCATGCCCAGCACTTGTAGCCATGTGAAAGCCTGCCACGGATGGGCTGGGGTAGAGGGAAAGCAGGTACACACAGGGGTCTTTCTAGTTAGCGACTGTCGGGTGCTCTGGAATTGCGGGTGTGGGGTAGAAAGGGGCAAAGTGGGGGTAGAAATGCAGATGAGAGCCACAGTGTGAACACACTTTGCTGCCTTTATGGCAGGTACCACATCTGAATGATGAATCCCAGGAGAAATACAACCTTGCTTTTCTATGAGTCAATTGAGTTTTTCTTTTGAGAAAATTCCATCAGGGCAAGGAGACCCAACCTCTCTCGCTTCTGGGTGATCTCTTCCCTCACTTCTGGGTGATCTCTGCCTGGGTTGCCTGAATTTAATCCATCCTCATCCTTGCTTTGGACCATTGTCTTCAGAGTGGTTTGGGGCATAAATGGAAGGGAGGGGGTTTGACTCTGGGCTAATTTCTGTCCAAGCTGGTTCCTGCCTAGATGTAGCTGGATCCATTTTGTCCCAGGTCATGGATTCAAGCAAGTTGCTGCTTTGCTGTTCCTGACTACAGGGCTTCTTGAGGCTGGTTCTATTTCAGCTAAATTCCCCCTTCTCATGGACACAGGGAACATCTCCTATAGCCTACCTCTCAGGCCCCACAGGGGAACAACATGAGGTCCTCTCAGTTCTCTGTTCACCTACTGTGCCAGGGCAGCGGAATGATGTGAAAGAAATTGTCAACCCTATAGAAAGAAAAGGAAAGAAAGAAAGCTAGCCAGGGGCTGGGAATATAGCTCAGTTGGTAGAGTGTTTACCTTGCATGCACAAGGCCCTGGGTTCAATCCCCAGCACACACATACACACACACACAAAACAAAACAAAACAAAACAAAAAAAACACAACTAGCTAAGAGGTTATGAAAAAGAGTTTTTTTTTGTTGTTGTTGTTTTATACCAGGGATTGAACTCAGGGCTACTCTACCACTGAGCCACCTCCCCAGCTTTATTTTGTGTTTAATTTAGAGACAGGGTCTCACTGAGTTGCTTTGCACCTCACCCTTGCTGAGGCGATCTTTGAATTCAAAATTTTCCTGTCTCAGCCTCCCTAGCTGAAAATACAGGTGGGCCCCACCACGCCCGGCTTGAAGAAGGATTTTAAGCATGATTACCTGATAATAATGATCACAAAAGACTGACAGAAATACATACTTGCAGAGGCAAGTGTGTGCAACCTTACACAAAAGGTTCTTCTTTTCTCCGTTTTTTTTGGCAATGCTTGTTGAACCCGGACCTACATATGCTAGTTAAGTGCTCTACCTCTGAGCTACATCCCCAGCCCTGCAAAGTTCTATGAGAACATTTTCCCAGGAACTCTCTGTTCAACCCCAGATGGACACCACTATTATTATTTATTAATCATGGACCAAAGATTATTGTTTCAAAATATCTGATGAGGGGCTCAGTGGTAGAGTGCTTGCCTAGCATGTGTGAGGCCCTGGGTTTAATTCTTAGCACCGCATACAAATAAATAAAATACAGGTCTATTGATAACTAAAAACTAATAATAAAAAAAATGTGATGTACTCCTCCCACATCTTGGTCTTTAAAAACTTCCCATTGCCTCAGACTAACTGAATATACCCATGGTCTACTAGTACGTGTGTTTCCCCCACACTCTGCTATTCCTGTTGCAATGCTAGTTCCAGATAAACCTCAGTGTTCTTTGCAAATTTCTTTGTTTTTCCTATTTAGGTTGACCATGCACAGAGACGTTAACAACCTAGGACCCCAGAGGTCTCCACACAGGAAGCGAGGGACAGAACCCTTTCACTCTAGGGTCCCCAAACATCTCTGGGTGTCTGTCATTACCACCCACTCTTTCTTACCTCCCTTTCCACACCGGCACCCCACCCCCATCTTAGCCCATTTTTTATTGCTATCACTGAATACTCTAGGCTAAGTGCTTTATCCAAATAGAGGTCTATTTAGCTCCTGATTGTGAGGCTGAGAGGTCCGACAGCATGATGTTGGCATCTGGTGAGAGTTTCCTTGCTTCATAGTGACATGTGCATATCACATGGCCAGAGAGAGCAAACCAGCCAGAGAGAGCTGGCTCTCATAACCATAAACCGTGAATCTGCTCATGCACGAGTATCCCTTCTTGAAGTCCCCTCTCACAAATCACCACCATGGTGGTCAAATTTCAACAGTTTCAGAGGGCACAAACCACAGCAGGCCCCTGCTTAGGCTGTGATCTGGCAAGTAATCCTGAGAGCCGGGAGTGTGAATCTGACTGTATTCTTCAAAAGTCTTCTGTGTTTGTGCCAAGAGAATTTTCCTTTTGAAGTTCAAAAACAAGAATTGTACTCTCCTGAAGAATTCCTTCCTGAGGCAGTGCCAGGAAGGACCCACCTACATCTGCAGGGAAAGGTTTATGCGATAAGAGCAAATCAGAAAAGGGTTGTCACATCACCTCTCTCCTGTTTTAAAGTGTTATCACCTGACCTGGTGGCACATGTCTGTAATCCCAGTGACTCAGGAGGCTGAGACAGGAGGATCCCAAGTTCAAGGCTGGCCTTAGCTCCTTAGTGAGACCCTGACCCAAAAAAGGGGATGGGCTAGGGGGGATGTAGTTTGGTGGTAAAGCATCCTTGGGTTCAATCCCCAAATACCACAGAGAAGTATCCTCAACATATATGGCCCATAGAGATGCCCTTCAGGAGTGGGCTGGCTCCTGCTCTGAGTCCTCTGATAGCTTTCAGCCAATATAGTTTCTGGACCTGCCGCACTTATTTTGTTTTGTTTTCCCATTTTTAAATTGTGGTAAAATGCACAGAGTTGGTGTTATTTAACCACCACCACTATCTCACTTCAGGACATTTTGATTACCCCTAAAGAAACCCCCCTGCCCATTAAACTGTCACTTCCTCTTCATCCTCTTCCCAATCCCGGGCAACCACTCATCTGCTTTCTGTCTTGGTGGATGTACTTTTACTGTGGATATTTCATAGAAATGAAATAATATGATATGTAGTTTTTGTTTCTGACTTTTTCACTTAGCATGTTTTCAAAGTTCATCTACATCGTGGTTTGTACCCGTACTTCATTCCTGTTTATAGTCCAATAATATTCCATTGTATGGATAGACCACCTTTGCTTATTCTTCAGTTGATAGACATTTAGGGTTGTTTTCACCTTTTGGCTATTGTGAATGGTGCCGCTATGAACATTTGTGTACACGTTTTTGTTTGGACAACTGTTTTCAATTCTTTAAGCATATTAAACTAGGAAGGGAATGTTAAGTCATGTAGTAATTTTGCTTTTCTTATTAGAGAGCCACTAAACTTTGTTCTTGGCCCTTAAAACACATGGCTAGCCCATTTTCTACTTGATCAAATTCTAACGTTGAGTTTGATCTACTAAGTGTAAAGGTACGGCGAAACGTCGGAGGGAGAGACCACCCAAGAGACTTACTCCATGCAATTGGCAAGAGGGGATTTATTGGGGATCCATTCCAGCGCGCTGGGACTCTGTGCTCACTCAAGAAGGGAGAGCAGCCCAGAGCCCCGAGCTGAGGTCAAGCAGAGCTTAAGTACACTTTCTGGAGAGGGCGGTGGGCTTTGCATATATCAGAACAAATCATCATGAGGCGCGGGAAAATTGAGCAACAACTCTGAGACGTGATTGGCACATTCATTGGCGGGAACAGGCCGGGCGGGAGTGATTGGTCATTCCTAATCGGGTTACACATTCAAACTGATTGGTTCGGGCCCTGTGACAAACTGCACAGGGCCCTAGGCTAAATGGCCAGTAGGGTGTTGTCTTAACTATCTCAGGAATCTGGGTGTAACAGAGGAACTTAATAATACCTAATCTTTTACATTCAAGCTTTCCAGCTTAGAAACTTTACCCTTTCACTAAGGTCTATTTAGGATGATCATATTGATACCTATGTGAGACAATCTTTGCCATGCTTTGGTAAAAGAATTGGTCTTCTTCATGAATTGACTTGTTTTTCTCTTGCTTTATATTTGTTTTCATCTCTTATGCTTCTTCATTATGTCATGGTTATGATTTACTTCTCCAAAGTTATTATTAATAATAATACAAGGGTATTTTGAATTATAACCTTTCAATTTAATTTTTTTATGGCACCAGGAATGGAATCCAGGGACACTTAACTATTAAGCCATATCCCCAGCCCTTTAAAAAAAATTTTTTTTTTTTGGAGACCAGGTCTCACTAATTTGCTTAGAGCTTCACTAAATTGCTGAGGCTGGCTTTGAACTTGGTATCCTCCTGCTTTGCCTCCCAAACCACTGGTATTATAGGTGTGTGCCACTGTGCCCGGCTGTCTTTTCTTTTTATTCTTTTTATTTTATTTTATTTTTTAAAACATTTTTTTTAGACGTTGATGGACCTTTATTTTGTTCATTTACTTATATGCGGTGCTGAGAATCAAACCCAGTGCCTCACACATGCAAGCACTTTGCTACTGAGCCACAATCCCAGCTCCTGTATTTTTTTTTTAAAGATTAAGGATCAAGGTTTTTATTTTTATTTTTATTTTAATTTTAATATTTATTTTTTTAGTTATCAGCGGACACAACATCTTTGTTTGTATGTGGTGCTGAGAATCGAACCCGGGCCGCACGCATGCCAGGCGAGCGCGTCACCGCTTGAGCCACATCCCCAGCCCCAGGATCAAGGTTTTTAGAGAGACAATTTTTAAATATTTTTATTTTTTAGTTTTCAGCAGACACAACATCTTTGTTTGTATGTGGTGCTGAGGATCGAACCCGGGCCACACGCATGCCAGGCGAGTGCGCTACCGCTTGAGCCACATCCCCAGCCCCTGTATTTTCTTTTTAATTACAATATTCCACATACTTTTTATATCTCCATTAGAAATTGCTTTCTTTTCTTTCTTGATTGCACATTCAGAAGGATGTCTTTATAAACTGTTTAATAGCTCCTAAATTTTTAATATTCATGCTACTGTTTTCCAATTAATCTTTTATTTCTGTCTTTGTACTTGGAGTTGTCTTCTAGTCTATTTGACTTCTGGATGAGGAATTTTGTCCATTGATTTCATTTTTCTTGACTTGCTTTTCTGAATGGCTTTATTGAGTTTTAATTTTCCTACTTAAAATTTACCCATGTTGAGAATCACAGCCTCTGGGACAGGAGTCCCCGGTGCTTCTCCTTTGTTAGCAAAGCAATAATCCTTTTTTCTTTTTTCTCAAAACTGTGTCCCTGTTTTTGGATTGGCATCAAGGACAAGAACCAAGCTTTCTGAAACAAATTTGATACCCCAGATGAGACCCGAGAGCTGCTCCCCGTCCAGCTTTCTTGGGCAGGCCTGGCTCTCCAAGGAACCCCACCCACTTCCATGGTGAGGATTCAAGGTGCTGGTGAACTTTTTGAGAGCTAACAGCAAAACAGTTAGGAGACTGTCAATGTTGCTCCGTTGTGGTCCAATCTCTTCCCCTCCTTAATCTCGGGAGAAGCAAGATTACCTTTGTTCCCTGTTTTAGGCCGATTTATCTGTCCTTGAGTACCCACCCACCATAGGAACAAAGTAATCAGAATTTTTTTTTTTTTTTTTTTAAATATTTATTTCTTTTCAGTTATTGGCGGACACAACATCTTTGTTTGTACGTGGTGCTGAGGATTGAACCTGGGCCGCACGCATGCCAGGCGAGCGCACTACCGCTTGAGCCACATCCCCAGCCCCAGTAATCAGAATTTTGGGGATGGTACCAGATGATCTCCGGAATGACTGCCTCCCAAATTAAAAGGAAACTGGATTCTGGAAAGTCTCAACAAATTTGGCCATTTGAATGATCCCTGCCCTATGTATGCCTTCTGCCATCTGCCACTGTGACCTCTGGACGGCTCTGATGCTGAATGCCCTTAACTATCCACACCCCACCTGATAGAGAACAAGGACTTTGGGTTGCTTCCCCCAACTTGCCCCTTTTCAGCAACTGAAACTGTTTGGAGATGCCATTGCCCATTTTTCCGTAAAAATGGAATGTAGAAATTGACAGTAGGGAAATGTAACAGTGTCCACTTTATACTTTGAATATAGCCCTTGCTGCTCTGCCACTGAAACTTATTTTTAAAATGGACATGTATCTCTCTTCCTCTCTCCCAGTTCCCCCCTAATCTCTCCCCCTCCTTAATCTCAGGAGAAGCAAGATTACCTTTGTTCCCCATTTTAGGCAGTTCTATCTATCCTTGAGTACCCACCCAAGGATAAAGTAATCTGAACTTTGGGAGTGGTACCAGCAGAGCTCAGAAATGACTGTCTCCCAAATTATCAAGTGAATTAATTACTGCTCCAACAGAGAACACTGGAATGTAGCCTTTGAATCACCTGTTTAAAAGCCCCCAGGGCAGAATCACAGCCTTTGGGACAGGAGTCCCCTGTGTTTTTCCTTTGCTATCAAAGCAATAAACTTTCCTTTTTCTTTTTCTCAACAACAACAACAACAAAAAAGACAAAAAACTCCCCCATGTACACTTGCACTTCCCTGATTTTTTGATAAATGCACTGAGTTGTGCCAGCAGCACCACGATGGAGATTAGCACATTCCACCACTCCTACTTGCACTGGATCCTCCTTCCCATCTCCAGTCCCAGGCACCACGGGTTACAAACGGAGTCCTCTAGCAGATGGTCTTTTCCATTTGACTCTTTTTCACTGGTTATAAGGTGCATTTCAGGCTCATCCACGTTGTCGTGCGTAGTAGTGAATTCTGGCTTTTTAGATCACACTCTTCTACCCCTTTCAGGCTTCCTCTTAGCCACCTGTCCTATCCCATCCATTAAAGGGGAGGCTGTGGGGCTTGGTAGCCCAGGTCAGTAAGCCCAAAGAAGATGATGAGTTCAAAACCAGCCTTGGCAATTTAGTGAGGCCCTCAACAACTCAGTGAGACCCTGTCTCTAAATAAAATATTAAAAAGGGCTGGGGATGTGCTTAGTAGTTAAGCGTCCCTGGGTTCAATCTCTGGTACAAAAAAAAAAAAAAGAGGGGGGTGGATGTCATGTTTCTCACACTGAGAAAATGGAAGAGAGGTGGGTCTGCTCTCTGCCCAAATCAATTTCTGCTGCCTTTTGGACTTCAGACAAAAACTAAACTAATCTCCCTGCTCTTATTCTGATGGCAGAACCAGCCCAAGGTCCTGCCCCATGGAGGGAAACTTTCAGCAGAGGGCAGTGGAGTAACAGAAGGCTCTGTGCTTCCTGCCCTCTCAGCCAGTCCCCCCAGGCAGCTCTGTCACATGGGTGCTGGACCCCTTTCCAGCATGTGCTGTTGTGGGCAGGGGTCTGCCTGAAAGGATGCTCACCTCCTGGGGAACACTGGAATGGCCATTGGGTATACCACGTGAGGGTAGCTGTCACTTCATGGTTATAGAAAGTGCTGGCAAGGAGGGGCTGGGGGCAGTGAGGTCTAGCTCTGCTGTAGGTGACGATCAGTCAAGCCAGCTGGCCTATGTTAGCAGTGACTAGCGGGAACCTAGTTGTTTGGTCAGAATAAGGTTAAGCAGCTTTTTTTTTTTCTTTTTCTGGCTGCCATTGGCTCAGAGAGCCCAGTGAGCATGATTAGGAATGTGGTTTACAAATAGTGTCCAGACTTACTACCTTTAATGGAAATGCATCTCAGGCTTTATATGTGGTTGGCTTTACTGTGCATTGATTTGGCCTGCCTCCCTTAGACACCCTCTACCGAGTGTGGATAAATCTAAGTTCAGCAATACTAAATTCACAATCAGACCCTGACCTTGTTACATGCTGGCAAATGCAATGTCTTGGCGGAGGTTGGTGGAGTGGTAGCCTTCAGTTTCAGAGTATTGGGTGATGTTTGTTGACAAATGAGTGTCTCCCAGCTAGCAGACACAGTGTGACAGTTCTATATAGAACATCAGTTTCTGCCGGGCGGTGGCGCATTCCTGAAATCCCAGCTGCTTGGGAGGCTGAGGCAGGAGGATCACAAGTTCAAAGCCAGCCTCAGCCACTGCAAGGCACTAAGCAACTCAGTGAAACCCCGTCTCTAAATAAACTTCAAAATAGGGTTGGGGATGTGGCTCAGTGGTCCAGTGCCCTTGAGTTCAATCCATGGTACCAAAAAAAAAATAATAAATAATAATAATAATAATAATAATAATATCAGTTTCTTCAGTTGGAAATCCTGGTGTTGATTCTTCTTGATTTTGGAGCCCATGGTTGATTGGACTCTTTGACTATTAATTACCTTTCTTCTAGGAAGTCTGAGCTTTTGGAGGGGAGACTGTGTTTGATAGAAATTCTTATTTTCTTATCTTTCCTGTCTTTAAACCAAAGAGTGGGAAAAGTCAGTAACAATGACTCCTACTGGCTGACTGTCTTGAGAACAGCTAAACTCACTTTAGAGCAAAAGTCCCATGAACCTGTCATAGAATGTAGGAATGGTTTTGAGGGAATTTTGTCCTTCTTTTACACAATCTTTGGAAGTTGATGTCATTTGTGGCTGATGGTGAAATTCAAACCTGGATATTCTTTTTATAATCTTAAATTTTTAATGTTTTTATTGGCACATTATAAACATACACCAAGAGGGCTTCATTGTTACATATTCATATGTTGGGCAGTTTCACTCCCTAGTACTTCCCCTTCAAATCTGAATATTCTAAGCCAACTTGGTGTATGTTTATAATGTGCCAATATTATAAACAATTTGGCATATGCCTGTAATCCCAGCAGCTTGGGAGGCTGAGGCAGGAGGATTGCAAGTTCAAGGCCAACTTCAGCATTTAGAGAGGGCCTAAGTAACCTAGTGAGACCCTGTCTCAAAAAAAAAAAAAAACAAAACTCAAAATAAAAAAGCGTGGAGAAGTGGGTCAGTTGTTAAGTGCCTCCATGTTCAATCCATGGTACCAAAAACAGACAAACAAACAAAAACCCTTATTATCCTTGAGTAGTTGCTAGTACAACATTAACTGACAGCAATATAGCATTCTAGCTCCCTTTGATTATAGAGGAGGTACACCTCCACCCCATTTACTCCTATAGCAGGTATTTGCTAAGTGCCTTCTAGGTGCCAGATACTTTGTAATTAAATTTCTAACCTTAGGACTGGTGTCCTATGCTTTGTCAGATTTTAAATTCTACAGGATCATGTGAGTTCAAGTTAATTAATTCTAAGGACTAAAATATAAGACTTCCTGTTAAGATGAAAATTAATCTTACACGATTTATACATATATTTGAAAGCCTTGGAATTAAAATAGCTTAATAGCTTAAGACTTCGTATTTTGACAAGTTGGGCCAAAATAATTCTACAAAAAAGCCACTGAGCTTTCATATACATTAAGGTTGTTTTATGGTATTGGAAATACTACGGGAACTATGCAGTAAAACACAATTTATAAAAATCTAATTATTTTTAAAGGAAATTCATCAAATTTCAATTTGGCAAGCAAGCCCTTAACTATGACCACTGACAACCGCATTAATAATTTGATTGATGTCTTTATCTTATTTTATTTATTTGTTTATTTATTTATTTATTTAGGGTACCAAGGATTGAACCACTGAGCCACATATATCCCCAGCCTTATTTTGTATTTTATTTAGAGACAGGATCTCACTCAGTTGATTAACTGCTGAGGGCCATTGCCAAGTAGGAATGACGGATCGATATTTCCTTGCCAGCGTACCCCATGTTAAATGGACTTGCCTAGGACATTGCATGTGTCTTTGAGAAAGGTGACCCTGCTCAAGGACCAGGGTGGATCCAGGATTAGGGTGTATCCTGCAGGTTTTAGGAAGTATCCGGGTTTAAGACAATTTGGGTTTAGGGCGTTCCCGGTTTAAGACAAATTTAGGGCATTCCCGGTTTAAAATAATCCGGGTTTAGGGAAGTTGCAGGTTGAAGGTTATTCCTGCTGGGAGTAGGGCGTGCCTGCTGCCTTGAGTTCCCGTTGAGTTCTCATGAGATTAAAAAAGTATTTGGAAAAAAGCCTCGTGGAGTAGGTGAATTGGGCGAGCAGAACTGGGATTTCGCCAGAACGTGTTTGTTGAAGGCTGGTGTGAGTTCTGGAATAAAGAATTGCTGTTTGAATCTACAAAGCTGTGAGTGGCTCGTGATTCTTGTGCCCAGTCAAGACATTGGCAATTAACGCCTTGCTGTTGCTGAGGCTGGCTTTGAACTAGAAATCCTCTTCTCAGCCTCCTGGCCGCTTGGATTACAGGCATGGCCACCATGCCTGGTTTATTATTTATTGTTAATATTGTGGTACTGGGGATTGAAACCAGGGCTGTCTAACCACTGAGCCACATCCCCAGCCCTTTTTAGTGTTTTGCTTTGATTTTTTTTTTTTAAAGAGAGAGTGAGAGAGGAGAGAGAGAGAGAGAATTTTTAATATTTATTTTTTAGTTCTCGTCGGACACAACATCTTTGTTGGTATGTGGTGCTGAGGCTCGAACCCAGGCTGCACGCATGCCAGGCGAGTGCGCTACCGCTTGAGCCACATCCCCAACCCCATAGTGTTTTGCTTTGAGACAGGATCTCCCTAGGTTGCAGAGGGTCTCGCTAACTTGTCCAGACTGATACTAAATTTGTGATACTCCTACCTTAGCCTCTGGAATAGCTGGGATTATAGATGTGTGCCACCACACCCAGCTAGAATTTTGTAGATTCTTTCAGTATATGAAAACCTTTCAGATTAGGGTTGAAAATGTAGCTCAGTGATAGAGTACATGTCTAAGTCCCTGATCTCAATCCTTAGCAACACATACACACACACACACACACACACACACACACACACAGCTTTTAGAGAAAATAATTGAAGACAATCTAAAAACAATTTTTTTTGCAAGAAATAGGCTTCCAACTCAAGTTATATCTTCTAAAAAATTATGGCCAATATATAAAAATTAAAAATTTCCAAATACCAGCATCCCTGACTTCATTTTGCATTCAGATATGACAAACCCACTCACTTGTTGACTCTGAAACTATAAAATTGTGAAGTAGCTTACTTTTTTTGTAGGTGAAGTTTAAACTCTTTTTGATTATTTTCAATCCTTCCATTTCCCTTCTTAAAATATTTCATATTATCTCATCTCTTCCTTGAGATAAAGAATCGCTATTGGACAAAAAGTGATTCCAAACCTGAGAATATTTTATATAACTTATGGACTATGCTAAGTAAAATTTTATCACTTGCTTCCTTAAGAAAATTTAGATACTAAAACTTTAGCCACTAACCTTCTTCAACCTAATCTCCATTCTTATTTTATGATATAGTCTCTTGTAGTTTATCTAATGGTTTAATAGAGCTGTGTTTGAAACTGGCTAGAAAGCAATTTCAAGAAATGGTTTACAGGCTACTTTTAATGGGCACTGTTAGAGTATTTATTGCTCTCAGATATAGCATCATCATTATTATTAAAAATTATTTGTGGATGGCCAGTGGTTGAGCTTGGAGCTATGAGAGACATAAAGAAGTCACAGTCACTGCCCTATGTCCCATTATCTGGCAAATAAAAACAATGTGTCTCCTAATGGTTTCTCTGGCTCTATCTCAGATATTTTCCCCTTTAGGGGATGGACACTGGACAGAGCCAGATGATGTATTTTCACCTTATTTTAATTGGTTCTCTTCCCACAAGTATTAGACTCCCTGACAGTCAAGCTGAACTCCCTAAGAGCAAACACCAGAGCATTGAGGTGCACCTGTGACCTCTACAGAAAAGCAATGTTGATTCAGAGGCCAAGACCTGCACTTGGTCTGCACTGCTCGGATCTGTGGGGATTGCAAGAAATGACCTTGAGCACAGAGGTGTTCGAAATGCCTGGGAAGAGAAATTTCCCCACAGGAACCCGGATAAAGAGTTCCTCCCCCACATCAGCAAGGACAGAACTTTGTGTGCCAAGTAGACACCCATGGCCTTTCTTTTGTTGGCTCACAGCCCTGGACACTTGGATTCTCTGCAGCCCGGTTTACTGGATCATCCCAGGAAAAGGCTCCCTGCCCCTTCACACCCAGTTCCAGAAGAGAGCTGAGGTTGTTTTTTGTTTTGTTTTGTTTCATATCAGGGATTGAACTCAGGGGCACCCAGTCACAGAGCCACATTCCCTGCCCTATTTTGTATTTTATTTAGAGACAGGCTCTCACTGAGTTGCTTAGCACCTCGCTTTTGCTGAGGCTGGCTTTAAACTTGTGATCCTTCTGCCTCAGCCTCCCAAGCTGCTGGGATTGTACTCGTGGGCCACTGTGCCCAGCTGAGAGCTGAGTCTTCCTGTTCCAAGGAAGGAAGGAAGGGAGGAAGGAAGGAGGGAAAGAGGAAAGAAGGAAAGAGAGGGAGGGAGGAAGGAAGGGAGATGGAATTAGGCCAAAACTTTATCCTGGGGCCCAGCATTCAGTCCCAAGAGTTGCATCCTTAACTATGGGAGCTCAGCACTGTCCTCCACATAGTTGGGGCATCCTCAAGAACATTCTCCTTACTATGGTGCTGAAGTTGGCCTAGACGTATAGTTCCTCTGGCTATTGCTTTAGGTGTCACTGTAATCACATCAATCTGGATTTTGAGTTGAAATCACCAGGCCTCCAACTATGTTAAGGAGAAAAGGAATTCCTTAAGGAATGTGAAGCCTCCCTATTTCACGTGTTGGCTAGAGTTTATGGACATACTTAGCAAAGACCACAGCAGTCCTCGGCTGCCCATAGGCCCCTGGTTGCTGCTATGCGTACATACAAAGAGACACAGAGAACCCTAATGGCATTGCTGGACTGAGGATAAAAGGGACAGAAAGTTGGGAATGAAAGAGGGGACGTTACAGCTGACCCTACAGAAACAGAATGGGAATATTATGAACAACAATATGCCCAGAAATTAGACAACAGATGAAATGGACAAATTCCTAGAAAAATATAAGTTACTGGCTTGAGAAGAAAATAGGAAATTCATGCCAGATGTGGTGGTGCACACCTGTAATCCCAGCAACTCGGGAGGTTGAGGAAGGAGGGTTACAGGCTCAAAGCCAGCCTCAGCAACTTAGCCAGGCTGTAAGCAACCTAGTGAGACCCTGTCACAAAATTAAAGGAAAAAAAGGGCAGGTGGCATGGGATGTGGGTCAGTTGTTAAGCATGCTTGGGTTCAATCCCTGGTATCAAAAAAAAATTAACATATCTTAACAAATAAAAAATTATTTAATACATCTTGGGAGGCTGAGGCAGGAGAATCATGAGTTCAAAGCCAGCCTCAGCAAAATCAAGGCACTAAACAACTCAGTGAGACCCTGTCTCTAAATAAAATACAAAATAGGGCTGGGGATGTGGCTCAGTAGTCAAGTGTCCTTGAGTTCAAATCCCTGTTACAAAAAAAAATTTGAGTTAGTAATTAAAAATTCTCCTACAAAGAAATACCCAACTCCATATGGTTTCCCTAGTGGATACTATCAAATATTTAAATAACTAATATGAATACTTTCCAAGTTCTTTGAGAAAATAGAGAACATTTCCCAACTCATTCAATGCAGGCAGCATTATGCTGATACCAAAGCTAAAGTCACCACAAGAAAATAAAACTCCAGAAGAATGTTTCTCATGAATATAAGTATAAAAAAGTATAAAAATCCTTCATAAAATATTCTCAAACCAATCTTAACTACATAAAACAATGTGGTACATACACCATGATCAAGTGCACCCCAAGGGTGTCCTGTATCCTGAGAATGCAAGGTGACATTTATACCCCCAAATGGATTAATGTGATATACTCTACAACAGGATAAAAGTTGACATTGCAAATGAAAAAAAATAAGACTATTTACAGATGACATTCTTTATGTAACCTCCAGTTCACCTCAGAAGGTGATTATATTTGGAGAGAGGGCTTTTGAGGAGTTAATTATGATTCAGTGATGTCTTTTTTTTTTTTGGAAAAATTGTACCACAGATGACACCATCAGCAAAGATACCCTAGCACTACCACAATTCGCTGCACCAATAGATAGTTCACAATGCATGCAAGTGATACATAGTCAAGGCAAGTTCTGCAAACTGTTCAAAGCAGAGAAATCTATTAATATGTCCATTTCCTCCCAAAGTAAATCGACTCCTTGATTGAGCATCACTTGCTGAGTTATTTTTGATGCATCAGTTTATACAGTTGTGACAGCTATCGCAGAAGCTGTAGTTTGTTTTTTTTTAAAATAAAGTTCATTCTTTTTTTTTTTTAAAGAGAGAGTGAGAGAGAGATAATTTTTAATATTTATTTTTTAGTTCTCGGCGGACACAACATCTTTGTTGGTATGTGGTGCTGAGGATCGAACCCGGGCCACACGCATGCCAGGCGAGCGCGCTACCGCTTGAGCCACATCCCCAGCCTTGTAGTTTGGTTTTATCTTTGTCTTCACCAGGTCTGGGATGAAGATAGGAATTCTGGCAATGATGGCTAAAAAAAAAATTATGTAACATTCCAGCAGGCACTAAGAAAACAATTTTCTGAACAATTTACATTATCCTGAACAGAATTATTAAATATAATGAAAAGAAAAGGTGAAAGTAAACAAACAGATCTGTTAACCACCTTATTTGTTCACATATTAAAACAATCCTCAATAGCTGTTTACCCAATTTAAATTAAACCATTTAAATCATGTGAATAAAAAAAATATTCAGATCCATTTTTTCATGAGCACTCCTCATATATATGGACATACGCACATACAGACATACAACACAAAACAGAAGTGTGCACACATAACACAATACATACAATACATAACATAATAGTAAAAGCCTTGTAGCTTTTCACAGGAGAAATTTCCATTGCAATGTTTAAAAACTCCACGGTCAAAAAATAGAACTGATCAGAAAAACATTAATCTAGGTCTATATGAACTCAAAAAATAAAATAAAACTTCATGATGTGGGAAAAGGCAATAATAAAATAGATATTGAAAAAGACATCCTGGTTACCACCTGGGTTTGACTCTTCTTTGGATATCCCATCCTTTTTCCTGTAACTTGCATAATGAGTCTGAAGGTATTCCCACAAGCAAGCCCCAAGATTTTTTACATTTGAAATAGGCTTTAATGGTGTTCATTTTCATTAGCCTCCAGGTGTGGGAGAACCGCTGATGCAGATGTAAGGATATCAGCTGTTATGGATTTGAGCCAAGTCATCTTCTTTTTGGTCTGTAGAAATCGCTTTAGTCTCTCTGGAATCCAAATTGGCTGCTGTTCTCCCTCCAAGCTTCAGGCGTTCCCTGTACCAAATGCCGCAGTTTGGCTGGGCACAAATAACCGAGCTGCCACACAGCCTTGTAGGTTCAAACAGCAACTCTTTATTCCTGAATTCTCACGGGCACTCAATTCAGTGATGTCTTAAGGATGGGGCCCTAACTCAACAGGATGGTGTCATTTTAAAAAGAGGAAGTGATGCTAAAATTTTCACAAGGAAAGGCCAGATAAGGACACAGTTAGAGGTAGCCATGTGCGATTCAAGGAGAGACCAACCCTGCTGACTCTTCCAACTTAGACTTCCAGCTTCCAGAACTATGAGAAAATCAGTTGTTGTTATTTAAGCTGTGTAGTCTGTAGCATTTTGTTATGGCAGCCCAAGCCAACTATTGCAACCACCCTGCTCTTGCACATTTCCTCCTGTCCTGCCTCACAGTTCCAGTGAGACTCACTGATGACTCTCTTTTTCTTCTGCCTCCAACACCCCAGCTCCTCTGCCTTTTCTTGGAGCTGTTCCTCACGAGTGACAGTTCTGCTGGTTACAGTAGCCAGGATGAAATCATCTCCTTAATTGTCCAGTGCATTTTCTTTCCCATCGCAAAGACCTGTATTCAGTTCCTCATCAGCATTAATCAAAAACTGGAAATCGTCCAAAGGTCCTGCAATTAGTGAATTGATAAACAATGTAGTATATTCATATAATGGAACTCCATGCAACAATCAAAAGAACAAGCGAGAGGACAATATCGATGAGCCTTGAAAACATGCTAGGTTTAAAAAAAAAAAAAAAAGCCAGATTCAAAAATTTGCCTACAATGATTCCATTTGTATGAAATGCTCTGAGGAGGAAAATTTAGACAGACAGAAAGCAGGTCAGTGGAACCCTCAGCTGGGGGCGGGATTACAGATTGTCTCCAAAAGGCTAAAGGAAATTTTGGTGGTGGTTGCAACAGAGAGGGAGGGATTCTAGAACAGGAATGTGGTGAGGATTGCACAGCTCTTTATGTCTACTACAAGTCATGAATTGTGCACTTACAAAGGGCCAATTTTATGGTACCTACATTATGGCTCAACAAAGCTGTTTTAAAAAAAGAGTAAAAAATAAAATTTGAGTGCTGCAACAAACTCTGAAGATTCACTATTAAAGCCAATTATATCCAAAGGGTAGATTAAAGCTGCCAGATTCCAGGGCTTAAGCATAATAGACTCATTGACTCATCTACTAGAGAGCGTCAAGAATGGAATTCTCCATAATCTCTGGGTCCATGTTGGATCCAAATATCTAGACCCACCCATGGGGTGAGGCCCTTTCCATTACTGCCAAAGACCAAAATTGTGGTTTATAAGTTCCATGGTAGCAGAAATGAAGAATTAGGAGGGAAAGTGATTTGATGAAGAACCAAATTGGACAGTTTAAGCTTTTAATCATAGGACAATGATAACATGGTGAAAGATTACAATGTCACCCTGCTCATCAAGTGACTTTTGCTTGTAATTGTATATACTGCATTTTTTTTTCTTTTTAAATTGGACTGTTTCTTTCTTTTGAACAACTTTTTTCAACAACCTATTTCTTTTCCTCTTAATATTTTTTTAATTGTAGGTGGACACAATACCTTTATTTTATTTATATAGTGCTGGGGATCAAACCCAGGGCCTCACACATACAAGACGGGCTCTCCACCACTGAGCCACAGCCACAGCCCCATTGAACAACCTATTTCTATTATGTTGTTGTTCATGTATGGAACAAATCCCCATGAAGCAGTCTCTGGATGTTGAACCCACGACAACATAGAGTTAGGAAGATGCTTTCTCTTCCAACTATAGTAGGTTCTTACTCCATCTTTGGTTCAGATCTTTCTTTCCAAATGTACCCCTCTCTTTGGAGCCTTCCTCCCACCACGTATCTTTGTGTACCATGAATTCTCTCCCAGCTTTAAAGACTTAGACCAAATGAAAATCCATAGTTCATTTCTTCTTCTTCTTTTTTTTTTTAAATAAGCACTCTACTGACTAAGCTATATTCTCAGCCCTGATCTGTAATCTTTTTCTTTTTTTAATATTTTATTTATTTTTTTAGTTTTCGATGGACACAACATATTTGTTTGTCCGTGGTGCTGAGGATTGAACCCAGGCCCCACGCATGCCAGGTGAGCGCACTACCGCTTGAGCCACATCCCTAGCCCCAGTTCATTTCTTCTTGAAGCATCATTATTTGGGTAAATATATTATTAATTAGATTTTTGTTTATTTTTTTTAGTTATACATGGACACAATATCTTTATTTTGTTTATTTATTTTTATGTGGTGCTGAGGATTGAACCCAGGGTCTCTCACGTGCAAGGAGAGAGCTCTAACCCACTGAGCCACAACCCCAGTCCCTAATAATTACATTTGAAAGTAAGAAATGGTGCCTTATTCATGGGATAGTCTCCAGGCGCCTCCTGCATTGGGTAATTAGCTGTAAACGCTTATTGAATTGAGTGGAATGTACCACCCCCTGGTGGCTGAACAGGAGCACAACTCTGAAGGTGCTGAAGAATGCCCTCTTCTTCAAACTACTGTCCTGAGGATTTTGGAGGACTCAGTTTGTGAAATTCAACTCAAGGGAATTTAGGGGGTAATGACTATAAATCCCGCCCCCCCCCCAACTAAGAGTAGTTCATACCCTCTCCGATTGGATATCGCAAACTCAGCAATTACCTTTTCTTCTTCTTTTCTCCATTTCTTGTTTTCTTTTTTTGGTACCAGGGATTGGACTCAGGGGCACTCGACCACTGAGCCACACATCCCCAGTCCTATTTTTTTGTATTTTATTTAGAGCCAGGCTCTCACTGAGTTGCTTAGCACCTTGCTGAGGCTGGCTTTGAACACATGATCCTCCTGCCTCAGCCTCCCGAGGAGCTGGGATCACAGATGTGTGCCACTGAGCCCGGCTCCATTTCTTCTTAGTCTCCTTTTCTTCTCTCCTCTCTTACAAATCTTTTCCCTCTCATAGTCATCAATTTTCATTTTTTTTCTTCCTTCATTTCTTGTTCTCATCTCTTCAGTCCTTTGGTTTTGTGTCAATTTCTGAATATTTATATTCATTTATTTCTAATGTGATCATTAGAAAACATGACTTTGTGTGAATATTTTAAGGGATACAATGACCAGATGCCAAATTCAGCAGTTGATATCTGGCTTCAGGGTTAAAAAAGATCTTTTCAAAGATAGTCTCTTGGATTTTTACAGCATTTTTATAGTAAACTTATTTCTTTTTTTTCTCTTCAATACCTTTTTTAAAAATATTTTATTAGTTGTTGATTGACCCTTTTTATTAAAATATTTTTTAGTTGTAGATGGATATATTTATTTATTTATCTTTATGTGGTGCTGAGGAGCGAACCCAGGGCCTCACAAATGCTAGGTGAGTGCTCTACCACTGAGCCACAACCCCAGTCCCAGACCTTTATTTATTTATATGTGGTGCTGAGAATCGAACCCAGTGCTTCACACGTGCATTCTACCACAGAACCACAACACCAGCCCAAATCTTTTTTTTTTTTTTTTTGGTGGTACTGGGGATTGAAACTAGGGCCTCGTGCACACTAGGCAAGCACTCTACCAACTGAGCTATATCCCCAGCTCTCTCTTTTAATACCTTTATTTTGTTTATTTATGTTTATGTGGTTCTGAGGATTGAACCCAGTGTATTATACATGCAAGGCAAGTGCTCTACCACTGAGCTACAACCCCAGCCCTAGTAAACTTATTTCTAATGTGGTTTCACATTTATTCTCTGATTTTGATATCTTCAAGGATTTTTTTTTTTTTTTTTTTTTTTTTTGGTACCAGGAATTGAACCCAGGGGCACTTAACCACTGAGTCACATTCACAGCCTTTTTTCTTTTTTCTTTTGAGACAAGGTCTGAATAAGTTGTTTAGGGACTCACTAAGTTACTGAGGCTGATTTTGAACTTGCGATCCTTCAGCCTTAGCCTCCTGAGTTGCTGGGATTACAGGCATGCGTCATGGTGCCTGGTGCAAGGAGTCTTCTTAAGACAAGCATACAGGTATTAGAATTATCTCTATCCAACAAAAAATCAAACTGAAGAAGACGGAGAATGAACGCTTGTCTCAGATAACAGATATTCAATCTAACCTTTGTTCCCACTTGTCATCTATCAGTGCACCAGACTTTCTACAAAGCTGGTTTCTGAAGCATTGGAATCAAGCTTCTGTCCCATTCTAGATTATCTTAACAACTATACTTACTTGTCTTTTAGGAGCCTATAATTATTTCATAATGTTGAAATCTTATTTTTTACACACTTTAAAAAACTTTATTCATATAAAAAACCCATTTGTTTTTAAAAGCATTAACAAGAGAGAGAGACAGAGACAGAGAGAAATAGTATGGAGCAGAAGACATGTCCCTTAGTAGTGTTTGGTGGGAAGGTGGGATTTTTTGTCATCTGGAGTTGAATGTTTAGTGTTTTTATAAATGAAAGAGGAAAAATATATAGTTAAAAGGTCCCAAAAGCCCATAGCTATTCTATTACCCACACCCCACTGAGAAAAAAGAGCACCAGGCAGAGCAGAAACAAGAGAAATCAAATCAGCTAGACAAGAGCCAGGTCTAGCTGGGGAAGTCCCCTGTGCAGTGCGTTCTGAGGGTCACACAGAGCCGAAGGTTCCTTTTTGTCAGAAAAGGTGGATGAGAGTGGGAAGAAGTGGGAGGAAGGGAGGTAAATGAAGAATATTGGGCTGGGGATGTGGCTCAAGCAGTAGCGCGCTCGCCTGGCATGCGTGCGGCCCAGGTTCGATCCTCAGCACCACATACCAACAAAGATGTTGTGTCCGCCAAGAACTAAAAAATAAATAAATAAATATTAAAAAAAAAAAAAAAAAAAAGAAGAATATTAATGCATGGGACATGAGGAGTTGTGCACTTTTCTCCTACCCCATGGCCTCAATATATGAAAGAAAGGGAAGAGAGGGATTAGGAATTCCAGTTGCATTGAACAGAATTTTTAGACTAAGGAAAGTAGAAGGCTTGAAATCTTATTTCTTTACTTTTAGTGATGCAATGAATGTAATTGCTCAAAATTTACCTGGGATGATGGAACCTTAAAGCCAAAACAATTAGAAATCACCCAACCCCAATGTTTTATTCAAGCAAATGATGAAATTAAAGACTCAGAGAAGGGCTGGGGATGTGGCTCAAGCGGTAGTGCGCTCGCCTGGCATGCATGCGGCCCGGGTTCGATCCTCAGCACCACATACAAACAAGGATGTTGTGTCCGCCGAAAACTGAAAAAAAAATATTAAAATTAAAAAAAAATAAAGACTCAGAGAAGTGAAATGTCATACAGGTCACTTGGAATACAGTCAGGAGTAAAACCCAGGTCTTTGGGACTCCCACTTAGTGCCCAGTCCAGTGCTCTGTGCAGTCTACTGGAGCACAGTATGTACAAAGTAGAGCTATAAGTACCAGAACCTGAGCTCAGACAGACCTGGGTGTGAAGCTCAGCTCTGCCACTTGCCAAATCATTTAGATAAGATAGCTAAGCCTTAGTTTACTCATAGGTCAAACAGTGATAAAATCTTGCACTAACTTCATAGTATTGTTCAAAGAGTAAAAAGACTACTAGACAGGTGCAGTAGTCCCAGCTACTCAGGAGACTAAGTCAGGAAGATTGCTTGAACCCAGAAGTTGGAGGCCAGGTTTGGCAACATAGACCCCATTTCAAAATAAACAAACTGACTTAGTACAGTAAAAATGTGTAGCTTGACAAAATGTATTTATATTTTTTATAAATACCAATATAACATGATAGCTAAGAAGATAGTCTTTGTAGTTCACAGAGCTGATATTTCTAGATTTTAGCCCTTTGCAAGCTATTCAACTTCTCTTTTTCCGTATTTTTTTATTGGAGAATTATAGTTGTACATAATACTGGGATTCACGGCTACATACTCATATATGCACACAGTACAACAAAATTATTTAGCCAATATTATTCCCTAGTAAAATTTTTAATTTTATAATTAAATTTCTTTGGGTATTGGTTTCCTCATCTGTGCAATGGGAATAATAATATATGCCACTTGGGTTTTCTAGAAGTTCAAGTTGAATACAATAATTCATGAAAAATTTTGTATGTTCCTCTGGTCAGAGATCAGTAAGTGGATGCTGTGATCAGCTTCTTTCCTGGGTTCCCCTGGAAGTTCAGACTTCTTAGTGAACAAAACGTTGAACTGGAGAATTTCATCTAGAAAATATTTTATTATAAAAATACTATTTTCTTTCCAAAGCAATGAAGTTTTCAAGGAAATCAGGAGAAACAAGTTTTTGTTATCTAATGAAGGTAATAGCTGCTGAGTGTGTGTCGTGTGGGTACCAGGTCTCTCTCTCTTTTTTTTTTTTTTTGTACTGGGGATTGAACTTGACCACTGAGCCATATCCCTAACCCCTTTTAATATTTTATTTAGAGACAGGGTCTTACTGAGTTGTTTAGGGACTTACTAAGTTGCTGAGGCTGGCTTTGAACTCGTGATCCTCCTGCCTCAGCCTCCCAAACCTCTGGGGTTACAGGCATGCGCCATCATTCCTGGCATGGGGCCAGGTCTTTACATGCAGTCTCTCATTTAGTTGAACTCTCAGTAAATTCAGGAGTTAGCTCTTGTAATCAAGAAAGGTCTGCTTCTGCTGCCACCTGATGAAGTCATTAACTCAAGAGACAGAGTGACAGGGAAAGAAGAGCTTTATTGGCAACAAATCAGCAAGTTGGAAGATGGAGACTTTGGTCTTAAAGAGTCATCTTGCTTAGGAGTTGAAGGCCCAAACTTTAAACAGAGTCTCAGACAGGTGGGTGGGTGGGCTGCCTGGATGGTCATAAATTTTTGTGGTCAGATGACAGTGGTGTGGGCTCACATGCTGTTATTAGAAGGTTATCAAATGTTATGAGTTCTGTAACTCTGTAAAGTTACTGATTATAAAGTTCCTTTTTCCAAGAATAGCTAACCTTGAAGTTAATCATTAAGATACAGAATAAGGCCAGGCATGGTGGTGCATGCCTGTAATTCCAGAGGCTCTGGAGGCTGAGGAAGGAGGACTGCAGGTTCAAGGCCAGCCTCAGCAATTTAGTGAGGCCCTACACAACTTAGTGAGATCCTGTCTCTAAAAACAAAAAGGGCTGGGGATGGGTTGGGGCTGTAGCTCAGTGGCAGAGTGTTTGCCTGGCATGTGTGAGGCACTGGGTACTATCCTCAGCACCACATAAAAATAAACAAATAAAGGCATTCTGACCATTAAAAACTACAAAAAAAAAAAAAAAAAAAAAAAGCCCCAGTGATAGAGTGCCCCTGGGTTAAATACCAGTATCAAAAAAAAAAAAAAAAAAAAAAAAAAAAAGAAAAATAAAGAAAAAAATAAAAGTTCTGGAAGCTGAAAGTCCAAGTTCAAACAAAGAAAGAAGAAAGACAGAATAGGGAGGGGAAATCAAAGGCAAATCTTGCTGGAGGAGAGTTTGAACCCACTAGGCAGTGATATGGTTTAGGTGTAAAGTGTTCCTCAAAGGCTCATATGTTAAAAGATTGGTCCCCAATGCAACAATGCTCAGAAGTGAAGATTTTAAGAAGATACTGGGTTAAGAGGGCTCTGACCTCATCAATGGATTAACCCATTGAGGGACTCATACCTGAATGGACTACTGGTGGGTGATGGAACTGCAGGAGGTGAACCTACTTGGAGGAGTGGGTCCTGAGGTGCATGCCCTTGGGGACTATATCTTGTCCCCAGACCCTTTCTCTCTCTCTCTGCTCCCTGGATGCCATGAGCTGAGTAGCTTTCCCCCGCCATGCCCTTCTACCATGGTGGACTCCCCTGACCTCAGACCAGAAGCCTACCACTCATGGAGCCAGCTAACCATGGACTAAAACCTCTGAAACCATGAGCCCAAATAAATCTTCCCTCCTTTAAGATTCCCCCTACCCTCAAGGCATTTTGTCACAGCAATGAAAAGTCGACTACACAGGAAGCTTTGGTCAGAGGTGTTGTGTAGAGCAGACCTACTGGAAGATTAGGTTTATTTAGGGCTTCCCTCTGATACAGTGTTACAATGCTCAGGTGCAGACACACTGAGTACCTAGTACAGGGTCAATTGCTAGTAAGTAGCTGGACTCTGGTTCAGATCACCCCATGGTCTGTTCTCTGCTACTGTGTCTTTTTTTGTTGTTGTTTTTTTCCATACTGGGGATTGAACCCAGGGCCCTGGCATGTTAGGTATGCACTCTTACCACGGAGCTACAGCCCCAGAACTTTAAAAGTGTTTATTTTATTTTGAGACAGGGTCTCACTAAACTGGCCAAGCTGCTGTCAAACTTGAGATCCTCCTGCCTCACACTCTCAAGTAGCTGGATTATAGGTGTGTGTCACCCCCCCCCTTCAACTGTATCATTTTATTTCAGATTTATTTGTTTAATGAATGGAAAAGAACTACTTTATTTATTTATTTAGTGGTACTAGGAATTGAACCCAGGTATGCTTTACCACTGAGCCACATCCCCAACTTTTCATTAATTTTTTAAATCTTATTTTGTTGGCAGGGTCTCACTAAGTTGCCCAAGTTGGAGTTGAACCTGTGATCCTCCTGCCTCTGCCTCCTAAGTCACTGGGATTACATGCATGTGCCACCACCTGGGGTCCCTGTGTCCTTTTCATTCTGCCTTCCAAAGTGAACTTTTCAAAGAATAAAAGCTTGACACCACCAAAAATTGGACTAAAATTTAACAACCTATTCTGATTACCCAAATCAGCAAGAGAATGTCTGTATAAGCTTGAATCATGCTAGGAAAAAAAATCCTTTTAATGTTTATTCCATGAAATCTGAACATTCTCAAATGAAAAGTCCTAATACAATTGGCTTTTGAATCCTGTGTTATTAGTCTGCTAGGGCTGACATAACAAGATACCACAGACTGGGAGGGATAAACAAGAGAAATTAATTTGCTCACAGTCCTGCATGCCGAAGGCCAAGACGGAGGTGCTGGCAGTCTGGTTTCTCCTGAGGCCTCTCTCCCAGGCCTACAGATGGCTGCCTTTCACTGTGCCTTCACATGGCCCCTCCTCGGTGTATGTGTATCCCTTGTGTCTCTTCCTCTCCTTACAAGGGCACCAGTCCTACTAGATTCGATTGGGGCTCCACTTTTATGAACTCTTCTAACCTTAAAATACCTCTTTAAGGGTGCTGTCTCCAAATACAGTCACACTGGGCTTTAGCATATGGAGATATATATATATTTTTTTTTTTTTTTTTTTTTTTGGTTGTTGTTGTTGGGAGCCTGGAGGAGCACACAATTCAGTTCATGATAAAAACTTTTAATCTTTTATCTTCAAGGTAACAGAGTGTTTTCTAGAAATACTGGCTGAAACATGTTGATTGACAAGCACAGTCAAGAAACTTGTGTCCAATTGAAGAATTAGAGAATGTGTGAGCCAGAGGAGACCTCAGAGGTCATAGATCAGTGCCTTTATTTTTTTATTTTTTATTTTTTATTTTATTTTATTTTTAAGAGAGAGTGAGAGGGGGGGGAGAGAGAGAGAGAGAGAATTTTTAATATTTATTTACTTATTTTCTCGTTCTCGGCGGACACAACATCCTTGTTTGTATGTGGTGCTGAGAATCGAACCCGGGCCGCACGCATGCCAGGCGAGCGCGCTACCGCTTGAGCCACATCCCCAGCCCAACTTTATTTTTGTAGTCAGTGAAAGCTGGCTGGGCCCATGATGGGGAAGAAACTTGTGCAAGAGTCACGCAGCTGGGACTGAGTGGCCTCCATACTGGATCTTAGATTCCTCATGTGGTAAAGGGCTTATTGGACTGTAATGCAACTGCTATTTCTTTCTTTTCTTTCTTTTTTTTTTTCTTTTTTTTGCTGGTGGTGGGGGTGGAGGGTGGGTCCTGGGAATTGAACTCAGGGGTGCTCTACCACTGAGCCACATCCCCAGCCCTGTTTTGTATTTTATTTAGAGACAGGGTCTCACTGAGTTGCTTAGCCCCTTGAGGTTGCTGAGGCTGGCTTTGAACTTGCAATCCTCCTGACTCAGCCTCCCAAGCCACTGGGATTACAGGCGTGCAGCACCCCACCTGGGTTGACCTTTTTTTGTGTGTGTGTGTGTGTGTGTGTGTGTTTGTGTGGTGCCAGGGATTGAACCCAGGATCTTGTGCATGCTAGGCAAGCACTCTACCAACTTAGCTATATCCCCAGCCTGGGGCATCTGCTATTTTAATTTTATACGTCACACCATTCCTGCGTTTCACCACCTTGATTTTCACCAATGTGTTCATTCACACCTAGGAAGACCACAACTAAGTACTTTACTGGAAATGCACTGTCTCATGTGGGTCCCACTGCATCTCTGTGAGGGAAACCATAACATTCTTCGTTTTATAAATAAGGACATCTGAAATGCTAAGTGACTTGTTCAGGCATCCCCAGCAACCAAGAGGTGACCTGGTATGACATGGATTTGAAAGTTCACATATTGGTTAATTGAATTGGTCATTATGGAAGCCAATTCATCAGCTTCTCTTCCCATCCTACAGTGACATCTCTGTGGCTTCAACAGGTTGCAAAGAAGGACAGCCATAGACCTTCACAGGACACTAGAAATGAACCCTTAATGTCTGCTTCCCATGCAGAAAAGATTGCTGGGGCAAGAAAAGGACCTCTGCTTAGCAGGACTGGGACACTTTAGGCAGCTGGGCCAAAAAATATAAATAAAAAAGATTTTACAAACCAAGTATGGTGGTGCACGTCTGGAATCCCAGTCAATTAGGAGGATCACAAATTCAGGGCCAGTTGGGGCAACTTAGGGAGACCCTGTCTAAAAAAAAAAAAGGTGGGGGGATATAGCTCACTGGTAGAGTCTAGCATGGGGAAGGCCCTGGGTTTGGTCCTTAGCATCACACAAACACACACAGACACACACACAGACACACACACACACACACACACACACAGAGATTTTATAGCCATTGTAAAAATAAAATAACAAAAATGTGTTCGTGATTTTATAAAAATACAAATAATATAGAAAAGTATAAGAGTAATTTTTTTCCTCTCAGCCTACTCCAAATGGTACTCTCCAGAGATAATTGTGGAATATTTATGTTTTTATATATACGTATTTTTTAGTTGTAGATGGACACAATATCTTTATTTTATTTATCTTTATGTGGTGCTGAGAATTGAACCCAGGGCCTCACACATGCGAGACACTCTACCACTGAGTCACAATCCTACCCCCTATTGTTGTATATTTATTAAGACAAATATTTTAAAGTATATGTGAGCACATTCATATAAATTATGATTTTGGGTAATATTATTCCTATTGTTCAGCAATGTACATTGTTTTTTTCTTCTTCTTTTTTTGATTGTGCTGGGAATTGAACTCAGGGGTACTTTACCACTGAGCCACATCCTCAGCCCTTTTTGTTTTTTATTTTGAGACAGAGTCTTGCTAAATTGTGTAGGGCCTTGCTAAATTGCTTGGCCATAAACTTGTAGTCCTATGTTGGGAAAAAGGTACACTCATACATTGCTGGTGGGACTGCAAATTGATGCAACCACTCTGGAAAGCAGTGTAGAGATTCTTCAGAAAATTTGAAATGGAACCACCATTTGATCCAGTTATCCCACTCCTCAGTATATACCCAAAGGATATATACCATCAGCATATTATAACATCAGCATACTATAGTGATACAGCTAATCCAATGTTTATAGCAGCTCAGTTCACAATAGCTAAGCTATGGAACCAACCTAGGTGCCCTTCAACAGATGAATGGACAAATAAAATATGGAATATACACACAGTGAAATATTACTCAACCACAAAGAAGAATGAAATAATGGCATTTGCTGGTAACTGGATGGAACAGGAGACTATCATGCTAAGTGAAATAAGATAATTCCCCCCCCCCCAAACCAAAGGCTAAATGTTCTCTCTGATTGGCAAATGCTAACACACAATGAGTTTGTGTGGAGGGAAGAACAGACATTGATTGGATTAGACAAAGGGGAATGAAGGGAAGGGAGGGGAGATGGGAATAGGAAAGACAGTAGAATGAATCGGACATAACTTTTCTATGTGCATATATGAATACACGACCAGTATAACTCCACATCATGTACAACCACAGGAGTGGGAAATACACTCTACTGTCTAAAAAGAAAAAAAAATCCCTCCCCCCCCAAAAATACAAAACTTATGATCCTCCTGCCTCAGCCTCACCAATTGCTCAAATTACAGGAGGGCACCCCCATGCCTAGCTTTCATTTCATTCTTCTTCTTCTTTTTTTTTTTTTTTTAAACAGGAGACTATCATGCTAAGTGAAATAAATTTTAAGTTTATTGCATGAAGAAATTGCACTGGTCCAAGTTAAAAGCAGACCCCAAACGGTTACATTATATAAGCTGTGAGGTTTTTAAACTTGTGACAGGGGCCAGAAGGGAAATTCTACTCAGTGCAAGGAAATCCTCATTTAAGCTTCATTGAACCACAATCCCTGAAAACCACCCATGAGCCTTCAACTGATGATCCTTAGCCAGTCAATCTCTACGAGGAACTGTCCATGTCCCTGTGCTGGTCACCCCCTTTGGCTGAATTACTTCTCCATATTCTGCCTGCTCCATTACAGCACCAATGCAGGCAAATTTCTTCTTAAATGCCTTCACTAGTTTCTTTTTATGGGGATCACCAGCCATCCCTTGGACAGTAGGAAGGGTCTTCCTGCAGTTTCTCTGTTGAATTCTCATATGGATATAATCTTAGTGCCAGCAGGAAGCAGGTCATCACCTTTACTTGCAACAGCAAAGAGGTGAGGGAGGCTTCTGAGTCCTTGGTGGCAGGCAGTGACTGGGCCTTATTTCACTCATAATAGATGGCAAAATATTTAATCACAGAGTTATGCAATAATTTGGTCATTTCTACAGTAAGATGAATAATGTGCCCCTCAATGTCCACATCCTGGTCCCTGGAACTCGTAAATTTTTACCCCATTTGAAAAAAGGGTCTTTGCAGATGTTATTAAGTTAAGGATCTTGAGATGGGGAAGTCATATTGGATGCTGTGTGTGGGGTGGAGAGGCCCCTAAATAAAATCACAAGTGTCCTGACACGAGAGAGGCAGAGGAAGATTTCACAGAGGTGATTTGAAGACAGAGGCAGAGTTTGGAATGTTGCTGCCATAAGCCAAAGAATTTTGGCAGCCGCCAGGAGCTAGAATGGGCAAAAGATGGAGTCTCCTCTAAAACTTTCAGAGGAGAAAAAGCCCTGCCAACACCTTGATTTAGGACAAGGGGAAATGATTGCTGTTCTGGAAACGAGTGCAGTTCTGGAAATATGGCTTCCAGAACTGAGAGAGAATAAATTTGTATTGTTTTAAACCACCAACTTGGTGGTAATTCATTACAGAACCTGCAGGAAACCAATACAGTTCTCTCACTGATGGACACATAGGGTGTTTACAATAAATAGCCTGTATGTGTAGTCTTGCACATTTGCACAGTTATATTTGTACGACAAATCACAAGGAATAGAGTACGTGAGGCCAAGTATATGAACATACAAAACAAAGATTTCACCCCACCTAAAGAGAATGTTTATCTCCCAAATAGGCTCCAGATAATCAATATCAAAATGTTTGCCTTTAAACTTATAGCTTTAAATGGGTAAAAGTCTGCCAATGACCTAACCATTCAACTCAAGAATTAGCTTAAAGAACAAAGTAAACGTGAAAATACAAGACAAATGGAAACAATGAATAGAAACATAAAAATCAATAGGATTCTGAATACTATTAGCAACAAACCCACACAAAAGAATATTTTAACATAGCCCATGTGAAAGTGTCTTCAATATAACTAGATAGACCTCTGAAAAGCTAAGCAAGAGAGAACATGCAAATAAACACATTATAAAATGAAAGTAGGAAATCAGATAGAATAGACATTTTAACACAAAAGAGTACAAAAAGTATTTTGTATATAAAAAATGTAAGAAGCAAAACTTGAGAAGAAATAGAAGAAATTGTTTGCTTGAATAGGCTGATGTCAACTGAAAAATTATCTCAAAGACCTTTCCTCATACACATTGAAAATTACAGTCTTGGGGCTGGAGATGTGGCTCAGCGGTAGCGCGCTCGCCTGGCATGCGTGCGGCCCGGGTTCGATCCTCAGCACCACATACCAACAAAGATGTTGTGTCTGCCGAGAACTAAAAAATAAATATTAAAAAAATTCTCTCTCTCTCTCTCTCTCTCTCTCTCTCTCTCTCTCCTCTCTCACTCTCTCTTTAAAAAAAAAAAAAAGAAAAGAAAATTACAGTCTCAAATGGTTATATAAATGTGTTCACTCATATAATCTTTATATCATCATCATCATCATCATCATCATCATCATCATATTGTGGTATTGGGGTCTCTTACATGCTAGGCAAGTGATCTACCACCAAGCTACACCCTCAGCCCTTTTTACTTTATTTTCAGATAGGATCTCACTAAATGGCTAAGGCTGGCTTCAAACTTGTGATTCTCCTGACTCCATCTCTTTAGTTACTGGGATTACAGGTGTGCACCTAGGCACCCAGTATATCCCTATTTCATACAGTTTGTTCCAGACCATAGGAAACCATCTTAATTCATGAACTGAGTAGTATAAGGATGGCCTTAGGTCTTAGCCTAAGCAACTTCATTTTAAAACTCCAGTTTGAAACCTGCAGTCTCACCAGGCACACCTATGGAGCCCTCCAGTATGGCCCTCAGGCACAAACAAGTCACTTCTCCCCACACAGAGTGAGTATACATCTGCTGGACTTAGAGCCTAAGGCTTGAGACTTTTGATCTAACACTTGAGCTTACCATGCAGAGGGAATGTGTGTAATGAGCCTGTCATGATTAAGTGTGTTCAGTGTTTAGAATTAATCTAGAATTGTTTGCTGTGAATTGATTATATTTATTGCAGTGCCTAACATTAAAGATTGTCATTTTCTTGATTAAGAACCTGTAGAGTGGGGGCTGGGGTTGTGGGTCAGTAGTAGAGCGCTCGCCTAGCATGTGCGAGGTCCTAGGTCCGATCCTCAGCACCACATAAAAATAAATAAATAAAATAAAGGTATTGTGTCCAACTACAACTAAAAAACAAATACTAAAAAAAAAAAAAACCTATAGAGTAAAATTGTATTGAGTGATTTGAGTGAGTAAAGCATTGAAAAGGGCAGAAGCGCATGAACATTCTATATTTCTCCTCCTCGACTGCATAAGTTGTACCTTTCGCCCATCACGACAGTGAGTCTAGTATAACCTTGATTCCAAATCTATATAAGGAAAAAAGAGATTTTGGAGTGGGTTGATTTAATTTGGTAGTTTGAATGATATTCACCGATTATTTCCAGTTTCTCCAGCTCTCAGGACTCAAGGTAGGATTGTACTGATTAGCCCCCTTGAGGTTGGGTGGGGCCTTGTGAGGATTGATTCTGGGCTGGGACATTCAATGGCTGGTTGAGGACCCTTGGTGCCTTTTTGGCTCTAGTACAGCAACTAGCCATGTGTGAGATGAAACTTGCTCTATGAGCCTGAGTCTCTCAGTGACACCAATGAGCAGAATCTCACCTCTGTTGCTTGCCTGCATATGGTACACGTGAAAACTAAACATATGCCTATTTTTTTCTTCTTTGCGATATTTGGGGGATTGAATCCAGGAGTGCTCTACCACGGAGCTATATCCCCAGTTCTTTTTATTTTTTTATTTTGAGACAGAGTCTTGCTAAGGCTGACCTTGAACTTGCGATCCTCCTCTCTCCACCTCGTGTGTTGCTGGGACCCCAGGTATGTGCCACCAGGCCCTGCAGCATGTCCAGTGTCTTCAGTTCCTGACCTGGACACCAGCAGAAACAATGACTCCTTTCAACCTGTAAGACTGTTCCAAGACTCAGTTGTTCCAAGTTGCCCTCTGGAGTTCAGGCTGTTGCTGTGATGAAGTTGTGATCAGCGTGGAAACACAGTCCTTGTATTGGTTTCCCTGCTTCCCAGCCTTACTTTCTCGGCTTTTGATTTTCCTGAGATTGTGTCTCTCTCCAGTAGAAAGTCAGCATGTAAACTTTTGCCTGGGTTCTGTTTTCTGGGGGAAAGTAAGCTGAGACACCATAGAAGAAGGGAAGGTTGGATCATAGTTAGTTAACAGCTATGAGTCTTTATATCCAAAGCCTGCAGAGCATCTTACTCAAAGGAAAAAGTTAAGACACATTCCCTAAGATTAGAAATAAGGCAAAGCTGGGGATGCAGTTCAGTGGAAGAACATAACACTAAGCACGCAAAGGCCCTGGGGTTCAATTCCTGACGTCCAAATGAATGAATGAATGAATAAATAAATAAATAAATGGAAGATGTCAGGGGTGGTGGCACACTCCTATAATCTCAGTGGCTGGGGAAGCTGAGGCAGGGGGATCACAAGTTTAAAGGCAGCCTCATTAAAAGCAAGGCAGTAAGCAACTCAGTGAGACCCTGTCTCTAAATAAAATGCAAAATAGGTTTGGATATGTTGCTCAGTGATTGAGTGCCCCTGAGTTCAATCCCCAGTACCTCCCCTAAAAGGTGGGGAAGGATGTCTGATATCACACCCATTGTTCAGCAGAATATTGATGGCCCAAGACAGTACAAAAAGATCTAAAAGAGAAATAAAATATAAAAAGATAAGAAGAGAAGAGATAAAACTTTCATTATTTATCAATCATATACTCAATAATTATATAAAAAGCCCAACAGAATCAATAAACAACCTATTAGAATCTATAAGAGTGTAGCAAGGTTGTTGGAAGATAGATCATCTCACAAGACTCAATAGTGTTCATGCATCACACCAGCAATAAACAATTACAAGATACAGTAGAAACCACGGTGCCATTCACAAGTGTGAATATTATCAAGTATCTAAAAATGAAAGTATCGAAGAGTTCTTCAAAAGTTCTTTGGAGAAAAGTTGAGAACATTAGAAAGGAAACAAGTTTATCTGGATAAACAGAGAGACCACAATATCGGATTGGATGTTTTACTGTTACAAAGATGCTCATTCCTCTTTCAGTTTTAGCTCATATACTCAATGCAATCCTAGGACATATTCCAGAAGGGTTTCCTTTCTTTTCTTTTTTAAGGAACTCTACTGTCTCCTCCAAAATGTTCAGGGAAGGATGAAAGCCATGACAAGCCAGATTTATTTTGAAAAAGAGATACCAAGAAGGAAGATTCACCTCTCATGTCACCACACAGACTATAAAGCCCTGACAACAAAGCTGTATGTATAGTAGCTGTGCATGAACAGGACCGGCCCCAAGGGATAGAGAGAGGCTCAGGAGAAAACCTTGTTTTCATTTCTGATTTATTTATTTAAAGGCAGAATATGGACCTTGATGGAAGCTGGCCCATGGGGTGTGGTGGGGGTCCCTATGACCCCACCTCACCATTCTTCCCCTGCCTCCCCACCAGCAGCCCTACCCGTGACCCTGACCCCAACACGTGGCCCCTCCTCCAGGCCTGTCCCTAGAGTCCTCCCTGCGGCCCCACCCCTGGGTCACCAGAAACTAATTTTTTCCTACAGGAGAATTTGATCCTATGTATGAGAAAGTTGATAGCACAAATCAGGAGAATGGTGATAGTGTCTCACAGTTGAAGAAAGATTAATTTGAGTCCTTTAGAGGCCTTTACCTTACTGTGTTATGAAAGTGAATTTTGGATGGACTGAGGTATCAAGGTGGGGGAGAAACTATAAAGTGAAAAGAAGAAAATGTAGAAAGAGTATCTTTTGCCGGATGGAGAGAGAGATGGGTTTGAAAGATTTCTTAGACAAGAATCAGAAAACACAAACTATAAGGTAAAGTTTTTAATAGGTCAGGTTACACGAACGTTACAAAGTCATTTATTTTTGTGGAACTAGGGTTAAAACTCTGGGCCTCTGACATGCTAAGCAAGTGCTCTACAACTGAACTACATCCCCACCCCTGCTCACTTGTCTTAAATGTGATATGACAAAGTTGACAACTGGCTTACAATGGGGAGATTTTTATATTATCAAAAAGTGACAGAGAGCCTCTCTCTCCTAGAGAGATGGTCTTTATTTGTCAGCTCTGACAAATAAACTCTCGTATGTTCGCAAAAAAAAAAAAAAAAAAAAGTGACAGAGAAATAATATAAAGAAAATCCAACAGAAAAATGCCCAAACAGCTAACATTAGGTATCAACTTCATTAGCTACCAGAGGATGCAAAATAAAATACCACTTAGCTGCTAGCCTGAATATTAGAAGGTCAAATGTCACGCTGGGAATCTGCAGGCAATACGCCAATAACTAGGCTCACTGCCTACACACAAGGACCCTCCCTCCTGCTCCTGGGTAAATACTGCAAGAACTTGCTCACAGCCATCTAAGGACAGGCCACTGATGTTTATCTCAACATTCATGTGGTAGTAGGCAGGCTGGAGGCATCCAGGTGTTTATCACCAGGGGAATGGGTAAATCCTGTGGGGCAGATGCACCCTACAGAATACTTTTCAGATCTTAGGTGCAGGTGCCATGAACTGGGTGCGTATGTTTATCATGGATGCATCTGAAAATATCTGTTGAGCAAAAGAAGTTAGAGGTGGATTAAGATCTATGGCGCTCAGGGCTGGGGATGTGGCTCAAGCGGTACTGCGTTCGCCTGGCATGTGTGCGGCCCAGGTTCGATCCTCAGCACCACATATAAGCAGAGATGTTGTGTCCGCCGGGAACTAAAAAATAAATATTAAAATTCTCTCTCTCTCTCTCTCTCCCTCTCTCTCTTAAAAAAAAAAAAAAAGATCTATGGCGCATCGGGGAGAAGTGGGGCATGCCTATAATCCCTGAGACTGGGGAGGCTGAGGCAGGAGGATCTTGAGTTCAAAGCTAGTTTCAGCAACTTAGCAAGGCACAAAGCAACTTAGTGAGACCCTGTCTCAAAATAAAAAATAAAAAAAAAACCTAGGATGTAAAAAGTGGATGTGTAACCGATGTGATTCTGCAATCTATATACGGGGTAAAAATGGGAGTTCATAATCCGCTTGAATCAAATATATGAAATATGATATGTCAAGAGCTTTGTAATGTTTTGAACAACTACTAATAAAAAAAAAGATTAAAAAAAAAGCAACCCAGAATTTATCTCTGTTACCAAATAAATAAATAAATAAACCCACGATAGAGCATATATATATTTTTACAAGGATACCAACATATCCAAGAGCACTTAGTTATCAAATCTATCAAAGTGGATGCAGTGAGATAAGAGTAGGAACTGAATGGAAAAGAATAAAAGAATATGACAGCAAATGCCCTGAACCAAGGAGTTAATTTTCTCAGTTTTCTGCATGTGTAAAAATTCGAACTTTTTATTTATTTACTTATTTATTTATTTATTTATTTATTATCTTTTAGTCTATAAACACTGGCCCTAGGCAATCTTTAGGATCTCAGCATACACTTCTCAGGTAATTGTGCATTTGTCTGTTGCTCGGAAAGGCTGTGGGATCCTCAAAGCAACACCTAACTTTTGGTCTCTGTTGATCTCTTGGTATCTGGCCCATAGCAAGTTTGCCCAATAGTTTGGGTGAACCAAAAAACTCAGGAGATTTTTTAGAAAGCATTTTCTGCATTCCTCAGCAGCTTAGAGAAACAGAAATACTGAAGAATGTGGTGCCTGGAAACAAGATTTTCTAGTTTTCGTACTGCATATTTTCAAGGCTCAAAACTGAAAAGCAAGTCTTGTTTTTTTGGTCCTGTTTTTTTCCCCCTCCTCTTATGGGCTCCTTGCCTTCTCTTCCGAATCTTCTATCTTGTCTCTAGCTGGACAAGAGAGTCAGGTGACAGAAGAGTTATTATGCAGTCCTTCCTGTCTTATCAGCAAGAGGGCGGGGGGGGGGGGGGGGGGCTGCCTATTACAGCCATAATCCAGCAAAAGCAGGCCGGTTCCATAGCCACTCCCTGCCTGTGGCTGTGCCTGGTCCACAATGTCCCCAGGACAAAGTTCCCACCAGACGCTGGAGTCCTTCCAGACCTGCTCCAAGCTCGGCTCTTGCTACTTCAAGTGATAAAATCTGTTTCTTTAACAAGGGATGCAGCCTGGTCATTCCTTTTGATATTTTTAATTCAATAAGAAACAATTTCAAATAATTTGAATTAAAAATAAAATAATTTGAATTAAAATTAGGTAAATAATTTTAAATGCTGTCTTGTATCTGCCTGCAAAAGTGAGTTTGTGGAAGATACCAGGTTCCCACTTGTTCCAAAAGTGACCATCACTTGTATCTCACTTTCCCAAATTCAGCTGTTATTTTGCAGAAATCAACCTCTGTGCCAGAGTGAACAGGTTAGGAAGAGCTGTGAGCATTGCCCCCTGTGCTAGAACATTCCACCTGGTCCCTCCGGATCCACTGTCCTCCCTTCTCTGCCTTATGTGTGTCCTGGAGGCTGGTCTCTACAAAAGGCATCTCCCTCAACTTCTAAGGGACTGAGCCAGCAAAGAGGCCAGCAGGAGGATAGTCCTGTTCAGTCAACGCTCCCCTTGTTCAGAACCCTGTTTCTTTGTGACAAATTTATTTCTGAGATCTCATTGTGCTTTTCTAAAACTCAGCTTCAGTGGAAGGTCAACCTGGTTCCCCCAAAGTTCTCAGGAAATAGGATGGGATGGTTCAGGGTCACATCTAAGAATGGCTGTGCTTCCCCCACAGGATCAGCTTAGCAAGCCAGGTGCTGTAGGTGGTGGCCATCTGAGTGGATTTCCCCTTAGCATTCCCTTCTTGGACTACAAGAAGAAAATCAGCTCCATGGCTAACAATAAATAGTACTTCTCCCTAGGGTGTGCTGTAGCTATAAAAGGTCACAAAAGCAAGAACTCCCTTCTTGGTAATGTTCTCTCATGTTGGACATGTAGAGTGTTTCTGAATTTTGGAGACTAGGAATAAGTTCTGTAATTCTAATGCTTTCCTTAATAAACCTTTCCAAAATACTCTCTCTCTCTCTCTCTCTCTCTCTCTCTCTCTCTCTCTCTCTCTTCCTTTTCAGAGTAGGAACTGCTTTCTTACTCATTACGAAACTTTATTCTCTAAAATCGTGGACCATCAGACACCTTGAATTGATGTTAGGAAGAATGAATCTTCCAACTTTTTCCTGGAGGACCCAAGTCTCAGACATAGAGAGGCAGCCTCCATTTATACCTGAGTCTGGGAGCTCCTGATGAGGGTGTCCTGGATACAGGTCTCCACAGCTATCTAATCTTTTTTTTTTTCCAAAATAATAGGTCCCTGGGATCCTTCATGGTTCAGGACCTGGGATGAATGATACCTGTACACACAGCGGTGCCTTGCCTTGAGTCCATCAAAACAGTGCCTTGTTTCACATTTATTTATTTTTATTTTAATGTTTGTGGTATCAGGGATAGAACTTAGGGGTGCTTTGCCCCTGAGCAACATTCCCTGTCTGTTTTTCATTTTTATTTTGAGACAGATTCCCTCTAAGTTGCTGAGGCTGTCCTCAAACTTGCGATCCTCCTGCCTCAACCTCCTGAGTCTCTGAGATGACAGGTGTGCACCACCGTGCCTGGGGTTATTTTACATTTCACCTAGACCTCCTGAATCTGTGTGGCTCTATTTTCCTTTGGGGTGACAACCCAGGTTCTTCGAGTGTGTGGTCTCTCTGCATCATGGCAATGGACACATGCTGCCAGACTAGGCTTCGTTCCTGGTAGTCTTGGGCTGCTCGAGTGAGGACTCAGTTCATCTCAGATTTGCAGAGGGAACCCACAGAGTCAAAACAGCCATGAGTGTTCTTAGCCACCAGTTCTTGGAAGTCTCACCTGAAGAATTTCAATGAAATCACACAGAGGAACAAGCAGGAGTTTATAAGATGGAGGATACAGATGTTCAGGACAGACTAAATGGGTCAACTGAGAAACTGAGAGAGGTTGACAAGGCACTGATAGAGTTTTTTCGTTTTTCTTTTTTTGGTACTGGAGATTGAACCCAGGGCCGATTAACCACTGAGCCACATCCCCAGCCCTATTTTGTATTTTATTTAGAGACAGGGTCTCACTGAGTTGCCTAGCGCCTTCCTGTTGCTGAGACTGGCTTTGAACTCATGATCCTCCTGTCTCAGCCTCCAGAGCTGCTGGGATTACAGGTGTGTGCCACTGCACCTGGCTCCCAGCCCTTTTTTATTTAGAGAAAGGACCTTGCTAAGTTGCTTAGGGCCTCCCTGAGTTTCCCAGCGGCCTTTGAACCTGCAGACCTCCTGCCCCAGACTCCCGAGTCGCTGGGTTTACAGCGACTAAAGTAAAAGTCAGGGCTTTTAAGGGTTTTGAGTCCCCTTTTTCTTGCCTCAAATTCTCATACCCCCTTTATTGATTTATCACCCTTTACATAACCCTCAGCAAACTTTCTCTGTGAAAGTTTTGATGTCCTGGTCCCAACCTCAAGGGGTGCTTGGTGTGGTTTTGACAAAGTTTTGGTGATAAAGGAGGGTTGTGGAGACCAGGTCACAAGAGACAGTGATGACCAACTATGTCATCGATGTCTTAATTCCCATGTTATCACTGCCTTAATTCCTTTAAGGGAATTATAATAAACTCTGGTTGGGGGAGATTCTGACATACTGGACCCCATTTTCCTGCTTCAATAAGGTTCCCCATGACTTTAAGCACTCGTTCCTGTAAAGAGTGGTAATGATCTAGGCTTGGGAAAGCTTGAACTAGCTCGAATCATCCAGTTGCGTGCTTGCCCAACAAGACTCCCTATGATCTTTGTGTTGTGACTCGTGATTTTTTTTTAATGCACATGTCTGATGTTGTACATTCCTATCCTTCCTTATCCTCCCCCTACCCACCTGTTTGTGGCTGACTAACCTAACTAGCAAGAACAGCACCATGTTTTTGCACAGATGTCGGTTGTATAAGTGCCTGTAAAGTAAGTCAGATTTCCATGAAGGGCTGATCATCCTCTCTGTGTGAGTCCATGTGCTGGCCTCATTCTGATCTAATGTAGCCTTCACGGAAGCCCACTGGAGATGTCCAGTGACCATCACTTGGTAGACAAGGCCCAGATGGAAGTCCAGAGAAATCCATGCTCTGAATCAGCAGAACCAGCTGGAGACAGGCTGATCTTAAATACTGTCTGATATGGACCTTTGGCGTCTGTGCGCACATACTATGATGCAAGCTAGCTGTGACTCTGATCTTAGTTTCTTTCTCTGTTTGGAGGGGTATATCATGTCATTCTGTCCTGTCTGTGTGATCATGCCATGGTGAAATTGTATGGCCAGTGCTGATCCTTCTAGATGACCCAGGAAAATGCATGCTCATCTATTAGAACAGGAAGAAAGCCTGGGAGAGAGCCTGCTGCTGTGATTAAGGAAGGGAGATGAAGGCCGAAGCCTCTGACAGGACGATGGCCTTCCCACCAAGAAGCCATTACATCCTGGGAACCAGACCTTGAGAGACAGGGAGGCGGCATCAGTAGATACTTAAAGTGAAAGGGGATTAGCCTTGGAAGCAGCTCTTGTGAACATCTCAGCTCTGACCTAAGGGAAGGGAGCGGAATGGCTCTCAACACCCTGTCTTCAGGCCCCATTCGGTGACAGTAGGAAAACCACTGTGGATCAGAGTTTGGAGAGTTCCTTATAAAGAAAAGTGCCCTCAGTCTCTTCCCCAGGCAGTGGGCACATGGGAAAGGCAATCCCTTTCCTGATGTGTGGCCAGAGTTGGGGCCGCCAGAGTTTTTCTGAACTCCAAAGCAAGACTTAAACAGATGGCACAGGAGTTTTACAGAACAATTTTTGATGTCTTTACCTGAAAAACCTTTCAGAGCATAATAGATAACTGCAGTTATTAAAAAAAGAAAGGTAAAAAGTCAGTGGGGCCTATAATCCTAGCCATTCGGGAGGCTGAGGCAGGGGATTACAAGTTAATGGCCAGCCTCAGCAACTTAGTGAGACCCTTGTCTCAAAAAAAAGAGCTGGGGATGTAGTCGAGTGGTAGAGAACTCCTGGGGGCAATCCTTAGTACAGAGGATGGGAGAGAATTAAAAAAAAAAAAAAAAAAAAAAAAAGCATCTGAACCACAGACAGAGGAATCAGGTTGGGGGTGAGGAGGGCTGGCAAGACAGGGAAGACTGATACCTTTCCCAGGTGCCACACCCCAAATGGCACTACTGCCCCAAGTCAACCTGTTTCTGGAGTTAAAATAATGCTTTTAGAGAATAGAAGAGAGACAGCTGTTCAGACCTGTAGGCCCCCAGAACAGTGCTGAACACAAAGAGGCCCAGGATAAGTTAAGAGTTATACCTTTTACAGCAGATTACCACACACATCCGACTGGTTGAAAGCTTCAAAATATGTCCCTCTTTTTTTTATCTGCCTTATGCATGTTCCTCAACTAGTCGTGTTCTTGTGAACAAATCAGCTAAATAGTTTACAGGACTCATTTATATAAAATGTGAAATGACTCATCAAGGCCAATGAATGGATATATTTTATTTCTCTACAATAGTGGAAAAAAAATAACTGAGATAGTTGGTGTAGATCTACCATAACTAAGGGGAAAAATCTCAATAAGGACTGAAAAGCCAATAGACATGGGTCAATAAAGAATCTAAGGTCTAGGATCTTAGAGCCAGATAAGGAAAGAACAGAGATCTCAATATGGCCTGAATTGAGCGGTGCTCCATTGAAAAAAAAAACAGAAACAAAACAGCTGTCAAAGGGGAGATTCAAATTGCTCACTGACCGCATTTGGCATGTAGCAATCAAAACTCCAGTGGAAAAAATATGGATTTTTTGGGGTAGGTTTTGCTAGTGACAGAATGAAGTATCTCAATCACTATAATCCCAAAGTAATACAGTTGTGTAGTTCCATTGCTAAATTGCAAATAAGCCCAAGGCTGGGTGACAACCATCTGCTCAGACTGTAACCATTCTCCCTTGTTAGCAAAAAAATCAACTGACTCAGCGTTCATGCAGATATTTTGTGAGTAGTTTTCTTTTGACAGGGTGAGCCACCAGAGGTGAACCGAGCTGGTGGGGAGTATAAATTGATTCTGAGGACATTCCTCATTTTCTCCTTTCATCTGAGAACAACAACAACCAAAAAATGCTGAAAGGAAAACAAACCCCTAAATACTCCCTTATTTTGTATACTTGACTGATTGCAAGTGCAATCCCAAATATTTTATTTAAGTTTTATGAGCTGGACATGGTGGCACATGCCTGTAATCCCCGTAGTTCCCGGAGGCTGAGGCAGGAGGATGGTGAGTTCAAAGCCAGCCTCAGCAATTTAGCAAGGTACTAAGCAACTCAGTGAGACCCTGTCTTTAAATAAAATACAAAATAGGGCTGGGGATGTGGCTCAGTGGTTGAGTGCCCCTGAGTTCAATCCTCAGTAACAATAACAACAACAACAACAACAAAAAGCCTTATGATAGCACCCTGAGGTGGGTACTGCCATCCACATTATTCAGATGACAACACTGAGTCCCATGACAAGAACAGGAGAAACCAGAGCTGGGAGTGGTGGTGCACACCTGTGATTCCAGGAACTCTGGAGGCCTAGGCAGGAAGATCACAAGTTGAAGGCCAGCCTCAGCAACTTAGTGAGACCCTCAGCAATTTAGGGACATCTTGTCTCAAAAATTAAAAAAAAAAAAAGGTTGGGGATGAGGTTGGGGTTGTGGCTCTGTGACAGAGTGCTCACCTAGCATGTGTGAGGCCTTTGGGTTCTATCCTCAGCACCACATAAAAATAAATAAAATAAAGGTATTGTGCCCAACTACAACTAAAAATATATTTAAAAAAAAAGTCTGGGGATGTAGCTCAGTGTTAGTCTCTGGATCCAATCCCCAGTAAAAAGAAAAAAAGAAGAGGAAAAGACAATACTCAAGTCCTCTGAAAAATTGCTACACTACAGTTCTTCTTTCATCCCAAATATTTGTTTGATAAAAATGTTATAAAGAGACCATTTGATAATAGATAATAAAAACAAAAATCCTCCTTCTGTCTTGATACCTGCCAAGTCACTAACTCCCCTATTTAAAAATGAATGATGTGGGTGGGGGGTGTAGCTTAGTGGTAGAACACTTGCCTAGCATGCATGAGGCCCCGAGTTTGATGTGAAATAAGTAAATTAATAAAAATGAATGATGCACATAAATGCTCATAGGGAAACTATTAGGACTTAAAAATCATCTATTGACATTGTAATAGTCATACTTACAGGGCTCCGCTATGCACATAAATCCAGCATGCATTTATAGCCAGAAATAATTTACTGCATAATGTCTGCCGGTAAATTCGAGAATGTGATGATCCTAAATGTGTCTTGTCAGAAAGCAAAGCATACAGCTGTAAGAAGGGCACGGTGTCTATAAATAAAGACTCCCACCTTTGCATCAAGATGAATCTCTATGATCATTTCCTTTCCTTGTGAGTGGGGAGGAGAGTAGAAGCCTTTCACTTGACTATTTTGTGGTGCTGGGGATTGAACCTGGGGCCTCACACATGTGAAACAAGCATTCTACTACAGAGCTATGCCCCCAGCCCCTCTCCCTGGCTTTTGTTCCTAAGATTTGCAGTCTCATTGCTATTTGGAATGGAGTTCTCACAGAACAGAGCTTTCTACTGTTCAAGGATATTTGTCAAGCGTCTTTTTTTTTTCCCTTGCTATTCTGGGAATTGAACCCATGGGTGCTTTACCACTGAGCCACATCGCAGTCCTTTTTATTTTGAGACAGGATTTTGCTAAGTTGCTGGGGCTGCCCTTGAACTTGCAATTCTCCCGCCTCAGACCCCCGAGTCGCTGGGATTATAGGCGTGGGCCTCCTGGCCCTGCTAAATTCTGTACTCTGGAGTTGAGAGTGTGATCTCTTTGCTGCGTTTTGGTCTTTTGTTTCTGGCAATTTTGTTTTCTTCCTTTGGTCTGTCAACTTACAGAAATTGACTTGAATGCTAGGTTTAATTAAAAAGAAACATCAACCTGCGACAGGTGCTTCTTTTGAAATCCCTCTCTTTTCCTTACACTGGAGAGCACAAAGATGTATGAAAGATTTTTCTGTGGCATGTTCTTTTCTCTTTTTAAAATTTAGGAAAGCCAGTTCTTAGATCTGTGGATAAAAGCCTCAAGGTCCACTAACCGTGCCTCTCAGCTACCTGCTCCTGCAACTTATGTTTTAAAAAATTCTTCAGATCCACACAAGTTGGCTCCTATTTAGAAGCTGAGAACCATTCTGAGCAAAATAATCCACAATCATGCCATTGTTCTCCTGCATGGGAGAGCTGAGGGAAATCAAGATGTTCCCTGTAGATTGCAGTCCAAAGAAAGTTACAATTCTTAGTTAAATTTAAAAGGTTTCTCTGGACAGATATTTTCATTATAGGAACATTGAATTGTTTTTCCTTTTTCACATCCCTGGAGTATTCTGCCTGTTTTGGTCATCTGCTGCTTTGGCTTACTTGCTAGGAAGTTGGAAGGATTATTTTGCACACCACTTAAAACTGCCATTGAAATGAAATCCAGTCAAGAACATTCTACTGAAGATGTGCAGTTGTAGTTTTAATTTGCATTCTCCAACTCTTCCTCCAACTCACTGTGTGACCCTGGGGGAGACTCCTCCTTATTTCTGAGTTTCATTTTCCTTATCAAGAAAATGCTGAGATTGGATTCATTCTGTTTCCAGCCTTTACTGAGCATTTTGTCAGGTGACAAGTTGGGGAGGGAAGGTGTGTTAGATGGTCATTCACAGTGGCTCTGTGCTGCCCAGCTCACACTACACATGTATCACTTCATGTTTGGACAGGGCTTTTTTGTTTGTTTTGTTTTGTTGATGCTGAGGATTAAACCCAGGGCCTTATGGTGCATGGCAAGCACCCTACCAACTGAGCTATTTCCCAGGTCAGGCTAGGGTACTTATTTTTATTTATTTTTTATTAGTTATTGATGGACCTTTACTTATTTACTTGCTTATATGTGGTGCTGAGAATCGAACCCAGTGCCTCATGCATGCTAGGCAAGCGCTCTACCACTGAGCCACAACCCCAGCCCCTGCCATCTGTATATCTTTATGTAAAGTGATTAAATTTTTTTAGCCATTTTAAAAATAAAGTTTATTACATATTTCTGGATTTCAAGAGTTCTTTGTTGGGCTGGGGATGTGGCTCAAGCGGTAGCGCACTTGCCTGGTATGCGTGTGGCCCGGGTTTGATCCTCAGCACCACATACAAACAAGGATGTTGTGTCCTCCAAGAACTGAAAAATAAATATAAAAAAAAATTCTCTCTCTCTCTCTCTAAAAAATAAAAAAAAAAGAAAAAAAGAGTTCTTTGTATATTCTGGAGACATGATTTGTTGTAACTATTTTCCCAGGGGTTAGCTTGTTACTTCATTCTTGTTTGTATTTTGTAGACTAAAAATTTTTAAATTTTTTCCAGGGAGGAGTACTGAGGACTGAACTCAGGGGCACTCAACCACTGAGCCACATCCCCAGCCCATTTTTGTATTTTATTTAGAGACAAGGGGTCACTGAGTTGCTTAGTGCCTTGCCTTTGCCGAGGCTGGCTTTAAACTCATGATCCTCCTGTCTCAGCCTCCTCAGCTGCTGGGATTACAGGGGTGCACCACAGCACCCAACTAAAAATTTCTAATTTTTGTTGTCTAATTTTCCAATTTAAAAAAATGGATTGTGGGCTGGGGTTGTAGCTCAGTGGTAAAGCACTTGCATAGCACATGTGAGACACTGGGTTCGATCCTCAGTACCATTTGAAAATAAATAAAATAAAGATATCGTGTCCAACTACAACTAAAAAATAAAATATTAAAAATAAATAAATAATAAATAAATAAATGAAATAAAGGTATTGTGTCCATCTACAACTATAAATATCTTTTAAACATGTATCCTACTGTTGATATGTTATCTAAGAACTACTTATGGGCTGGGCATAGTGGCACACGCCTGTAATCCCAGTGGCTAGGGAGGCTGAGGCAGGAAGATCACAAGTTCAACGCCAGTGAGACGCTAAGCAACACAGTAAAACCCTGTCTCTAAATAAAATACGAAATAGGGCTGCGGATGTGGCTCAGTGGTCAAGTGCCCCTGAGTTCGATCCCCGGTACCAAAAAACAAAAAAAAAAAACCAAAACCAAATAAACAAACTTCTAAGAACTATTTATGTAAGGAGGCTGCGGTCAAGCCATGGGACAGCACTGTCATCTTCTCAAGTCTCACCGGGGGATGTTCTGCTTCTAAGGCCACTCAGGTAGCTTTTAGCAGGTGCCAGTAAATCTGCTTCCTAGCTGACTTAGATAGTGGCTGACATGCCCTAATGCCTCCTACATGGGCCTCTTCAAAAGCCACCCAAGTGTCCTTCTGACACACAGGGCAGTTGGATTCATTAGAGAGAATAATGAGAGAGGAAAAGTCAGAGAGAAAGATTCAGGGAAAACTTGCCTAAGATGAAAAACACTTGTCTTTTCATAAACGTGATCCTGGACATAACATGTCACCACTGCTGTCACAATGTATTCATTAGAGGTGGGTCACTAAGTCCATCCCACACTCCACCTATTGAGGGAAATAGAATCACAGAATTTATGAGCTTATCTTGGAAATTAGTACAGTCTACCCTCTGGCCACAAGTTACTCCTATTCTTGCCACATGCCAAACACATTCATCCCACTTCTTGATGTTCCCAAGGGTCTCTACCATCACCGCACCAGCCTGAAGCCACAGTCTTGTCATCCAGGTTGGATCTAGATGAGGAGACCCTTCCATCAGCCTGTGAAGCTAAGACACTGTTACTTGTGCCCTTTGCACTCCATTTCCCATGGGGAAACAGGCGTGGGGTCACTGCTCTCAATATTCCTGTTCAAAAGTAGGGAACAGGAGCTGCAGTTGTAGATCAGTGGAAGAGTGCTTGCCTAGCTTGTGTGAGGCACTGAGTTCGATTCTCAGCACCACAGATAAATAAGTAAAATAAAGGTCCATCAACAACTAAAAGATATTAAAAGAAAAAAGTGGGGAACAGATGGCACAAGGAGTCACAGTGGGTGAATGTTGTGAATTACTTGATTAGTTCTCAAGCTTGGGAATAATTCTCCATGGTTCTTGGCCCCAGGACCTTGGTTTTGTCCTCTCAGTCCTTCCCTTTGCACAAAAGGCAACATGTGTTTGCTCTGTTTTCTAACCCAAGTTTATGAATATTTCTGCTATGTTTTCTTATGAAAGTCTATTTTTTTTTAAATTTTTCATTTTTGTATTTTTTTTTTTTTTGTACACAGAATTTAACTCAGGGGCACTCGACCACTGAACTACATTCCCAGTCCTATTTTGTATTTTATTTAGAGACGGGTCTCACTGAGTTGCTAAGCACCTTACTTTTTCGAAGCTGGTGTTTCAGCATCCTGAGCTGCTGAGATTACGGGCATGTACCACTGTGCTGGCTCATTTTAGTATTTGATCCATTTGGAGGTAATATTTATATACAGTGTGAGCTATAGGGGATGTGGCTCAGTGGTCAAGTGCCCCTGAGTTCAATATAGGTCTTTCGGTATTTTCGCACTTGTACGTCCAATTGTTCCAGTACTGCTTGTAGAAATGTGGCAGAAGTGACTTCAGGCTCCCAGAGGTCTTTTGTGATTCCTTTCTCAGGATCCCTCCCATACCCTGAGCACAAGCCTCCAATCAGCTCTGGAGGAGGGGAGACCCAGCTATGGAGGAGAGAGAGCTTGACTATCCCAGCTGAGGCCCACCTAGGCCATCCAACCAAGGCTCAATCATGTGACATGGAGCCAGGATCAGCACAGTAAAAACTGACCCACACTTTCCAGAGGTACTTCTGCAGTACACAGCTATATTTATATTTTGATTTTGACCCAGTGATGACAATTCCTGAATCTTATTCTAAAGAAATAGTTAAACTAAGGTAAAAGATAATAGAAAGGACATTTTTCATAATAGCAAAAATTTTATATCCTAGTGTTTATAAGTAGTGGAATGATTAAGTCAGGGTAGATGTATCCAGCAGACCACTCTGAAACCGTTACAAAAGATTGCACAGCTTAAAGGAAATTGACCACACTGCATTCTTCAGTGAGTGAACAAAGCATATTAAAAATGCTAAGTATTTTGTTGTACACACCTGATTTTGAATAAAATGATTCATATCTCTGAATAGAAAAGTGTCTGGAAAGATATATATATATGTATGTATATACATATATATATACACACACACACACACACACACACACACACATACACATGCACTCACATGCGCGCGCGTGCGTGCGCGCGCGCGCGCGCACACACACACATATAAATATATATACATATATACATTTTTAGCAGTAGTTTCCTCTGAGGGAATATTTTTTTTTCATTTTCTGCCTTATAATTTGGTATGTGTGAATTTTTAAAAGTAAGCATCTTATTTTCAAAGAATATTAATATAATGCACATTTAGCAGTACCGCAGAGCTGCATATGACCTTCACAGCTATTTGGTTTCCCTGGATGTAACTCTCTGGTGATCTTCATGGTGCTGCTCATTCACTTGATGGCAGACTGTAATGTAATTCTGGCATTTTCTTCTCCTCATTTTAGTCAGTTATTTTGCTGCTGTGACTAAAGGACCCAACCAGAACAATTATAGAGGAGGAAAAGTTTATTTGAGGGCTTACAGTTTCAAAGATCTTAATCCATAGAAGGCTGGCTCCCTTCCTTGGGGCATCACAGACTGGCTGAACATCATGGCAGAAGAGTGTGGCAGAGGGAAGCAGCTCACATCATGATCAGGAAGCAAAGGGAGACTCTACTCACCAGATACAAATATATACCCAAAGCCACGCCCCCATGCCCATGGCTCCAGCCACACCTTACCACTTCAATTACCACTCAGTTAAGCCCTATCAGGGGAACTAAATGACTGATTGGATTAAGACTCTGACAACCCAATCATTTCTCCTCTGAATCATCTTGCATTGTCTTCTTGCACATCACAGCTCAAGTAGTATACCGTATTTGCAAGAACACAGTCAGATGACCTTGGCTCAGTATTGGCTCCTCCTCTCTGAGTTTCTGGGTTTTGCACACTAAACATTTATTGAGCATCATTGTGTACAGGCCCTTGGCTGCATTCTAGGAGCCTAAGCACCTCCCCACTTCTGTTGGAGCGGTGATGGGAGAATCAATTCCTAAGTGAGCAAAAATATAACAGGAAATGGAATTCCAGGCGCTGAACAGTCCTTTCAGTGGTTTCATTAAGTACAGGAAATGAAACTGGATCCAATATGAAACGTCATCACAGGTCGAATAACATGGTTAAGAACTCAAGCTCAGTAATCAGATTGCCTGATTTCAAATCCTGACTCCAGGAGAATTAGGGAGCATGTTGCTTAACTTCTCTTTGATTCAGTTTCCTCCAACTGAAAATAGGAGTGAAAATTAAGGGGCCTCCTTATGTGGCTGCTGTGAGGATTTGTGGGTCACTGTGTGTAAAACACTTGATACAGTGTCTAGCCACAGTAAGCGCTCAATATTAGCTGTTATTCTTCTATTATTTGGTGCAGAGAACAGATCAGATAAGGTGTTTCTAATATAGAAATGACCAAGTTGATATCAGAGGATGACCTGCTCGTGATAAATTTTTCTTTACTTGAGGCAGGCTTTACTCACCTCATTTGGCCAACTAGGTCAATGTTAGGTCAATGTCCACTTATCCTCCTAAGGCTTTATGTGTCATCAGCATGAATGACATTCAGCAAGAGAAGGGGGTTTCAGTGCTGGGTGGAATGGTGCTGGGTGGATTACTAGTGCTGGGTGGAATGGTGAACACCTGTAATCCCAGAGACTTGGAGGCTCAGGCAGGATGATTGCAAGTTTGAGGGCAGCCTTGACAATTTAGTGAGACCCTATCTCAAAATAAAAAATAAAAAAAAGGGCTGAGGATGTAGCTCGGTGGTAGAACACCCCTGGGTTCAATCCCCAGTACCAAAAGCAAACAAATAGACAATAAAACATATATATAACAGAACTACCGTAAACTCCAGACCAGCTATTCCAATTCATGTGGAGGACAAAGTGAGGGGTTAGGGGTTGGCTCCCTCCTGGGGTTACTGATTCTATCTATTATTTTGAGAGATTTGTCTTCTTGTTCTCATCATGCATGGCTTCCATTCTCAAAGTCTTCACCTGACTCCAGATGGCTGTTAGATTTCCAGCCATCCTAATTACATTTCAATTTTTATTAATGATCTATGCAATCCTGGTAAATTAAAGACCCTGATATTGGACACATATATTTTGCAAAAAATTTTAATCATATGTATCACAAGTATTTTTTGACAATTTATTATGTATTTGTTCTCAAATTGACTTTCTAACATGAAGACATTTTCTGTTTGAAGAGAATTCTGAAGGTATTTTTTCCTTATTTGCTATACTAGTGTAGGTACAGGAACACTTCCTAGAATAAGTGACTTTTAATTCAAAAGTTTGTGTTCCCTGCACAAACCAGGTGAAGTGAGCAGGGAAGAGTGTTGCAAGCCTGTGCTTCATCAGTCTTGCATGTTATTGTCCCTACCCATGTCAGCACATCCCTTCCACTCCCCTCTTGTTACTGACTGACTTCTTGGGCTATTTGAAATTTTTTTTTTTTTTGTAGTTGTAGATGGACACAATACCTTTATTTTATTTATTTATTTTTATGTGGTGCTGAAGATCAAACCCAATGCCTCACACATGCTAGACAAGCACTCTACCACGGAGCCCAAGCCCCAGCTCTCTTAGGCTATTTTTGATCCCACATAGCTGGCTTGCCCCTGGCCCATTCTGGTCTTGACTATTCTTTTCAACTTAGCTCTTTCCTCCTTTCAACTGGACTGTCTCAAGGTTTCAGTTTTTTAGCCCAAGGTGAGAGAATTTGCTGTGCTAGCTCAACCAGATTGGCTGAGTAGGATGGAAAAATGGTGGTATAGGTTAGACAATATGAAATAAAATGATGTCTCCCCTTTTAGCAGGAGCTTGGAGTAGTAATCGCCAATAAAAAAAAAAAGAGGGATGACTGACATTTATCATTCAGGATTCTCCCACTTGCTCAGTCTTTATGTCAATGAAGGACTTTGGATGAACATTCACATATTGATCAGTGTATCAGGTGGTGTAGGCAAAGTTATGCTGTTTTACAAAATGATGCTAAAATTTCAGTGGCTTAAAACAAATATTTTGTGAACATGGCATGGCCAGTGCTAACTGGCTTTGGCTCTGCTACAGTCCATATTTTGTACTTCCAGGATCCAAGCTTAAAGAGAGCCCTTATCTGAGTCATGCTACTCACATGGTATAAAAGAAAAGAGAAAGATGGTGGAACTGCAGGACAGCTCTTGAAGCTTATGTTCGGATGTGGCATATCACTTCTGTTCATATTCCACTGGCCAGAGCAATTTCATGGGCAAGTCTAAGGTCAAGGCTCCTCTTATTAGAAGAGGTAGTAAATATTTTGAACAAATATACATTCTTTCAGAGTTCATCACAGCCAGTATTAGTTCCATTTTGCAGGTGAGAAAACTAAAGCTTAAGAGGTAACTTGATCAAAGTCATAGATTAACATAAGCTCTGTCTGGTTTCAGTGTTGGTCTATGCGCTCTCTTTCCTGGAAAAAAATTTTTTTTTTCTTTTACAGTGTAGAGACATCTGGGATTATAGTTTATTTGGCTGTAAAACCACTTCTCATCGGTCCCAGAAATTTCTCCATGAGTATTTCTAGAGCGAGACAGGAAAGGGCTCAGGCTGGGGAATTGCCCCCATGAGAACTACTTCTATTCCATCTACTAACTTTTTAAACTGTTCAATTATTTAGCTGCTCTAGGGGTTTGTAGATGCTTTGGAAAGGGATCACTTATCATCTATCACCTTTGGTTTTGTGTTTTTTTTTTTTTTTTTTTGTGTGTGTGTGTAGGAAGGAGTCCGAGCTCCTTAGAGCTTTTTTCCTAGGTAATTTTAGAAACTTCCAGATTGCAATGAATATTTATATTCAAAAAAATTATGAGTGGGGAGGAGACAGTGAAACTCATCTACTTTTGCTAAAGAGCAACACATTTGGATCAAGCAACAGAGTTGAAACCGAGTTGAAGTGCAGTGTATCTTGAGGGCTTTTTTATACTTAGATTCGTTAAGTGTCTGTTCATTTCACTTGCCTTCCGTGTGGTCTCATCGGTTTCAGTCTCTGGTTTCCAAAAGTGCACGGTGCAGTCTGGTAACAATGGGAGGTTTTGATTTGTTAATTTATGTGTCCTTTAGGGAGGGGGATTAATGTGGGCAAAGTGAGCTCCCTAGGTCACTCGATTTAAGGAAGCAGTTGCACGAACCTGAGAGCTCTTTCATCTCACAAGAGTCCCTTAACCTGGTGTCCGTTATGCATTTTGCCCTCTTTGCGTGATAACACCCCAGGGGAGCTCACCTGCGAGAATCACCTGTCCTCCCCTCCCCCTCCAGACCTGTAGGAGAACTCGGAGGGCCTCGCTGTCCTGTTACTTTGCTCTGCCCGTGAGGCCAATTTCCAGGTTACTGTGTACGTGTCAGTCCCCTGCTTGTGTGCGGAAGACAGCGAGAGGGAATGTGCTCGAGTCAGGCCGGGCGGGTCCATATCCGGGTGGACCGGGTGGGTGGGGCCGTCCCTCCTCCAGGTCCCGAGGTGGGTTGGGGGTGGGGAGTGACGCGCGGAGATTCCCTGACGCCCCTTCGGATCCGAGAGGGGGCGGCAGAAGGAACACTAGGGCGACAGGGCGTGGATTTAGGGCGTGCCCACCTTGTCTATCGGCCCTGGGGAGCACCCCTCTCCACCTTCCCGAGCCTTAGCGGCCGCGGAGAAGCAAAAGGAGAGGAGGAAGCCGAGGAGGGCTGGCTGAGCCGGCCACCAGCTCGGAACTTGCCGGGGAAACTAGTGTTGAGGGAGGGAGGGGCCGGGCCCTGGCCGCGGCGGGAGGAGGGGCGGCCGCAGCTGCATCCAGCCCCGTTGGCTTCCTTCCCAGCTCTCCTTCGCCTCCTCCTCCTCTTCCTCCTGTATGAGTCAGGCATTTCCCGGGGATTTGGAGCAGCCACGCGCGGCCCGGGAGCCCGGAGCTGTAGCAGCAGCGGCAGCCGCCACCGCGGCGGGCACCCGCGTCCCGGGCGCGCAGGGACCATGGAGAGGGCGGCCCAGGGCGCAGACGGCGGCGGGGGCAGCAACAGCAGCAGCCGCAGCAGCAGCCGCGCCACCTCGGCGGGCTCCTCGCCCTCCTGCTCCCTGGCTGGCCGAGGGGTCTCCAGCCGATCGCCGGCGGCCGGGCTGGGCAGCGGGGGCAGTCGCAGCAGCCCGGGCTCGGTGGCCGCTAGCCCGTCCGGGGGAGGCAGCCGCAGGCGGGAGCCGGCGCTCGAGGGCGTGCTCAGCAAATACACCAACCTCCTCCAGGGCTGGCAGAACAGGTAACGCGCCCGCCGCCTGCGCCACCGCCCGCGCCACCGCGCGCCCCTCCCCGCGCTGCTCAGTGTGTGTTTGTGTGCGCGCGAGATGGTGCCACCCGCGATCGCGGTGCTGCCTCCGCACCGTGCCCTTTCTGAGTCCTACTCCCTTCCAGGTGGGGTGCCCAGGATAGGGTGCGCAGGGGCCCCACCCTGGGACCGCACCGCAGTGGCGGGGAGGGAGGCGAGAGCCCTGGTTTTCTTCTGTGCTGGTACCTGCAGGGTCTGGAGTGTCAGGAGGAGCGTGCTGGTTGATTGCCTTGCCCTGTCTGCCAGCAGTTTCCCGCACCCTTAAGAATGGCTGAGAAAGGCAGGCAGGGAAGGCGTGCTTTGTGCCCGGTTGAAACAGCACGTCTGGTCCTCCGGTCCGAGCACAGCAATTCTCCCCATAACGTAGTTTTAAACTTTGGTGTTTAAAAACAGCAGTGCCACCAACAGATCTTGCCACTTGTCTTTCTCAGTGTCCTCCGGCGGGCGTGTATACCCCTTCCTCAATTCGCAGCTTCCAACCTCCAATCTCTGCAATGCAAGTTTCTTAAAGGAAAAAAAAAAAAAAAAGGAAAAAAATCCAAAAGACCCTCTCCCCCTTTCAAAAATGGAAATTCTGTCGTTTAAATTATTATTTTTCCCTTTAGATGCCTTTTGAAGTTTCTTGCTCTCTCCCCTTTGGCCTCAAAATTGGGAAGCCTACTTATGGACAGACACATGGAAGGATGGGGATGTCAAGGAAAGGTGCTGCCTGTGTACTCGAGGTGATCTTAAATGTGTGGACTACAGTTGTGAGGAATAACTTAATAAGGATCAGATATGACACTACTCCTAATTTTTTGAACTTGGTTTTTGAAAAACAAGCTGGAACAAAAACACAAATGCCATGCAAGGGCACTAGGGAGGTTCTTTGGTGAGATCCTTTGACCTCCCTTCAATAGTCCATGGCTCTTAGCAGATTTGAATCACATCCTGCAAAGTCTTGCTTATCTCTGCTGGGTGGACCAGAGTTTTTGGTTGTCTCTTCCTGGAAATTGGAAAGATTCAGATTGCTTCCAGCAGAAACAGCATGCTGTTTTACTTGAAACTCAGCTTGGAGGAAGAGGACTTTGGATGTATGGAAACTGAGTTGTTTCTCTGTTGATGTTCTAGATATAGAAGTTTCAGAGTCACCTGGGTTTCCTGGGAGATGTGTTACTATGTTAGTACAAACGGCACTTAACTTTTGAATTTTTTTTTAAATTTCTCAAAATAGTCTCAGTGTCTGCTCTTACCCCTTCCTTTCTCCCTTCAATTCTTGAAAAATGAAAAAGAATAGGTAGAGTGCGTAGGATGGGAGAGAGTTGAGATGACTAAGTCTGCTTTTGGTTCTTGGAAATCGTGTCTTATTAATGACACCTCAAGCTACCCTGTCAGCAACAGCATTTTGTTGGTTTGTTGGATAATCAATTTTAATGTTTTTTTCTTCAGGTAGTTTATGAGGTCAACAGAGCTTTAACCCTGGATTACAGTTGTTTTATTTGGTTGAATACAGTATTTTACCTTCAATGTGGCATTAAAGGATTTTTTTGAGTGGATTTAAGAGGAATTGGAGTAATGTTCTTTTTGAATAGCTTTTTTTCTTTTTGGTTCTGGGGATTGAAACCAGGGGCATTTTACCACAGACCTATGCTCCCAGCCCTTTATATTTGGAGACAGGGTCTGAATAAGTTGCTGAATCTGGCCTTGAATTTTCGATCCTCTTCTGCTTCCCTAGTAGCTAGGATTACAGGTGTTTACCGCCATGCCTGGCACTTTTGCATAGTTCTAAACTTACTGTGGTGTTTAGATTGGAGGTAAGATTAAGAAGAAGCAAAATAGCCAGGTATAATGATCATGATGATAAAATACCTATCTTGTTGAAAGCTACCTAAGTAAAGTGCGATATTGCTATACTACTGACCATGCCTACAGGAAGTCTCGTTTTTTATTGAGTTTGAGTACTGTGATTTATTGCTGTCTGCCAATGTTTGTTCTTGCCACAGTGGACTCACCCATTTTCCAAGTCTCCCATTGGCTGCAAAGGCATTGTGTGTAATGGTTAATTTCTCTGTGTCAGGGTCTATACCTCCCACATTATGTTCTCTGAACTATGGCTGAGGGTCCCTTAGTGGTCTGGAGAAGATTTATGATTACCCAGTGATCATACACTTCTTTCTCCAGGGGAAAAGGGAAATCTGCCTCCGTGAGAAGAAAGAGAGAGCGTGATAAAGACAGAAACCTTGACAATATATTCATTTGTTCAGAGGCCATTTTGTTGAGCATCTACTGTGTGCCAGGTTATGTTTTAGGAGCCGGAGTTACTCTAGAGAACAAAACCCGTGGGTGTATTCTTATGGAGGAAACTTTGAATTGACCAGTAGAGTGAGTCTACCACTCCTCTCATCCAGGAAAATGTCCTTGTGCAAACAGTTGGGCTAATTCATGCCACCTTTCTTTTGGAACTCACAGTATCTTCCTTTGGCAGTTCTTTTCAAATTACTTGCAAGTTAATGACAAGTCACCAGCCACAGAACTCTTGGTGAGTTCTCTAAGTTTCTGTGCCATTGATAATGCTCCTTACCAGCTTCTGGGACTTAACATCAGTCACCCACGACATGTTTTTTTTTTTTTTTTAAATTTTAAAACATGAACAAAAACACATTGATTGTGAAATTACAGTACCAGACACAGCTTATGGATAGGAGCATAAAGAGCCTTCATCATCTTGATTATGTCAATGAGAAGAAAGTAAATGACTGTAGAACTTACAGCCAAAGAAAAAGTTAATACAAAAAGCCAAAATAAAATAAAATACAATACAAGGATGGAACATAAGAAAATCATGTTGGCGTTAACACACCAGTGTAGAAAACACAGGCCAGTGGTGTGCCCCAGTCTTTGAATGTCACCCGTGGAGTTTTTACACTGGTGTCCTCTTTCCTGCCCTTAAGTTGCTTTTGTAAAGCTTACATCTTAACATTCACCGGATATATTAGGCCTTAATTTATTTGTAGTACCCCCAGCCTCATCAGCATGGCCTTAGGAAGGCAGTTAGGGCCAAACACAAGATAAATGACACAAAGAGAATTCATGGGCAAGAAAACCCAGGTTTTGGAATATACTTAGGAGAGTGTGCTCAGAATGCCTGGCTCACACTCACTGGGTGAGACTGACCACAGCAGGGGGAAACATGGTGCGAGGGTTTTGTCTAACTCATTCTTATACATATTTAAAGAAAACATTTTATGTTTGTAGGATGGCCTTAAGGAGTAAATGCATCTAAACAAAGGAACAAAAACATTTAGGAAGTGTGTCAGGAAGGTTAAAAAAGGGGATGAGGAGATAAAGGCTGGTATTTGTGGGAATCATTTTATGTGTGGATCTGGGTCTCTTGCTATTCACATTTTCATGTGGAATGCGCTCTCTCTCTCTCTCTCTCTCTCTCTCTCTCTCTCTCTCTTTTGGTACTTGGGATTGAACCCAGAGGCACTGGACACTGAACCACATCCCCAGCCCTTTATTTTATTTTTTGTTTTGACACAGGGTCTTGCTAAGTTGTTTAGGCCTCACTAAGTTGCTGAGGCTGGCCTTGAACCTGCAGTCCTCCTGCCTCCTGAGACTTTTGGGCTTATAGGTGTTCGCCACTGTGCCTGGCTCTTGTTGAATGCTATTTTATCACTCACATGGTTTTCATATGGAGGGAATCAGGGAGAACAGACCTCCAGAACCTGGGGAGGCAGGCTGTGCCAGGTTACACAGCACCTGGTGTGGGCCAGGCTAGGAATCTCAGACTGTGTTGTTGTTGCCAGAAGAATTTTAGACAGGGAGGTGACATGGTAATTGGTTCAAACTTTGGCTGCTGTGATGAGATTTTCAAGGGATCCATGAGGCAGGGAGACCAGTGGTCTAGAGATGCTGAGACTTGGTTTTGGGGAGGAAAGAGAAATGAAGAGAAGGAATATATCTGAAATAGAGAGCATGGAAATTGCTATTGGATTGGATGTGAAAGTTTGGAAAGAGAGTGGTCAAAGATAACCCTTGAACTGGACCTGGTGGCGCATGCCTGTAATCCCAACAGCTCAGGAGGCTGAGGCAGGAGGATTGTGAGTTTAAAGCCAGCCTCAGCAAAAGCAAGGTACTAAGCAACTCAGTGAGACTCTGTCTCTAAATAAAATACAAAATAGGGCTGGGGATGTGGCTCAGTGGTCAAGTGTCCCTAAGTTCAATCCCTGGTACTCTCCCCAGTATAACCCTTGAATTGCTGGCTTTAGACTGAGAGGTTGAGGTGTCCTTTGCAGAGGCAAAGATCATAAGAGAAAAATATGTTTTGTAGATAGGATGAGGGACAACCAAGAGTTCTCTTTGGATTATGTGCCTTGAGATGCCTACACCCAGTAGGAAATTGAACTCTCATTTGCCTTAAGGTTAATTTTAGTCACAAACCCAAATGGAACTACTTTGGGATTGCTCATAATGTCTGGTGTTTTGAGGAAATAATCTCTAACTGAATCTAGACATTGTTATGTAAATATTTGACCTTCTTCTCTGCCATTCACTTTTTGTTATTTAGAGAAGAGGACACTATAAATATGGAGCCAGCCCTCCAATTCTTTTTTGGTGATTTGGTGGTCTTTTTTGGGGGATGCAAGAACTCTGTAAAATACTGAAAGGCAAATCTTGACTAGGATAAGAAAGAGGTGTTGGCGAAAAGAAAAATCATCAGGTCACCAGGGGACATTTACTGGGGAGGAAGGGTCGTGTAGACTTTGATTTCAAATGTCAACGTCCACCCTTAATGCATGTGTGACCTTGGGTCAGGTGCTTCATGCTCTCTTCTGGAGAAAACCATGCTGCTCTTCTCAATAGCTCAGGTGTGGGGAGAAAATGAGTCTACTGGTGTTTAAGGGACTGAGAATAGTACATAGCAAGAAATCAGAAATGGTAGCAATTATTGGATCTTTAATTTTTCTCTTCTTAAATGGACCCTTTCCATAAAATTGGTGTTTTTTTTTTTTTTTTTTTCCTGAGTGCTGTGGTTGCCCAGGGACCATATTAACCTAATTATTACAGAGTTCTTTGGGGGAGGAAATGATAACTTTGTTTTGAAGTAATCATTTTAAAACTTGGAAACAAATTACAGCTTCCCTTCCCCAGCCTGATATCCGTATCTCCCTTTCCATGTGACAAGCTCCATATTTTACTTAATTTTTTTTTCTTTACTAGATTGTAACTTCCCCGAGGACAGGGAATTTTTTTTGTCTCCTGGTCACTGCTGTCTCCCATGTTGATTCAGTGTCTTAGTCTGTTTTCTGCTGCTATAACAAAACATTTGGGGCAAGGTAATTTATAAAGGAAAGAAGTTTATTTGGCTCAGAGCTCTGGAGACTGGAAGTTCAAGATCTGGTGGCTGCATTTGGTGAGGGTCTTGTACTGAGTCATAATATGGTGGGAAGAAGGAAGGGCAGTCGGGCACCTACAGAAGAAACAGAACATGAAGGGCAGCCTGGCTTTATAATAGCTTTCTCTTACGGCAACTGATTCAATCACAAAAGGGCAAGAACTTGCCCCTTCCAGAATTAATCTAGTCTCTGGAGAATGGCAATAGTCCCTTCGTGAGAGTGGATCCCTCATGCCCCAAACACCTCTTTAAAGTCCCATTATCTCTCAGCAATGTTACTCCAAAACATGAATTTTGGAGGGAACAAACTACATCCAAACCATAGTAGTAATATCATCTTATTAAGAGAAGTAATTAAGCCAACATTTAGTTCTATTTTGGCCAATGCTAGCTATTATTAACATTATTGCTATTATAATTATGCATACTATAATGAATAATATATTAATAGTAATAGTAAAATAATATAGTACATTATCATTAATATTAATATTGTAATTTTTGGCTTTGTACCTGTTTTTGCCAGCTTGTCCTTGCGTTAATAAGTATATCATTTGTCCTGCACTCTGTCCATTAGCCTGTGTCTTCTGGGTCAGAGATTCTGACTTTCCTTGTGACATGTCTATGCTGGCATAGGGCCCACCCACCCAGGTGGGCTGTTAGTGACCAAATATCCAGGGCTTGCTTTTGGCTCACCCTGGCTAACAACATGCTTTGAAAATGCAAGTTAGCCTCCTGTATTTGGGGGCTACTTGTCCCATTAAAAAAAAAAAGCCACTGGGGAGCAGCTGGGATGTGGGTGTGGCTCAGTGGTAAAGCACTTGCTTAGCATGCAATGCACAGAGCCTCTGCATTTGATCCCCAGTGTGCGCACAAATACACACACACACACACACACACACACACAAGAAAGTCACTGGGGCATATATTAATTTTTTAAATCACACTGAATTAAAATGAGTGTTTTTTGAGTATTCCAATATTTTTAGAGGTAATCGGCCATATCAGAGTTGAAGATCACTGCCCTGGGTTTTACTTTCTTACCCGTGTGTGCTTAGGAAGTATTTGCATCTTGCTGCCTGGGCTACCAGACTGTCCTGAGGCTGCGCACCAAAATCCTTTAGGGACATGGGATTGCTTCATGGACAGTAATAATAAAGGGATGTTGCCTAGGTTACAAAACAGCATATAATAAGATTTATTCACTTATGGTTTAAAATATTTATTGAGCACCTGCTTTGTATTAGCTACTCCCTGCAGGATTTGTCCTCTCTGACTTTTAAATGGTGTAAAAAATGTGTAGTAGAGGATATTTATCCCAAAATGATTACTCTGGTTTTTCTGGAATGGTGGGATGATGAGTGATTTTTTTTTCACTTTATTCTCTTTTTTTTTTGTTGTTGTTGTATGGTAAACTTGCATCTCTTTTGCAGTTTGAGAAAGTTGTTGAGAAAAAATGAAGTCATGCTTTTTTTTTTTTTTAACATCGTCTCTGTGTAAGTGGTGGCATACATTTGAAGTCTAACATACATTTAGAAAAGGACACAAATCAGGAGCAAACACAGGCCAATGAATTTTTCACAAAGGAGCACACCCAGATCTAGAAATGGCAGCCAACACCTGCCACCCGTGCTGTCCCTTAACGACCACTGCCCCATACTATCCACCCTCTCCATTGAAACAGCATGGATTGGTTTGGCCTCTCTTTGAATTAGTTTTGTAGCATACAGTATGTGACCCGTGTGATCGTTCATTGTCTGGATTCTTTCTTTGAACATGTTTGTGAGGCTCGTCTGTGTTTCTGGGTATAATTGTGAGGCCTGGTCTTTGAGGATATGAGTACTTCTCAGTTTGGGGCCCTTCTGCATAGTGCTGCCGTGGATATTCTCATGCATGTATTTTGGAGACAAGAAGTGTGCATTTCTGTGGGTGTGCAACCTAGGAGTGGAAACACTGGGGTCCAGTGTTTCCACTGTGCAGTTTTGTAGATACTGCCTGAGAGCTTTCCACAGTGGTCCGATTTGTTTATACTCCCACCAGGAGTGTGAGAGAGTTCTGGGCTCTCTCCATTCTTATCCACCCTTGACAGATTTCTTTGTTTTCATTTTAGCCATTTGATGGGAGAGTGGTGGTATCTCCTTGTGATATAAAACCTGCCTTTTCCTTCATGACTAATTACGTTGAGCAACTTTTCACGTGTCGATTGGCCATTGGGACGTCATGTCTCGTGAGGTGCTCTTTGAGCCCTTTGCCTATCTGTCAACTGGCTGTCTGCCTTTTTCTTAGTGAATCTTAAGTATTTTTAAAATTTATTTGGTACTGGGGATTGACCCAGGGATACTCTATCACTGAGCCACATCCCTAGTCCTTCTAATTTTTTTATTTTGAGAGAGGTTCTTGCTAAGTAGCTGAGGGTCTCACTAAGTTGCTGACGCTGGCCTTGAACCTGTGATCCTTCTGCCTCAGCCTCCTAAGTTGCTGGGATTACAGGTGTGCACCACCACATCTGTTTTCTTTAGGCATTCTTTATATATTCTGGAACCAGTTCTTTTTGGTATGTGCACATGTGGGCGTGGTATGTGCACATATGGGCACCTCATATACAGAGAAAACAGGTAGTTTCCTCTCTGTGGTTTGCAATTTTATCTCTTACTAGTGTGTTTGCTTCTTCTTCTTCTTTTTTTTGGGGGTGGTGGTGGTGGTTTCTGGGTATAAAACCTAGGTTGCTCAACCATGGAGCTACATTCCTGGTCCTTTTTTATAATTTTTTATTTTGAAACAGAGTCTTGCAAAGTTGCTAAGGCTGGCCTCAAACTTGCCATTCTCCTGTCTCAGCCTCCCAAGTCACTGAGATTACCAGCATGCTCCAGCATGCTCTAGCACACCCAGCTTCTTCCTAGTGTCTTGATAAACACAAATTGTGAATTTTCATATAGCCACATTATTCAGTTTCTTCCTTTTGTGATTTGTTTTCCCTGACTCCCGTTTAGGAAATCTTTGCTTACTATCCCCGTGAATGAAGATATTTTTCCGATATTTTCTTCAAGGAAAGAAACTGGATTTTGTTATTTTGAATATTTATTAGAAGTTTGAGTTGACAGAGGGGTAACATGGACCACTGGCCAAAGCTATCCGAGTAGTTAGGGCTTCTAGTCCCTATCAGTTCTGTATGGCTGCTACGACAAATGACCACAAACTTGGTGGCTTAAAGCAACACACATTTATTCTCTCAGTTCTGCAGGCCAGAAGTGTCAAGCAGTTTTACTGGGCCACGGTCAAGGTGTTGGCAGAACAAAATATTGGCACTCCTCCTGGAGACTTTAAGGGAAAAGCTTTCTCCAGTTCCTGGTGGCTGCCGCCGGTCCTTGGCTTGTAAGAGCATCACCCCGTCTTTGCCTCAGCACATCCCTTGGGTGCCTTCTGTGTGTGCCAAGCCTCCTTCCGCCTCCCTTTTAGGAGATCTCCTGTGATTGCATTTAGGGCCCACCCAGATAATCCAGGATGATCTTCCCATCTCAAGATCCTTAATCACATCTGCCACATGCCAGAGTCTTTGCCGTATAAGGCAATGTTTATAGGTTCCAGGGATTAGGATCTGGGCATCTTGTGGGTGGAGGGCATTATTCAGATTCCCACATGGTAGTTGTAAGCTGGTTGTTAAGATCTCTGCCTTCTTTCCTCGTCCCCGGTTCCCACCCTTCAGTGGTTGCCATGGTGACAGGCATCTCTTCCTTGGGAGGGCCCACAGAGCTGTCATGACTGTTAGTGGGCTTGCTAAGAAGGGTTGGTGGACTCATTCATCTCTGTCTGCTAGACAGACCCCTTGGGCAAATGCAAGGTACGTAATACTGTCAGGCAAATTGTTTCTAATGCCAGCCAGTAAGCCTAATTTCCTTTTAATGGGCAAATCAGAGTTTCTTTGGGGTTTCTTTAAATACTGTTGAGCAACCACACTTAGACATGTACGTGAAATAATTCACGTTTTCCATTTTACCATCAGAACGACTCACTAATTAACCTGACGACTTTCCTTACAGGTAACGATCAACATGAAATAAGTGCTCAGGTCTTAAGTGTTTGGACAGTGGTTTAGTAAGTGCTCAGGTCTTTAGTGTTTGGACAGTGGTTTATGTCAGGTAACCACTGCCCCAAAAGGCACAGAATATTTCTACTTTCCTCCCTGCCTGGTACTTTATTTGGGCTTCACTCCATCCAGCGGTCTTCCCTCTGCAATCCCTTCTGATTTCTGTTACCGTGAATTGGTTTTGTCTGTTCTTGGATTTCATGTAAATGGAACCGCACAGAATATCTGTTTTGGAGTCTGGTTTATTTAGCTCAGCATAACCTTCTGAGATGCATCCTGTTGCTCTGCCCATCAGTAGTATATAATTTTTTTTTTCTTATTGAGTGGTAGTGTATCCTGTGGATATACATAATATTTTTATCCATTCATCTGTGGATGGACATTTGGGTTGTTTCCAGTTTGGGGCTATTATAAATAAAACTGCTCTCTGTGTGCAGGTCTTTGTGTGGACATAGCTTTTATTTCTCTTGGGTAAATACCTGGGATTGGAATTGCTGGGTCATAGGATAGGTGCATCCTATGTAAAAAGGGGCTGGCTCTTTTCCACAGTGGCTGAACCCAGTGGCAGGGTACAGGTGGATGGATTGTGCCCCACTCTGGCCAATTTTGGAAAGCAGGGGGCTGCCTGTTCCTCAGGCCAGTTGCCGTGTTTCTCAGAGGGTCCATGGGCAGGAGCTCAGGCTGGTGCCGTTGGGTGGACCTCCTTCGAGTTCCAGCTTTGCCCCTTTTTGCTAAGTGACCTTGAGCAAGTTGTTTAACTCCCTAGGCCTTGGTCTCCTCATCCGTAAAAGATACTAACTTTGTAGCCTTGGGAGGCTCCAGTCCAGGCCTGGTGCTTGGCGTGTAGTAAGTTGTGTTAGTCAGCTTTTCATTGCTATGACCAAAATACCTGACAAGAACAACTTAGAAGAGGGGAAGAGTTATTCTGCCTCACTGTTTCAGAAATTTCAGTCCATGGTCAGCGGACTCCATTGCTTTGGGCCTGAAGTGAGGCAGAACAGCATGGCGGAAGGGCATCGTGGAGGGAAACTGCTCCTCATATGGAAGCTGGAAAGCAGAGAGAGCAAGAGAGAGGAAGGGGTCAGAGAGAAGATAAACCCTTCCGGGTCACAGCCTCCAGTGACCTACTTCCTTCCACAAGGTCCCCCCCTCCAATAGTCCATCCACCTCTCAATGGACAAATCCACTGAGGAGGCCAGAGCCCTCAGGATCCTATCACTTCCCAAAGTCCCACTGTTTTAGTCAGTTTTTTTTTGCTGCTGCGACTCCCAGAACAACTGCAGAGAAGAAAAAGTTATTTGAGGGTTCACATTTTCAGAAGTCATTGTCTGTAGAAGGCCAGCTCCAATCTTTGGGGCTCGAGGTGAGACAGAACCGCATGGAGGAAGAGTGTGACAGAGGGAAGCAGCTCACATGATGATCAGGAAGCAGAGAGACAGGTCTCCAATTCCCAGGTACAAATATACACCCCAAAACCATGCCCCCAATTCTCACCTCCTCCAGCCACGTCCACCACTTCAGTTACCACTCAGTTAATCCCCATCAGGGAATTAATCCACTCATTGGACTCTCATAACCCAATCATTTCTCCTCTGAACTTTCTTGCGTTGTCTCACATGTGAGCTTTTGGGGGGCACCTCACATCCATATCATAACTACCCACCTCTGAACACATGGTACTCTGGGGAACATTCCAGATCCAAACTGTAGCATTGGTTCTCAGCAGACATTTGTGGATCGAGAGTCTTGTGTTAGACAGGCCAGTGAGTATATATGTCTTTGTGGGACTAGGGTATGTATGAATGGGCAGGTCGGTTTAGACTTAGCAAATCTGCAGGTGTGTCTTAGCTGTTCCTCCCATGAGTGAGGACCCAGGTGACCGAAGTGCTTTGGTTTGCACAGTAGGAGGCCATCTCTGCTGCCTAGCCTGAGGTTCCTCACAGTCAGCTTGTGGACAGTCGTCTGAGGACTCTGGGAAGAAAGAAGCAATTTGGGTCTTTGTGTCCTGAAAGAAGGTTGCAATGATTGTGTCGGAAACACTGGAGGCTTTTTGCATTTCTTCTGGCTCCCGCTGATGTGATTTGGGGCCAGGCCAAGTCTGAATTAAAAAGAAAACAGTCCAGAATTTGATTTTTGATAACCCAGACTGGATTGAATGTGGTTACAGCCCAGATGGAAAGTGCTTTATTGGTGTCCCTTGCCATGATATCAGTAACAACGATAAAATTAGGGAATGTTCTACAGGACTTTGTGTGGCAGTTCTGTTCGTTGAAGGTCAGAGAAAGCCTTTGAGCCATGAATAACTTTTTCTTCTTGTAATATTAAGGGGGAGTATTTATGTTTTTGTGTGGTTTTGTCCCTTTCTATAAATATATCAATAGAAATACAAAAAGGTGAAAGGCAACCAGCAACCAGTTTTTTTGGGGGGAGGTACCAGTTTTTAGTGACTCTTTTCTGGGATTTTAAGTATCTGTCTGTGAGGCTGTCACTTGGCCCACATGAGGCCACAAGGTACCCTGGGCTCTAAGCATGGTGGAATTGGAGGCTCTGCCTGGGCCTGTGTTCAGGGGAGTTAGTAGATGAGGTGAACCATACTGATGTCCCTCAACTTGCCTCCATGGTGGTCAGTCCATTGGGGTATTGGTGGGCTGCTAATAAGGTAATGAAATGTACCCCAACAGTTACCTGGGCCTTTGGGCTGTAAAGTCCACTCTGAACACAATGGAGGAAGTGCAAGGTCCTGAGCAAGCTGCAGCATCCTCTGTCGCACACACTCCTCTTTGCATGTAAAGAGTTCTGATGCAGTGCTGATACCCCATGTATGTCCTGTGTGCCTTTTGTGTGTGAGCCAAATGCCATGTGAGAACAACAGAGGACAAAGGCCTAGATCCTGCCTTGAGGCGCTCACTGAGCCCAGTCCATAACAGGGGAGGGCAGACTTTTGCAGGATAGGAAAACGTTGACACTTGATGGACAGTATGGTTTCTGTGGTGCTATGCAATCCTCCCCTTGAAAACAAGTGGGAGCAGAGGTGTTCCAATAAAACTTTATTTGTAAAAACAGGCAGTGGGCTGTGTACAGCCTGTGGGTTAGAATTTGACCATCCCTGAACTAAAAGGACACTTAGATCATTAAAAGACTAGGAATGGAGCCGGCCTTCTACAGACTGACTGACCCAGCCTTACCACAACTGGGCATTTATCCTGAAGAATTCAAGTCATCAATACCACAGGGATCTATGCAACACAATTCACAACAGCCAAACTCTGGAACCAGCCTAGGTGTCCATCCGTGGATGAATGAATAAAGAAAATGTGATGTGTGTACACAGTGGAATCTTATTCAGCCATAAAGAAGAATGAAATCGTGTCATTTGCAAGAAAATGGGTGGATCTGGAGAGCATTACGTTAAGCAAAATAAGCCAAACTCAGAAGGTCAAGGGTTGTATGTTTTTGCTCCCTGGTGAAAGCTAGAGAGAAAAAAGAAAAACAAAGGGAGGGGTGGGAGGATCCCATGAAAATAGAAGGGACAGGTTAGAGGACAGAGGGAAGGGAAAGGAGAAGTACTGGGAATGAAATTGACCAAATTATGTTATGTGCATATATGAATGTGTGAAAATGAATCCTGCCATTGTCTATTATAATAATGCACCACCACCAAAAAAAAAAAAAAACAAATGAATAACCCCAGTATCCCTAATGCAGGTAATTGAGGTGGTCTGTTGTGCAGGCTAAGAGATTAGACTCAGGTCCAGTAAATTCCCTGTGTTTGAATCTCGGCTCTGCTCTATACCTGTGTGAGTTCAAATGAGCTATTTAACCTCCCCGTATGTCAGTTTCCTAACGTATAAAATGGGAGCAACATAGTGTCTGTGTCCTAGAATTGTTGGGATGAACTGAACACTGGCACTGGGAGAGCAGCCATGAGGTGAAGAACCTTCTAGAACATTCTGGAATGTTGACGAGAGGTGCTCATTCCTGCAGACGGCTTGAGGAGGGCTTCCTGGCAGAAGGTTTTGTGAGTGCAGTGGTTTGGAGGCATGAAAGGAGGAGATGGGTTTGGTGTGGCCGGGTTGTAGGTTGTGTGTGGGGTGGCCAGAGAAGAGACAATGATGGGTGGACCAGGCTGGAAAAGGCTCCCGGGAACACTGGTCATAACATGTCCATATTATCATGGGAAATGTTGGCCCTCATACTATTTGTGAACCTAGGAAGCATTAGGCACTTTATATTATTTTTCAACTTAATCCTTAAAATGAGAGTGGGGATGTCATAGAACTAATCAGCTTCCTTTTCTTCTATAGTCACAGAACTCCAATTCTTAGATGATATGTGACTGTCTAAAATAAAACTATATTCACACCCTGTCTCCTCCTTACAGGTAGAGATGGCCATGAGATTATATTTTGGATGTAAGCAAAGTTGTTTTATGGTGTTTTCCTGGAATTTTCTTCTGTCGCTTCCAATTTCTTACCAATCCTCTTAGAATACAGACATGATGACAGAAACTAGAATACAGACATGACGGCAAGAATTTGAGCAGCCATCTTGAACCTCGAGGTGACTGGAATGAAGGCCATCGAGACAGAAGAAACCTGGTCTCTGAGACTTTGGGGATCAGAGCCATTGCACAGATCATGGGCCTGACAACTGGAATTTTCCATGGGGAGTGGGGAAAAAGTTTCTTTTATAAGCATCTATTCACAGATCTAATCTCAGTGGATACAGGAATTCTGTTTTACAATAAAGAAACAGGTCCTGAGGGGCTGGGGATGTGGCTCAGTGGTAGAGTGCTCGCTTGCCTAGCCTGCACGAGGCACTGGGTTCAATCCTCAGCACCACATAAATGTAAAATAAAGATATTGTGTCCACCTAAAACTTAAGAATAAATATTTTTTAAAAATAGAAAGAGGTGTTGAGTGACATAGAGTGCATAGTTAATAAGTTGTAAGAAATAAATAAATACAAAAAAGTTGTGGAGCCAGGATTTGTCTGACTAACGTTTTTTCTTTTCACTACTCTGTAAGAACTTGGACACCTACCCCCTCATTTTACAGATGAGATGACTTAGCCTCAGGATAGACCAGTACCAGCTCATTCCACAGCAAGATGATTAATATTCTGTTTCTCTCTCTCTCTCTCTCTTTCTGTTTCTCTCTCTAGCCAGAGCCTTCCAAAAGAAGTAGGTGATTTAATGAGCAGAATGGCTTTACTGTGGGCAGGTGATGGATGGTGGGTTTTCTCCGGTCTGAGTGTTCCTTGGACCCCCTTGGACCCTTGGTCTCCTTGGACCCCCTTGCTGGCTCTTGCCTTCTCTGGGCTGCCGCTCTGTACCTTCTCTTGCCTGCCTTGGCTCTCTTTGCACTTGGGCTCCTGGGGGCTGGATGAGGAGGCTCTTAGGCCCTGTGACCATTTGTAGGCACTGACGGATGAATGTTGGCTTTATGCAGAGGCCCTTTCCCAGATCATGAAGCATTGTGGACTTTGCTGAGACAGGGAGGTGTGTTTGCGATTCTTGTGAATTTGAGTTCTGCCCTATTATTAATACCTTAAAAATGGGCCTCCTGACCCTGCTCTGCTCACCATGCCGCTCAGGACTTTTCTGTACACTCATTGCAGCGGATTCATTTAGTATATTGGTCCAGAAGAAGTTGAAGAGGGCAAAAGTCTAGTTGGGGGGCTGGGGTTGTGGCTCAGGGGTAAAGAGCTTGCCTAGCATGTGCAAGGCCCTCAGCACCACATATAAATAAGTAAAAGTAAATAAATAAATAAATAAAGGTATTGTGTCCAACTACAACTAAAAAATAAATATTAAAAAAAAAAAAGCCTAGTTGGTGCTGGTAATGGCTGTTGGGAGCGCCCTGCTGGATGTTTGTTATATACGTTTCATGTTGATGCCACTCTTTACTCTAGCAAATCACTTTTGTGGTAATTTTTATTAGCTTGGCTAATGTGTGCCTTATTCCTTTTTATGAGAAGTCTGCAGCTGATACCTTGGCCTAAAGTGCATCGTAACACTATTATGGTCACTTGGTTAATTCGGGAGTTTCCTGTAACTGAAATTGTTCTGTCCACTGTCAGTTTTCACGATTCCTTTGGAGTCAGCCAAAATGCAGAAAATAGTATTAGGAAGCCCAAACTGCACAATTTGTTCTCATTTTAAATAATAGGAGAGGCCATTTTTATGGATTGAACATAAAGATATGCTTCAGAAAAAAAAAACACACACACAAAAAAACCTTTGTATCAAAGACAGAGGACTCGAGGCTGGGGATATACCTCTAGCTCAGTTGGTAGAGCGCTTGCTTCACATGCACAAGGCCCTGGGGTCAATCCCCAACACCAAAAAAAAAAAAAAAAAAAAGGACTCAACTCATGTTTGTGAAATCAAGTTAAGTCTGGATGAAGTTTTTTTTTTTTTAAAACAGAGCATGACCTAACTTGGATGAAAACTAAATTGCAGTTCTTCGTGTTGTGGAATTGTCTGAATTTTTGTTTATCTAAAGGCTTGCTTTCTTTTCCTTTCTTGCATTGTAGTGTTATTGTTATTTTTAGTGCTTTTTGGGCTTTGTTTATTTCCGTCTTTATTTTTGCTTTGTTTCATTAGTTTAAAACTTTACAATTCCTTTGGGGAGCATCTAAATGTAACTCATTATCTGAAGTTTTCTTTCCCTGTCAATGACATTATTTTGAAGATGGGCAACGTGCTTAGTATAAGTTCTGTAGATTAGATAACAGGACAGCGTTCATGTTGATTAGTTGATTGCAATATTTGTACCCTGAACTATTCAGAGGTTTAAAGGCACCATATGTCGACAACTTACTCTTAAGTGGTTCCAGGAAAAATAAATACATACAGAGAACATGATAAAGCAACTGTGGCCAAATGTTATAAGTTTTTTTTTTTTTTTTTTTAGTAGTAAATAGATCTGTGGATTACTGTCACTTCTCTGTGAACTGGAAATTATATTAAAAACTTAACAACAACAACAAAAAGCCTGTGGTACTTGCAGTATATTCCTGCCTGAATGTAGCCTATCTGTAATGAATTGATGATTGGCCTCAACTCTAGTCTTCTAAAGTGGCCACTGAGGCCCCTGTTCTGTAGGCCCCTTCAGACAGGTTTGGAAGATGCCCAGGTGTGGGAGAAATGATTCTTAGACAATTCCAGATGTTAACTACAGTGGAATTGACTGAGTTTTTTAGTGCCTACGAGCAATTGTCCATTAAACTAGGTAAAGCCAGTATATTTGCAGCTTATGAAGGGACCATTAAACCCGAGGCTTGGGAGATTTGTGCATTTATCCCTTCTCTGTTTAGTTGTTTTCTCTTACATAACCCTCCACTGGGTTTTCGTCTGTCAATGGGATGAAGGGGGAAGCATATTGCTTGTTTTTGCCTTGCTGCAACATGGGAAAATCTGACTGAACTATCTTTTATACTCGATTTTAAACCCGTGACTTCATTCTGTGACTGTATTATCTAGAATGTGGTGTTGGTTTTTAACATGGCTTGTAAAACGTTTCTGGACACAGAGGGTCAATGGAACGTGACTTTGGAATTTTCCAGGGGTGGTGGGCCAGTTTCTTTACCTTTTTTGTGGGCGGAGGGACTGAAGATTGAACTCAGGGGCGCTCGACCACTGAGCCACATCCCCAGCCCTATTTTGTATTTTATTTAGAGACAGGGTCTCACTGAGTTGCTTGGTGCCTTGCTTTTGCTGAGGCTGGCCTTGAACTCTGGATCCTCCTGTCTCAGCCTCCAGAGCTGCTGGGATTACAGGCATGTGCCATGGCGCCCAGCTTAATGGGCCAGAGCAGCTCCCGTGTACCTGGTGGCCTTATCCCTGTCGGGCTGCAGGATGAAGACTCTGGGGCTTGAGGCCACAGCAAGTTCTGGCTTGCCCATCAAGCTGGCAGGTATTCCCAGGGAACTGTAGTTCAGTTGCCCCCTGGCCTCCCAGGGTCTCGGTGTTGCATGCGTCTTTGCCATCAGCCATGCCACCTTTTAGCGGGGATCTTGCTCTTTTTTTCTTTTTGTTTTGAGATGCAGTATCACTATGTTGCCCAGGCTGTCCCTGAACCCTGGGGCTCAAGTGATCCTCCTGCCTCAGCCTCCTGAGTAGCTGGGACTACACTCCCATGTGCTCTTTTCTTGAGGCTGAGGCAGGAGAATCTTGAGTTCAAAGCCAGCCTCAGCAACGTAGTGAGGACTAAGTAACTCAACGAGACCCTGTCTCTACATAAACTATAAAAAAGGGCCTGAGATGTGGCTCAGTGGTTAGGCACCCCTGGGTTCAGTCTCCGGTACCAAAACCAAACCAAACCAAACAAAAAAATTAGAACACCAGAGTCCTGTTTGTCTCTTTGTGCTCTGATACCCCATTTGTGTGTTCTTGATGGGCATTATGAGCATTTGTTTATTTTATTTATTTTTGAGATGGTACCAGGGATTGAACTCAGGGGCACTCGACCACTGAGCCACATCCCCAGCCCTATTTTCTATTTTATTTAGTGACAGGGTCTCACTGAGTTGCTTAGCACCTTGCCATTGCTGAGGTTGGCTTTGAACTTGAGATTCTTCTATCTCAGCCTCCTGAGCTGCTGGGATTACAGGCTCATTGTGAGCTTTTGTATTCACCAGGCAGGTAGAGGTCAGTGCACAGGGCTTCTTTGCTATGAATGGCTGCTCAGAAAGGACCAGATTTTTTTTTTTTTTTTTGGCACTGGGGATTAAACCCAGGGATGCTCAACCACTGAGTCCCATTGCCAGCCCCCCGCCCCCCTTTTTAAATTTTACTTAGAGACTGTGTCTCATGAAGTTGCTTAGGGCTTTGCTAAGTTGCTGAGACTGCTTTGAACTTGTGATCCTCCTGCCTCAGCCTCCTAAGCTGCTAGGATTACAGATGTGTACCATCACACCTGGCCAGATGGCCCTTTCTTGTTTTATAACCTGTTATATTTTGGATCTGAAATGTCCCCAAAGGCTATGTAGTAAAGTCTTGCTTGCCAGCCTGTAGTGCTATCAGTACATGGTCCACATTTAGGAGGTGGGGCCTAGTGGTAGGTATTTAAATTAGGAAAATATTTCTTTTCTAATAAAAACGTTTAGTGTTATGAATTTCACTCTCAGCGCTACTTTGGTTGCCCTTACCAATTTTGATAGATTGTGTTTTCATTTTAGTTTGGGTCAAAAAAATTTTCATATTTCCTTTGAGAATTCTCTTTGACCCATGAATTATTTAGAAGTGTATTAAAGTCCAAGTGTTTGCCAGTTTTCTTACTATGGCTAGAGAATATGTTTTTGTACCATTTTAGTTCCTTTTGTTTTGCTGAGTATTGCTTTATGAACTTTGCTGTGTTCTGTCTTGGTGAACATTCCGTGTGTACTTGGGAAGAATATGCATTTGGTTGCCATTGCACGAACTGTTCTTGTAAATGTCACTTAGGTCTAGTTGGTTGAAGGTGTCATGCAGTTCTATAGCCTCATTTTTTCAAAAAATTGAATTTTAGATCTGGAATTTTGGATCTGGGCTCTGAGAAGAAAGTACAACTCCTGCTCATATCAAGTCAGTGGAATTCAGATTTTCCCCTGACTTATTTTGAATTTTCCTTAATATCACTGTAGGCTGTCAATCAAATGATAGTCTTGGACCAGTAGGGTGGTGAACACCTGTAATCCCAGAGGCTCTGGAGGCTGAGGCAGGAGGATTGAGAGTTCAAAGCCAGCCTCAACAAAGGTGAGGCGCTAAGCAACTCAGTGAGACCCTGTCTCTAAATAAAATACAAAATAGGGCTGGGGATGTGGCTCAGTGGCCAAGTGCCCCTGAGTTCAATCTCTCATAACCACCCCCCAAAAAATGATGGGTCATGGGGACTTGGTCCTCATTCATTTTTTTGGTAAGCATTAAATAACTCAGGACAGATGCTGTTAGTTTTTTTTTTATTTTTATTTTTTAAGGTATTTTACCTGGCATCTGCTGTTATTATAGGCAAACTCCTGAAAAATCTGCTTCAGGCTCACCTGGAAATGCTGTGCTGGATACCTTACCAAACTCCAATTCAGATTTCATATAAACATATTGTTGACCTCATGTAAAGATTGATATGAAGAACTATGTACTGGTTCTAATGAGTGGGTGGTTGGTGACCAAAGGGGTTCTAACACCATTGCTCACCCCTTAAGAGTGCCGGGTAGACTGTCATCGGGAAGATCTGCCACACACACCATAGGAACTGTTAGACCACCAAGGCTCACCCACCTCCTTTTGAAGAGGGAGATTTATTTATATCCCCTGAGACTTCTACTCTTTGTGTAGCTATGCAAAATCTTCCATATTTGGAGCCTCTTTTTGGGACAGGGTGGAACCCACCCAAGCCACATCTGTGGAAGATGGGCCAATTAGAGGCTTTGGGCCAATTAGGTCAGACCTGACCTAGCTCATATCTGACCTGGAGTCAGCTTTTGTTCTCTTGATGGTAACATTCTGCTCTCCTTCCTTTACCAGCCTATGTTCTTGATGATTACAGACCATGCATGTTGATTCCTGGCGTGGTGGTGGTGGAGGTGGTGGAAACAGTTCAATCCTTGGGCCTAAAGTGCAGATATAGGCACAGGACATAGGGGGGTGTACAACATATCTGTTGCCTTAATATTCCATGAGTGGATGTTTTGGGGAAGAAAATCTAGAGAGGACCGGGCACAGCAGTGCTCATCTGTCATCCCAGCAACTTGAGAGACGGAGGTAGGAGGATCGCAATTTTGAGGCCAGCCTTAACAACTGAGTGAGACCCTGTCTCAAAATAAAATAATAAAAAAGGGGGCTGTAGTTCAGTGGTAGAGGGCCTCAGTTAAATCCCCAGGTGTCCTCCTGCCCACACACAAAGGTCTGGAAAGTCTCCTTAGGGGACAGATAATGGTGAAAACTGAGGATGCTCAGAGAGGTACTAATCAGGAGGGTTATGGATTCAGAACAGCTTCTCATGGGGAGGGTGTGGAACGTGATGCTACTGAATTTTATTACAAGACATATTTTTATCTAAGCTCTTCAGTGACTATAGAACAAAAATAAAGAGGATCAAAGTGAGTCATGGAAAAAGTCAGGTTAAATGTGAGATGGTTATTGGTGTCAGCTTCCTTAAAGAACTTCAAGGTCATGAGATGCTCCTTCTCTCTGGGATCCTTCAGGAAAGGCCCCGTGGGGGGTGTCTCTGCAGGTGGTATCTCCTGCTGTCGTCTCCAGTTCACTTGGTGGTTGAGGGGTGAGCTTTTGAGTCACCGTGCACCCCCTGCCTCCTGTTGTTTGGACCCTCGGCAGTGGTTGAGGGTAGACCACCCTTGGCAGTGGTTGAGTGTGGACTGTACATTAATAATACTACTCAATCAGTGTTAAACTGCCAGATTGATAATGATATTGTCGTTATATAAGAAAATGTACTTGGAAAGGACCTGATGAAATATTTAGGGATTAAAGGAGATGACTCCAATTCATTCTTAAATGGCTCAAGAAAAAACTTTTTATAAGGAGAGAGGGAATGGGAAGGGGAGGGGAGAAAAGAGGGGCGGGAGATAGGGGAAGGGAAGGGGAGGAGGTGGATGGAGGAAAGAAGGGGAGAGATGGTCAGAGCCCATATAAAGCAAACGTGTCAAAACATCAAATAATGATTGAGTCTGGATGAAGGTATATAGAGGCGTTCTTTGTGATATTTTTGTCATTCTTAAGTTTGATTTCTTTCAAAGAACAATAACAAAGAGCTGGGCACAGTGGTGTACACACCTGTAATCCAGTGACTCAGGAGGCTGAGACAGGAGGATCACAAGTTCAAGGCCAGCCTCAGCAACTTAGTGAGACATGTTCTCAAAAGATAAAAAGGACTGGGGATGTAGCTCAGCGGTTAGAGCATCCCCAAGTTCAATCCCTAATACCTTCCTGCCACACACATGAAAGAAAGAAAACACATAGCTCCTTTGAGAAACAGAAGTCATACCGTGTCTTGTCATGTTACTTGAAATTGCTAAGGAAATGAAGTATTTTGATTGAAAGCAGGTCATTATATTGTGAGATTCAGGAGAGTAGGCATTAGATCTAAGTCCTGGACCTAAGTCCTGGTCCCACACCTGGCACATAGTAGGTGCTCAGCAGATTTTTATTTAATGAATGAAATAAAAGGGGCAGTGATTTGGAGCTAATTTTCCCTATGTGCCTGGATGGGCTTTGCACCTAGGAAATGTGGATTTGTTTTCCAGATCCACCTCTCCGTGTCTGTGGACTTCAAGAAAAATCACCCAATAGAAAACTTTTGTCACAGGGGCCTCATGCTACAATTAGAGTGATGAAGTGATTGAAACTTTCACTTTAGACTTCTTACAAGAAAAGGCACCTGGAGAATCCAGCAGAGCGCTGACGACTTCTCTTCCATTGGAAAGGGATGGAATCTCAAAAAAAAAAAAAAAAATCACTTTGTTATGGTAAAGCATATATCACATAAATTTCACCCTTTTCACCATTGTAAGTGTCTAGTTGGGTGGCAGTATAGTATGTACATCCATGGTGTTGGGAGACCTTCACCACTCCTTTTTCATCTCCCCAAGCCGAAAGTCTATATCCACGAAACCGTAAGATTATCATTTGCTTCGCAAATCATTTATTTAATAGAATCACAAACGTCACTGTTAGGAAAACTCAGCTACAAGATCCCAGCTGCAAAATGGGTGGGGCCCAAATTAGAGAATTGGCTTGAATTTAATTAATAATAATTGTCTTGATGGGGTTGGGCACATCTTCTGCTGGTGTGCATGTCTTCTCCTTCCATAGAGAGACCTTTTATACGATGTACTAATAGTGAAATGTAAGAGTTCTAAAACTTTTCTTCCAACTACTTAAAATTAACTTTAGGCCTGGGATATAGCTCAGTTGGTAGAGTGCTTGCCTTGAATGCACAAGGCCCCTGGTTCAATCCCCACACCACACAAACACACAAAAATTTATGGAAGCATGACTAACAGACCAAGTGTACCTGTTTTCAGTGTATAGTTCAATGACTTTTTTTTTGGTGATGCTGGGGATTGAACCCAGGGCCTTTGCACATGGGAGGCAAGCATGCTACATTACTGATCTAACCCCACTCCTGGATTTTTTTTTTGAGGGGGGAGTACTGGGGATTGAACTCAGGGGAACTCAACCCTAGAGCCACATCCTCAGCCCTATTTTGTATGTTATTTAGAGACAGGGTCTCACTGAGTTGCTTAGTGCCTCCCTTTTGCTGTGACTGGCTTTGAACTTGCCATCCTCCTGCCTCCGCCTCCCCAGCCATTGGGATCACAGGTATGCGCCACCATGCTGGGCAAATTCTTTTTTTTTTAATACAAATATCATTGCCTCCTTTTTTGGGTGATGGTTATTCTGTTTTTTAAAAAATATTTTTAGTTGTAGATGGACACAATACCTTTATTTGGTTTATTTAGTTTTTATATGTGGTGCTGGGGATTTAACCCGGTGTCTCACACATGCTAAGCAAGCACTCTACCACGAACCCACAATCCCAGCCCCGGTTATTCTGTTTTAATGACTTATTTTTTCTGGTGATGAAAATATTGTTGTATACTCTTTATGGAAAAAAATTTAAAATTCAGCAAAGATCAAAGAAAAAACAAGACATCAATAATTACCCTGTCTTCTCCCCGCAAAACATTAGTGTGCACACTCTTTCTTTCTCATACACTTTACATTTTAGAGCAGTTTTAGGCTCGCAGTAAAGTTGAGCCAAAAGTACAGAGAGTTCCCATGTGTCCCCTGCTCTGACACAGTGCGCACACCCTCTTTTACTATAAATTTTAAAAATAGTATCTGCTTCCTAAAATACAGTTCAATGGTGCTGGCTTTCCACAGTAGGCGGTTGCTTCTGTTCTAGAGCCTTCCCTGGCTTCCTGGCCTTGCAAATCCCTCACACTTAGGTATTCCCTCCTGTTTGGTGGCTTGTGACAGTCATGTGACCAGGGCAGCCATGGGCTGGTGTTTGCTTGTAAGTGCTCAGTGTTTGATTAATGAGCCGATGAGTGGATTTGCACAGTTTCAGAACTTGGTTTGTTACAGACTGGCTTAGAATCATACTTTATGGTGTGGAAGGATGTTTTATGTAGAGTAGCTCTGGCAAACAAAATAATAAAGGCATGCTTCTTGATTAAACATTTCATAGGAAGACATTTGTGAGTTGCTGGGTGGTTTATACCATTTTGGGGGAGCACCGTTGGTTTACAAGTATGTTGTGTTTTAAATTTTCTTGGTGAGTTTTTTTTTGGGTCTTGGAATCTATTTTCCCTTTCTGAGAAGGATTCAGGAGGATGGTTTTTGGGGAAGAAAGAAAGCAGGTGTGTTTGTCAGCTTTTCGTCACTATTACAAAACAACTGAGATAATTAACTTAAAGAGAGAAAAGGTTTGGCTCTGACCGTGATCTCTTAGCCCTGTTGCTTTGGGCCTGTGATGAGCAGCCTATTGTTGAATGAGCATACGGTGGAGCAACCAGGGGTGGTGAGAGGGAGCTAGATGGCTAATGCCCTTGAGGGAGAAATAGGCCTCACAGCCTCTGGTGACAGAGTCCAGGGATTTGGGAAGGTTCAGAGGTACTCTTTTGGTTCCTGTGCTGGTGGAAGGAAAAGATGGAGCCTCCCATTCTTACTTGGAAATGGGGGGAGGTGAGGTGGGGAAGGGTGTTACGTAATCCCACCCTTAAACGGTGTCCCTTCTGGCCTTGCTTTCTCATTTAGGTCAATTGGAGCTGAAGAAGGAATTTGGCCTGATGACAAGATATTTAAACTGATTCCCCTCTTGCCTCTCGTTTCCATGCCTGTTTGTAATCCTAATTGATGTAAATGCTGTTGTTATCATGAATGCGAGCTGAAGGCAGAGTTCTGGTGTGTTGAATTTGACATGGTGTTATTGAATGTGGGGAGGGTGGCAGAGGATCTGCAGGACAAGCCCCGTGGGGGCTGGTGTGTGGGTGTCTCATTTCAAGTGATGCCTCTGGCAATCCAGGGCTCCAGGAATGTGGCGCCGTTAACCAGGAAGCTGACCGAAGCGCAGGAAGTCATCTCTGAGGGTCCCTACTTGCAGGATGCCTGGGTCTTGAGCTGCTTGTAGCTCAGGGGAGCTTTTCAGTGTGTCCTTCCTTAAGCATTCGGCCAAGTGCCAAAATGGTCCTTCCCATCTCCAGGAGTTTGGAAAGAGACTTTTTCCAGCGGCCTACATCAGGCCTCAGGAGGGAACGAGGTATTTTCCCTGATGGGCAGCTTTCCTTCTCTGCGTTGGAGAGAAGCTGATTTTAAGTAGCAGAGCGGCCACATGTCACAGCCCAGGAATAATCCTGGCATTTTTTTTTCCCCTATATCCTTTTTCTGGAAGCATTTTCCAAAATAAATCAAAATACCCGTCAAGGGGAGGGGAGGCTAACATTTTCCTATTCATAGGGCCTTGTGCTGGGCCTGGAAGGGCCTCAGAGGAACTTGACCAGGCTCCGTTTTACAAGTGAGGAAATGGTCCCAAGGAGGTGACGTTTAGTTCAAAGTTATGCCCAGAGTTTGTGGCTGACTTAGAACCAGAAATCGAACCTCTGCTCCTCACACTGGAAAAATTCCAGGAAGGTGATGCTAAAAATGGTCTTCTTGCTCTGTGGTTTTTGTTAAATAGCAGAGGATGCTCACATTAACTGGCGGATGCCCTGAGACTCATCTGATGTTCTGGTTTATTTATCAGCTGTTTTTTTTTTTTTTTTTTTTGAGGGATGGAGAAAACGTCCAAATGTGCAGAGAGCTTTTCTGGAACCCTGTGTTCCTGGGGTATTAAAAGATCGTGTCTGGGATATCTTATCTCTGACTCTGACACTGATTTCCTCAAATGCATAGCAAAGCGTACTGGTGTTTAATAGCAGCTTTCGGTGGGCAGAGTTGCTTTTTTATTTAGTTTTCTAGATGATGAACAAAGAACGGGCCTTTAGGACTATGTTGGGTCTGTCGGTAGATAGTGCATTGTTTATGGTGTTGCAAAAAAAAACGGAAGATGGATTTCTGAATTCAGGACGGTACCTGGCTTGCTAGGATGAGACAGCATTCAAAATTTAGGACTTTTCTCCATGAGCTACTTACTTCCTAGCCATTCCTTAGGAGAGTGCTTTCAGTGATTGTTTGGGGTGGGTTCTTGCCTGGACTTTGGCTTAGTTGATAAATATAGCGGCTGCTTGGGTCTATGGCATGTTCCTTCCTTAATTTTTTTTGGGGGGGGCACAGTGTTTTTTATTGGCCCATTTTAGTTGTACTCAATGGTGAGATTTTATGTGTATATGCACATAATATAACGATATAATTTGGCCAATGGCATTCCCCAATATTTCCCCTTCTTTCCTTCTCCCTTCCTCTGGTCTCTTCCCTCTGTTCTACTGATCTCCCTTTGATTTTCATGAGATTCTCCCCACCACACACATATTTATTTTTCTTTTTTTCCTTTCTGGCTTTCACGTATGAGGGAGAACATACAGCCCTTGACCTTCTGGGTTTGGCTTATTTTGCCTAACAAAATGCTCTCAAGTTCCATCCATTTTCCTGCAAATGGCATAATCTCATTTTTCTTTATGGCTGAATAAAACTCCATTGTGTATATATAGCACTTTTTTTTTAATCCATTTATCTGTTGATGGGTACCTAGGCTGGTTCCATAGTTCAACTATTGTGAATTGTGCTTCTATAAACAAGGGTTTGCCTGATTGCTGTAGTATACTGACTTTAATTCTTTAGGATACTGAGGACACGCCTTCATTCCTGAGGAACAGAGCCACTGTTACTAAAAGTGTCTTTAGGAGCCTGGCTCTTCAGAGATGGTATGTGACCTTTGGGGATGCTTCTGATGGTGCCGTTAGTGAACCTACCATGTGCTGCAGTGTTTATGCACAGTGAGACTGAATTATTATTATTTTCTTCTTGGTTTATTGTGTTAAGAAGGAAGAAAAAATTACATCTGTTAAGAAGGAAGAAAAAAATTAAGCATCTGCTATGCTTTAGACTTTGTGGCCATGTGTAAGGAAGGGCACAGACTCAAGCCACCACCTTACCTGTAGTTTAACAGCTTACCTGTGATCATGAAAACTTTTCATGTAAAGGTATAAATAGTAAATAATTTCCACTATGCCATTATAGCTTAAAAGCAGCCATAGACATGTAAACAATTATGTGCCCTTGAGGGTGGCTGTGTTCCAGTAAAATCTTATCTACAAAAACAAGTGTTGGGCTGGTCCTGGTTCATGGGCCAGTGCTTGCTGACCCCTAGTTTAATGGCTTTTTGGAGAATAAGGCTGAAATATACTTGGTTCTACAGGAGATGAAGGAAGAATCCAGTACTCAAATATAAACATCTCAGGTGAGATTTAACATCCATTGTGGGAAAGATGCCTTTGTCTATCAAAAAGTTGCTGCAACAAAAATAAAAACTTCTTTGGGGAAATAAAAAGGACCCTAATCCCACCACTCTCGTTACAAGTGTATCTTTATTTTTCTTCATTTTTTTTTTGAGTCCCGTCTTTTATATGTACTTTTGTGACATCCTGATGTATGTATGTTACCAGTTGGCATTATTAAAAAGCATAATGCACCCCGAGAGCTGACAGTTGTGAGTATATCAGGATCCAGTGGGGTCTAAAGACACAAACTTGACTCAACAGGGAAGATGTTTCTAAGCACCAGTTGGTGGGGTACACTGTCATTTTGTGTGGTTTTCACCTTGTCAATAAGAGAGTTATAATTCACTTGTTATATTAGCCCTGCAAAAGAACAACACCCAGAGGACTAACTGTTGACAGAAATCAGGCCAGGCCAAAAGGAAAGCAGACCACTGGCTATTCAGGGACCAACACATGGTCAGTGTCAAAGTCACACTCTGGGTCTAAGTTGGCTGTGATCACAGGTAAGCTGTTAAACTACAGGTAAGGTGGTGGCTTGAGTCTGTGCCCTTCCTTACATATGGCCACAAAGTCTAAAGCATAGCAGATGCTTAATTTTTTTCTTCCTTCTTAACAGATGTAATTTTTTCTTCCTTCTTAACACAATAAACCAAGAAGAAAATAATAATAATTCAGTCTCACTGTGCATAACATCTCTCTAAAGGACATTTTCCTTTTCTTTCTTTTTTTTTGGTACTGGAGATTAAAACCAGGGACACTTTACTGCTGAGCCATATACCTAGTCTTTTTTTTTTTTTTTTTGGTGCTGGGGATTGAACCCAGGGTTTTTGTGCATGCGAGGCAAGCACTTTATCAACTGAGCTATATCCCCAGTCCAAGTCATTTTTACGTTATTTTGAGACAGGGTCTTGCTAAGTTGCCCAGGCTAGGCTTGGATTTGGTGATCTTCCTGCCTTAGCCTCCTGAGTTGCTAGGATTATAGGTATGTACCCCTGCACCTGGGTAAAGCTGTATTTTTCAAATAGGAATTTCCAGATTTGTCTATACAAGAATGGTAATGTTCTTTTTTTTTTTTTGGTGTTTTTATTAAATTATTTATTTAGGGGCTGGGAATGTGGCTCAGGCGGTAGCGCGCTCGTCTGGCATGCGTGCGGCCCGGGTTCAATCCTCAGCACCACATACCAACAAAGATGTTGTGTCCGCCGAGAACTAAAAAAAAAAAAATAAATAAATAAATATTAAAAATTCTCTCTCTCTCTCACTCTCTCTTAAAAAAATTATTTATTTATTCTAATTTGTTACACACAATGGCAGAATGCAATTCATTTCATATTACACATATAGAGCACAATTTTTCAAGTCACTGGTTGAACACAAAGTATTTTTACATCATTTGTGTCTTCATATATGTACTTAGGGTAATGATGTCTAACTCTCAGCATTAAAAGAGAATACAATCGTGACATTTTCAGATAAATGGGTGGAGGTGGATAATGGGGTCTTTTTACTATTGACGTTGAGAGGTTTTATTATATGCCAGATACACGTTCTTTATCATATGTGTGTCAGTATTTTTATACAATTGGCATCTTGCATTTTTATTTTATCTATATTAACTATTTTTTTTATTGGTTGTTCAAAACATTACAAAGCTCATGACATATCATCTTCCATACACTTGATTCAAGTGGGTTATGAACTCCCATTGTTTACCCCAAATACAAGTTGCAGAATCACATCGGTTACACATCCACATTTTTACATAATGCCATATTAGTGACTGTTGTATTCTGCTACCTTTCCTATCCCCTACTATCCCCCCTCCCCTTCCCTCTCATCTTCCCTCTCTACCCCATCTGCTGTTATTCAATTCTCTCCCTTGTTTTTATTTTTTCCCCCCTAAACAGAGATGAGTGGGGTGGGAGAAAGGGAGAAAGAAGGGAAACTGTATGGAAATGGAAGGAGACCCTCATTGTTACACAAAATTACATATAAGAGTTTGTGAGGGGAAAGGGGGGTAATGTTCTTTTTTGCAACAGTATGGTCATTGCTCAAAATACTTCAAGGATACTTTTTTGTAATTACCTTCAGAAAACTGTATTTCATACCATAATCAGTGCAGATTTTATATGCCATTTTTTTTTTTTTGCAAAAAAAGTGAGGTGTGATCATTATGTGAAGCTTTTTTTTTTTTAAGAAAGAATGTGCTGGTATTATTTAGAAATCAATTATGACTGAACTTTCTTTGGTGCAACATTAGTATGCATGGACTACTCATGAATATACATTAAAATTAAATAGTCCAAATTGATGTACATCATGTCTGTGAAAGTTTAATGAACATTTTTTCTGGCCTGAAAAATAAAGTTGATAAATGAGTTGTTATTGATTTGTGCACTATAGTCAAAATATTACACTTTGGAAAATTTGCTACAGTGTTGCAAAATATGGACCTAAGAATTTTCTGTGTCTGGTGGAGACTCGGTGTAGTTGGTTGTGTTATCTGGCATGCTGTCCTCAACCCTCTGGTAAGATGTGTTTACCATTAGTGCCGCAGCACTTTAAATAAACCATGGAAGTTGATTGACAGTGTGGGGGCTGAGGATTCATAGTGTGCAAGAAGACAAATGCACGTCCACATGCTACCAGTGGATGCATTGCGGCTTTGTTTACCTTTTAAGCAGTGTGACAAACGGAATCATACCATGTGACAAAATTATGAGATAAAAGGTAATAAACTAATTTTTGGTCTGAAAAAAAAACCAGGGTACAGTGATTATGCAATGAAATGTGATAAGTTACTAGCTGCAGCAGAAGTCTGCCTGCTTTATAGTCTTTCCTCATTTTGACCAAAAATGGTTCTAGTCGGCACCACTTGCTCTCCTTGGCTGCCAACTGTGACTATGTGCTGCTTCCAGCTGTTCCTGGATCTCCTAACCATGCTCAGAGCGGATGGCGTTATCTCACCTGAGCTAAAGGTTGTGGGTAATGACACAAAGCCAGGAACCTCTAAGGTATTTTCTAGAGGGAACAAATATATTTATTTTATGTGTAAGTTGTAATAGTTGAAAAATCAGTTGCATCTTTACACATCATTAGGCTGTTCCTGGACCGCCATGCCAACAGGGCTTTTGAATGAGATCATTACTTCACAGACTGGTGTTTAGGATTAACCTCTTTTATTCCAAATCCCACTCTAGGGATCAAGGCCAGGGCCTGGGAAAGTCTGACATCATTATTTGCTCTGTTGTCTCTGTTCCCTGGGAAATTTGAAAGGCTGTTCTAGGTTTGTTTTTCTGGGACACCCTGTGTACCTTGATAAAATCTGATGAACCGTGGTATGTCCTCCCTACTCCTCGTGTCCTCCCCTGTGGAAGGTGGGAAGCTTACGTCCTGTACTGGGAGGTTGACTGTTTTAGCCTACAGACATTTGTATAGGATCAAAATTTGGGAGGTAGGGGCAGAGCCCTTGGGAAGACACTCTGGTTAGGATCATAACAGCAGACAACCGATTCCTTCTAAGCAGGCTAAACAGGAGGGGATTTATTAGAGCATATACAGTATTTGTGGGAGAACCAAGCTGGACGCTGTATTTTCAGGCATAACACAGCCTGTCTCCAACGAGCTCCCTTAAGTCCACCTCTGCCTTGGTAACTGAGAGGGAGGACATTGAAACATCTGCCCCAGCTGCTCTGAGGAGTCAAACACTCCTGACGCTGTCTTGCTGTAAGTTCTGGTCTCCCAGTGTATGGCTACTGCTTCCTGTTATTCCCCTGTGTTTTTTCCAATCTTGCAGGGGTGTGTCTGCTTGGAAGAACCTAGCTGCAAAGGAGTCAGTGAAGTCTAACTTTTAGCTTTCTGGCTTCTATAGATGAGGCCGATGCCTAGAAAGCTATTATAGTGCTGAAATGAGCCACTTTGCACTTCCTGTTACTAAGGGTATGTGCCCAGAGATGCTGACTAATCCCCTCGTGGGTAGTGTCCCCTTGTAGTGAAAAGAGAAGATGAAAGAGGACTGAGTATGGGAGACTCTGCAAAGAGAAATGAAAGAGGACTGAGTATGGGAGACTCTGCAAAGGCTATTGAGGGACTTAAATGACAGGGAGGGGTCCATGCATATAACTAGGAAGGCACTGCTGGGTAGGAGTGACTGCTGTGCCACGTCTGTTCCCATGGCATGGTCCTGACCTTAGCAAAAGGGAAGAGTGCTAGACTCATGGTTCTTTTTCTATGCAGCTAGGAGTTTACTGCAGAACCCATTTCAAATCCTAGACTGTGTGGCCTCAGGTAAGTTGCTACACCATCCTGAGTTTCAGTCGGCTTATCTGTAAAAGGATGATATGCCTACCTTGCAGGGTGGGAGATTTTGATACTAAAATCAGACAGCATGTGGCTGTCAAACACACACCTCTGATATAGGGCAGTTGTCCAATAAGTTATTGCTGTGATGCTCAGCTTTACCATCTTCCTTTCCTTTTTTCTTTTGGCTGAGCAGCTTACAGCTGATTTAAAGCCTGGTGGTGCCAGTCCTATGCGGCATGAACAGTTTCAGTATAATGATTTTTTTTCCTGCCAATAGCTTCAGTATGATTTTTCTTAGCAATTAGCTTACCTTTTCTACCCTGCTCTATGACTTACTTTCCCCCATAAACATTTTATCATGAAAAATATCAAACTACAGAAACGTTGAAAGGATTGTGCAGTGAGCACATATATCTACCACCTGGACTCTATAACTAACACTTTATTATACTTGGCTTTTATACCACACGTGTATCCATCCCTGCCTCCCTCCATCAGCACAGTGCCTTTGTACATTTCAAAGTAAATTGCTAACATCAGTGAACTTCCTCATTCCTGTTTCAGCATGCATATTATCAATGAATATTATTAACATGATTTGTTTGTAGGTTTTTTTCTGGATGCCCAATTTCCCAATGAAATGCATAAATCTTAAGTGTGCATTTGCTGAATTTTGACAATTTGCATGCATCTTTTACCCATCAAGGTATAGGATAGAACCATCTTCCTGGAAAGTTCTCTTATGACCCCTGCCCCTTACCACCTAGGCAACCCATCCTGATTCCCTTTCTTTCCCTCTCCACCGCCAGCTGTAGATTAGTTTTTTCTTTTCTAGCATTTCAGATAAATGGAATGGCACAGCATGTGCTCACTTGTGTCTGGTTTTCTCTCGTCAGCATAATGTTTTTAGATACATCTGTGTAGTCATGTCTTATCAGTCATGGATTCCTTTTCATTGCTGAGATGGCCAGCTTCAAAATTATGTCTGATGACTGCAAGAAGGGAGACAGATACACTCTCCATGAAACTTGGAGGTTATTTCTTCTTTCTGCTTTTCAGCCTAGTGTTGGTAATGCACAAAGGCTCTTTGTAGATGATTAGAGTTGCTGGGGCTTAGGGTTCATTTAATTCAGTCCTTCCTCCTCCCACTTTGTGGCATCTTGGCTGTGGCCCTCTTTCTTACCCCATTTTCCTCCCTCTAGGGACTAGCATTAGTGGGAATCATGTGCGAGAGGAGCGAGGGGGTCTACACATGGGCACCTCAGATGTTTAATTGTATTAGGGTTAGACAAAGGAATCCAATCTTCTCTCTCTCTCTCTCTCTCTCATATAAGGGTTGGAACCCAGGACCACTTAAGCACTGAGTCATATCCCCAGTCCTATTTTGTATTTTATTTAGAGACAGGGTCTCACTGAGTTGCTTAGCATCTCACCGGTGCTGAGGCTAGCTTTGAACTTGTGATCCTCCTGCCTCAGTCTCCCCAGCCACTGGGATTACAGTTGTTCACCACAGTGCCTGGCTCCAACTTTCTTCTTCTTTTTTTAATCTTTATTTTGTTTATTTACTTTTATGTGGTGCTGGGAATCAAACCCAGTACCTCACACATTATAGGCAAATGCTCTACTTCCCAACCTTCTCCCAATGATTTTTGTTGTTGAGGATTTTCTTATGCTTGGTTCGTGCTAGATATTACAGGGACAGTCAGCTGCAACAGCTGGAGATGGAAACAATCTTGTGTTTAGCTTTTGTGTAAAGGAATTAACCAGAACATTGAGGCTGCTGAACTCTCTTATCCCCAATTCTTTCCCTTCTCTTCTGTTTATCTCTCAACTTCTCTCTCTCTCTCTCTCTCTCTCTCTCTCTCTCTCTCTCTCTCTCTCTCACACACACACACACACACACACACACACACATACTCTGAATTTAAAGATATTTATGTATAATGGCTTATCCGAGGATTTAGATAGTTTTATTTTGCAGTGCTGGGGATTGAGCCCAGGGCCTCAAGCATGCTCGGCAAGTGTTCTACCACTGAGCTACATCCCCAGCCATAGGTAGATGAGGTAGATCTTCTTCTGAAGGCAGTTGACATGTTTAAGGGTAAGAAGGAAGAGGGTTGGTAAAGAATGGCCACTTCTTGATAATGAGGAGGCAGTGCCCATGCTGGCAGGGGGAGTTTTAAATAATATGATGTGTGGCAGCTGAGAGTTGGACACAGCAAAGCTGTGCAGGTATTATATCCTTCTTTGTTTCTGTGCTGTGAAGATGTTCTGGAATCTGCCTGCACATTAGGATGTATCAGAGAAGATATTCAGAAATACTACCACTAGATTCTGTCCTGATCGGCTGAACCAGAATGTGGGCCCATTCAGCCAGAAGTTCTCGTGTGCAGCCATAGTTTAAAATCAGTACTTTAGGGACCCATTTTTTATATAGATTATCATTGCTAATTGAAATAACTGTTTCTGTGGATTGAATGTGCCCCTGCAAAGCATGTGCTGGGAATTTAATCTTCAGTGCAACACTGCTGGGGGTGGGGTCTAGTGGGAGGTGTTTAGGTCAGGAGGACTCTGCCCCATGAATGGATTAATACTGTTATGAACGGGCTTGACGCTGGGCTCTATCTCACTATGTGACACCTTCCGTCATGATGTGATGCAGCAGGAAAGTCTTTATGAGACGCCAGCCTCTTGATCTTGAACTTTCCAGCCTCTAGAATTTTAAGAAATCAATCTCTATCCTTAATAAATTATTCAGTCTTTGATATTCTTCCACAGTAGCATCAAGGCAGGCAAGTTTTAGTGCTATTTTGGCTGAGCCAACTGATGTTGAAGTGGACATTCTGATTCCAGGTGCCACATTCTTCCAGTTATCCTGTGTTCCCTCTCCTGCCTTTATGGGGATGGATTTCACATGGTCGCATGACCATTCCTTCATTCAGTGGTTCACCCATGCACTGCTTAACCTCTGCTGTACTGTACCTGGAAGCACGGTGTGGAGGAGTGTAGCTGCAGCCCCATCCCAGGGAGCTGATGGGCTAGGATGAGCCTCAGGGGACAGGTGTTAGATGCAGCATCCTGAGTGCTTTCGGAGAGTGTGACGAATCACCCAGTCTGGGCTTCAGTGCAGGGCTCTATCTGGAGGAAAATCCATTTCGTTGAGACCTAGAGGTGTGAGAGAGGAAGCATGGACTCTGGGGAGTGGAGGTGGGGGAGTGGAAAAGGCTCAGAAGCTGGAAGCAAGAAAGCACTGAACCAGGAAACAGATCTACTCCAAGCACGTGACTGAATGTGCCTTGTTGAGGACCACTTACTCCTCAGCACAGTGTGAACTGAGGCATTTTTTAAAAAAGAACTTTACAACAGGATTCTTAATTTGCATTCATAAAATAAAACAAAATGCTTTGCCATAGGGTTTCTTTTTCTTTTTTTTTTTTTTGGTGGGGGCTGGGTACCAGGGGTTGAATTCAGGAGCACTCTGCTACTGAACCACATCCCCAGCCCTATTTTGTATTTTATTTAGAGACAGGGTCTCACTGAGTTGCTTAGCTCCTCACTTTTAGCCAAGGCTGGCTTTGAACTCATGAACCTCCTGCCTCAGCCTCCCGATCAGCTGGGATTATAGGTGTGCACCACCGCCCCTGGCTGCCTTGGGGTTTCTATAAGTTGCAAATTTCATTGAATTTTAAAGTATTTTGCTTTTTGTTTAACATAATCATATGTTAAGATGTAAATAAATGCAACTTTAAAGCCAAGAAATCCTCAATCAGTAATGTTCATTTCTCTCCTTGGAAGACGCAGATGACAAGAAGGGTGCAGATGACAAGAAGAGTGCAGATGACAAGAAGGGTTCTATAAGAAGACCCTTTGCATGCCAACTGGTCTTAGGCAAGGATTCCTGAATCTTGTGAATTGTTTCTAGTTTTTTTTTTTTTTCTCCTTCCCTGGTGGAAACCTTAGCAGTTTAACCTAGTGTTAAAAACATGGATTACTAAGTTAATTAAAAGCTCAGCTTTGTCATGTTTACTTAACTGGATGTGTAAAATTATCTCCTTTCTAAAACTCAAGTTTCCTTATCATTAAAATGTGAATACTAAGAAATACTCTATATAATTTAAATATAAGTTGAGTTCATAATCATATAATTGAAACGATTTATTGATTTTGTTTTTGTAATTTTAGAGTGTCATAGAACAAATAGGTAAGATCCAATTATCTTTTTTTCTTTTAGAAATGTAATATTTGTTTTATACAAGAGAATATATGCAATTATGTATGTTGTAAAGCATATTAAGAAACATTATGAGCATGACTAGGAGCTCACCATTCCTTCCAGGAGGGATGATGATCAGGAGTAGCTCCTCTGCCCACTTGTTCTTTTCCAAAGTAATCCCTTCCTCTACCCTTCAGATCACCACTACCACTAATGCTTGCATTTTGAGTATACCATTCCTTTGTCTTTTCATAAATAAACTGCTTTTAAAATAGACATTTAAAATAAATATGTATTATCCCTATATATCATGGAGTTTTGTTTTCCAGTTTTCTTTGTTTTTTAAAAAGTCAGGTTGTACCAGGTGCTGTGATGCATGCCTGTAACCCCAGTGGCTCGGGAGGCTGAGGCAGGAGGATCACAAGTTCCAGGCCAGTTTCAGCAACTTGGCATAGGCCCTAAGCAACTTAGTGAGACCCTATCTCAAAATAAAAAGTAAAGGGCTGGGGATATAGCTCAGTTGGTAGAGTGCTTGCCTCGCATGCACAAGGCCCTGGGTTCAATCCCCAGCACCATAAATAAATAAATAAATAAATAAATAAAAGTTTAAAAAGGGCTGGGGTGTGGCTCATGATTAAGCATCTCTGGGTTCAATCCCTGGTACCAGAAAAAGCAGCACAAAACAAAAACCAAAAAGGCAGGTTATATATAGTGTTTCTGAAACTGCTTTTTTTTTTTTTTTCTATTTTTTCTCATTGTGGTTTCAAATTTTCTCCCTGTGACTGCTTCGCTGTGGTGCATTGGGCCTTGATGCTGAACAGCCCTCCTTTGTGTGACCCTGCCACCACTTTTCCTCCTGGTGATGGTGATTAGGTGTTCAGTCTTGCCCTGTGGGCACTGTTGCTGCCATGCTCCTGTTAGTGTGTGCTTCCCCTACAGAGGTACCAGGATTTCTCTGTTATGTTTATGTGCAAATAGCATTGTTCAGCTTAAGTGTATCTAGATGCCCAAGTTCACAAGATTATGCTATTGTTTTCTAAAGTGGGGGTACCAGTTTAATGCCTACCAGCACAGTATAAGCATTCCCATTGTTTGAGATCTTTTTCTGTTTTGGATACTGTAAGACTCCTTGATTTTACACAAAACAGTGGTTATAAATGGTATCCCCTTGGAGTTTTAATGTGTGTATCCCTGATTATCCGAGAGAAGATGGATCTTCATATGCTGAAGTTTCATTCTTTCTTCCTGTTTTGTGAAATCTCAGCTTGAATCCTTTGCTCAGTTATCTGTTAGGTTGTTTTTTTTTTTTCCACATTGGTTTGTAGGAATTCTTTACGTATTATGCATGCTTATTCTTTTTTGGGTATATGTGTTGTCAATATCTTTTCTTACTTCATAGTTTTTTACTTTAGTTTTGATGCTTTTGAAAAACAGAAATTCTTATCTCTTTCTCATGATGTTTAACTGTGCTGTGTATGGCTCCATTCATGGTCAGAAACAGCTATGCCTTCTGACAGGACCTTTTCAGATACTGGTAAACTAAAATGAGCATACATAAGTAGGACTTGCACAGAGACCTCTTAAATTTTTTTGCAGACTCTCAAATTGCTACTATCAGCAGAACTGATGATTCAGATTTTTCACTGAGAGCAGCTCCCAGTTCTGATCCAACCAAGACAGTTCACAGATAGCACCTCAGGGCAACAAATTCTTAATTTTAATGTGGCAGTATTTTCTTTTATAGTTAGCTATAGAGATGTTTTCGTAACTTCTGCTGAAATGTTCAAAAGTGTACTTTTCTCAATTAAGTCTTTAGTCTGTTTCGATCTTTGAGTATGGTGTGAGGTAGGGACCCAATATCTTTGTATAGTTCCTGTATTGTACAGTGTTTTCATGAGAACAGAGAATGATGTATGCATTCAGTTCCTTGCACTGTGCCAGGCACATGAAGAGTGATCTATAAAGGTTAGCTGTTTCTATTTTAACTTTTTGTTCACTAATTTTTAGTTGATTGGTACATGCTTTCATGAAATAATTACTGTGGTTAGGAAAGACAATTGAGGCCAATTTGCATTGGTTAAGAAATCAACCTTGAACTTCCTTACCCCCAAGTTCCCCGCTAGCATTTTGACAGAAGCTTGATCTAGAAGTTAAATCATAGTGTGCATCATAATTAAGAGTTAATTGGTTTGAGTATTTATTTCCTTTTGGACTTGGTTGATGATTCAGGAATTTCTCTGGCACCTTAGCCTATACCTGCTCCCTTCACCCTGAATAACCAGGTAGTCTTTTATGCAGCAGTCTGCCTGGGCCCAATTCAAGAGCCACTTGTTAAGCAGAAAGGAACCTTATTTTTAGAAAAAAAACACACACACACACACCCCACAGGAGCTCTTTAGGAATTCCCTCAGAGCCTAACTGCCACCACTGGCTTCCAGCAAGCCTCTTAACCCCCACTCCTCCCACTCTTGAGGCCGATGGGCTGGGACCATGGGCGGAGCCAAAAGAGTCCCCCAATGAGCAGCTCCGTGGTCTGAAAGGGCGGGGAAACAGCCCAGTGAGCATCACCTCAGAGGAGCCAATCAGCTGGCAGCTGGGAGTTTGGTGGGTCCGAGGTGAGCCAATCAGCTGGAAGTTTGCTAGGGCCGCTGTGAGCCAATCAGCTGGAAGTTTGCTGGGGCCTCTCTGGCTGTGGCTCTCAACACTTATTACAAGGTTAACTTTGTTACTTTAAAAATCGGCTCTGGAGTCCACAGATATGCCCTCTAAATACATTAAGATAGATGTTGGGTGTGGGGGTGCTCCACTTGAAGTTCTCAAGTCCATCCCTTCTTGAATGGCCTGGATCACATTGTACACCCATACAGAAAACCTCCTCGGGGGTCCTTTTCCAATTTCTTAGCCATGCTTTGGTGGAAAGAAGAGGCAGAGAGAAACTTCCTGGGAAATGAAGACTGCTTAGCCACCCCTCTGGGGCGCGTTGAGTGCACACAATGAAATCTGGGAAGTAAAACATGAAACTTTATAAAGTGAACATAAAAGGTGCCATAAACGTGGGAGGGAAGTTGTCAGTTATATGACCGAGGACGTCGGCCCGTTTATGGCTCGAGTGTGGTCTCAGAAATTGACTCTGAGGCTAAAAGCGCTCCTGGGTGGAAGGCAGGTGGGACTGCAGGTTGCAGCTTTAATAGGGAATAATGAACCCAGCAGCCAGAAGCCTGCCTGCAGCCTGGGTTGTAAAACCGCATTCTATGCTCAGGGCGTTTCAGAGGTGGTCAGCCCCCCTGTGGAGATGAGTTTGTTAAGCTCCTGGCCAGTGTCCAGGGGCGGGAAAAGATGGAAAGACTCATCATGGTGCATAGTCCTTCCCTCTTGCCCTACCCACGGGTTGTTCTTGTGGACACCTGCATTGGACCGTGTAGCCAATGTTGTGGGTGCCCTGCCCGGGTCCTTTGACTCTTGCAAGGGTTCATTTCTAACGTCTCAACCCTGCACCCTTCCACCTTGCTGGTGGAGCCTTTGAGCCAGGAAATGATTGGTGGTAACACCCATCCTCTCACCTGGTGTGGCCTTATTCCTAGTGGCTGACGTCTCTAAATCCTGGCAATGTTTGGGACTCTCTGCTCAGCCTCTTACCTCCCGGCAGCCAAAGCCTGGCTGCCATGTATTTTCTCCAGGGCACTCTGAGGGACCAGCCTGAGGATGCGCTTATGTCAGTCCCCATCTTCCTTTTTTCCCCCCGTGCAGCTTCTTTCACCTCCTTTTCTGCTTCTCCTGAGAGCACTTCTGGAGCACTTGCTTGCACAGAAGTGTGTCGTCTCCCTCCCCCCCCCCCCCAGGCTCTGCTTCTGGAGAAGTGGACCTCAGCCACACCCTTCCTGCCACTCCTCCCTGGCTGTCACCCTCTGCTCAGCTCATGGAGTATTTCCACCGGGACCTTCCTGGGTCTGCTGTGTTCATTAAAGGGCTGATTTCATGTGTTGTTCATTTGTAGGTCTCACCAAACCTCCCAACATCATGCTCTGCTCCTAGTATCTGCTCAGCAAGGTGGGAAGGTGATACCTGTTGACTGGGGAAGGAGGGAATTTTGGGTAACTCCCTCCTCCCTCAGTGACTCTGGAGCTTCTCTTTTGGGTGTGGTTCCTTCTTTTCACATGATCAATGTGCTGGCATGGGGACATCCCAAAGGTCCATACCACAGGTGGTTTTTTCTTCTTTTTTTTGCATTTAGAAATTGCCATTTTGTTTTTGAATGTGTTTGTTAGTAGAGGGTAGAATTGCCCAAACCCAAGGCCTTGTTCTTTCCCTAAGTATCAGAGCTGCCCATTCATTTCTGTAGCCTGGATAGAACGCAAGAGTGGAAAATTGGGAGCTGAGAGGCGGTTTTCTTGAAATCTTTCTCTTTACGTGTCAGTGTGTAAGTGGGTAATGCTTTAGCAGGCCTGACTATTTAAAATATGGATTGTCATTTGAGAACTTGACATTTGCCTAGACATCTAAAGCCTTAGGTCATCCTGCCTGGTCACAACATTTAACAGAAAAGAATACGGTTATTACATGATTTGTCAGTTTGGAAGCAGTTCTTTTATATTGCATTGTTTTAGAATTATATAATTAATTAATTTTTACATTTTAAAATCTGTTTGACATTACTACGAGGAAGGTAAATGGGTAAGACTTTTATGGAAGATAAATGCATAATCTTTATCAATAGCCTTAAAGGAATGTTCATGTCGTTTAGCCCAGTGACTCTACTTGTAGTAAGATATCTTAAAATAGTAATCAGAGAAGTGCCCAAGAAATAATTTATGAAGCCAGGAGCTGTGGCATATGCCTGTAATCCCAGTGACTGGTAGGCTGAGGCAGGAGGATGGCAAATTCAAGACCAACCTTAGCAACTTGGTGAGACCTTGTCTCAAAATAAGGGCTGGGGTGCTGGGGTGGTGGCTCAGTGAACACCAGAAAGTGGCTTTAGATTTCAGGGGACTGACTAGAAATGAGTGTGGGGGAACTATCTGGGGTAAAGGTAATGTCTTCTGTCTGGTTTGGGGTAATGACAACATGAATGACAATAACTGTCAAAACTCATTTCCCTTCTTAGATTTTTTTTTCTCTCTGAGAGCCCCATGATGTCAGGCCAAAGGCTTTTAGAATGTCATTCCTGTTTACCTCTCCAAAGTCTAATCTTAACCCTGTCATTCACCTTCCCTCATGGGCTACACTGTTCTGTCACTAAAATTATGTTTTCCCAACAGATGAGGTCCTCCTTCACCTTTGGCCTCCCTCTGCTTAGACAGCCACACACCCCTTCTAATGGCCAAGCCCTACTTAACTGTCTTTCAAGACGTGGTGCAAATGTCACCCTTCATAAGTTTCCCCTTTGGGCTTCTGTGGTTCCCTGTACTGATCAACACCACAGCCCCTTTAACTCTGAAATTCAGTTGTCCATCTGCCTCTGCAGAATGGAAACGCCCAGGGGCCAGAGTCTGTGTATTATTTGCTGCTGGTTACACTAGGGGTTAAGGATGGTGCTGTATTCCATGAACATTTATTCAGTAAATGAGTGAAACATTAAAAAAGAATGTGTTCTCCCCAGGCTAAACACAGAGGGATGGACACTTGCAATATCAATATTTAAGGAAATAACTTCAAAGGAAAACATATATTTTATATGTCATACTTCAAGTAATCACATATACACAGGAGACTGTGTTGTATCGAGATCGACTGCAAACAAAAAGGAAGAAGAAAACAGACTCTGCTCATTCTTACTCCAAAAGCTGAGATCAAAGAAAAATGGAAATCATCTTGGGTAAATAAATAAATCTCAGGGAAGGCATACTCAGCCAAGAGAAGAGTCTTTGATGGATATAAAACTGGTCACTTTTTCAGTTGATTTAAGGAGAGTGAAGGGTTAGTTCAACAAACCTTCCTGAATTGTGTAAATTCCAACAGAAGCAGCGAGGAGCCAAACAATAATCTGGAAACGTACCAAAAGTTCAAATGCACCAAGTCTAGACACCTCGAACTCCCCCAAGAGGGATCTGGCTGCTTGCCCATTTCCAAGAGCCCTGCTGGCCCCAATTTCTTGCTTTCCATAATCATTTTTAGATGGATTGCTAAGAAGCACCTTTAAGAGAACAGTCTCAGCTAACCTGCCATCCTTGATGTCTCAGAGGGACACAGACTTCATAAGGGAAAGAAAATAGACCAGTGTTAAATTGCAAGTGAAATGAGTCTTAAATATCAGGAAGCAGAGAATATAAGTAAAGATCTTCTTTTAGCACTTCTCGCTGCCAAATAAATCTCCAAAGCAAAAAAGTGCTGGCTGTATTTCTTCCAAGTGCTATCTGATGTGCCAGAACATTCTTAAACATTCCAGAATGATCATCAGTGCTGGTTAACACCACGCTTCTCTTTCTTCCTGCTCCCAGTCAAGAATTCAGTGAATGGCTCCATATTTAAAAGAGGTGACAGATTTCTCCTCACGAATGTTTTTTAAACCCTCCTAGATGCCTCGTTAACCACCTGCTCCGTTGTCAGTGTCTGACCCTGGCACCTGAAACCTTCAAAACAACCCATTTAACTGCAGGTGTATTTACAGGGGTAAAAATGAAAAGCAAAAAGTGAAATAAATAGACCCCAAAGTGACAACCACTGTCATTCAGAGCAAACACATAGTACAACTGGCTAACATGATTTTGTTCTGTTTTGATTTTTTTTATTATGGTAACATATATATATATAAAACATCTGCATATAGTCTTTTTAAGTTTTTTTTTTTTACTTTTTAATCTATTTTACTTTTTATTTATTTATTTATGTTTTGGTATTGAGGATTAAACCCAGGAGTACTGTAACACTGAGCTACATCTCCAGCCCTTTCTTTAAAATTTTTTATTTTGAAACAAGGTCTTGATAAGTTGCTGAAGCTGGCCCTGAACTTATGATCCTCCTGCCTCAGCCTCCTGAGTTACTGGGATTTCAGGCACGCGCCACTATGGCCAGCCATTCATGTAGCCATTTTTAAGTGTATCATTCAGTGGCACTAGTTATATGCACAATTGTTGTGCAGCCACCACTCCTATGTATTCTCAAAACTTTTTCATGACCCATAGAAATTCTTACCCATAGAAGTCGTACCCATCTGCCTTCCTAGCAGTAATGTCAAACAGAGTTTAAAATGTAAAAATTAATAATTATATAATTCTAAAACAAGATGACTCTGAGATATAACTCCCCTCCCCTCTCTCTAGCCCTTGGTATCCTTTAGTTTACTTTCTGTCTCTGTGAATTTGCCTGTTCTAGATATTTCATGTAAGTAGAATCATAATCTCTTCTTTTTGTGACTGCTTTTTATTCTGTTGTGTTTTTTTGTTTTTGTTTTTGCTTTTTTAATGATACATAACAGTGGTATTCATTGTCACATGTATTCATGCACACAATATAAAGATATAAATTGGTCATATTCATGCATTCTTTCTTTCTTCTCTCTTTTTTTTTTAAACTGAGGATTTAACCCAGGGGTGCTTTACCACTGAGCCACATATCCCGCCTTTATTTTTTTAAGTTTTTTTTTTTTTTAACTTGTGAATGGACACATACCTTTATTTATTTATTTATTTATTTATTTATTTATTTATTTTATGTGGTGCTGAGGATCAAACCCAGTGCCTCACACGTGCCCTTTGTTATATTTATCAGCAGTAGTTCCTTTTTCTTGCTGAGTAGTATTCCATGGTATGGGTCACCACAGTTTGTCCATTCTTCTGTTGAGGGCCATTTGTGTTATTTCTGTCATTTTGCTTTGATGAATAAAGTTGCTGTGGACATTCTTGTTTGAGTCTTTTTTTTGAGGACATATATTTTCATGTATATTGTGCATGATGCACAATCCCAGTGAGAAATGAGGGTGTTCAGCATAGAATAACTGAGGGTGGGCAGGAGTGAAAGGAAAATATCCCTTTACTCAAGAAGTTGACTAAGGGATTGGAAATGAGAGAGGAAACAGGATCTGGGGTCCTGAGAATGGAAGGCCATGTTTTGCCCCGAGGCCCAGGGTTGAGGAGGACTGGAATGAGGGGTTAATTTGGCATGAGTTGAGTTTGAGGTGCTGCAGGCAGGGGGATGACCAGGAGGCAGTTGGCTCTTTGATCTGGAGGCCACAAGAGAGATCTGGCCTGGAGGAAATGGGGTACATGGTAGTCACCTTGGAGAAGGTATCAAAGGCTGTGGGAATGCTGAAGGTGACCAAGTGGGGAAGAAGGACCCACAGACTAAGAGGAGACACTGGACACATCAAAACTGATGCAGTATTTGGTTTTGGATTATATTGAGGCACTGCTAAAAATCAGCATTGGGATGTGGCTCAGTGGTAGAGCACTTTCCTGGTATGTACGAGGCCCTGGATTCAATCCCCAGCACTGAAAAAAGAAAAATAAGTAAGACAAAGCCAGCACAAGGCACATGCTTGTAGCTCCAGTGCTTGGGAGGCTGAGTCAGGAGGATCACTTGGGTTCAGGAGTTTGAGACCAGCCAGGGCAACATAGGGAGACCCCCCGCTCAAAAAAACAAAATCAGTAAGACAAGGGTAAACAGTCTAGTAGAAGAAGGACAAGTGATAAAATGAGGCTTCTCCCAGATGGAGAAACGAGATCGCCATTAAACTCATCAAGCTAAACCAACCTTACTACTCCTTAGAGAATGTTATTAAGGCCACAATGACAGAGCATCCCAGACCCTCAACAAAAATAAGAGAGTCTTATCAACAAGTGTTGGCAAGGATGTGAAGCAACTCTGATCCCTGCTGGAGAGAGGAACAGAGATGGTGATGGGTAGAAGGATCCAGGTTGGGATTTGGTCGGCTGAGTATGCGTATGGGAGTGTAGAGCTGAGCCGTTGGCCAGTCAGCTGTTGATGTTAGGATGGAGGAAAAAGTTGATGAAGACAAAAGAGTATGTCAGAGGAGGAGAAAACAGAGGGGACCAACCTGGAGAATCAGCTGAGAAGGAAGAGCTGGTGTAGAGGAGAAGCTCTGAGAGATTTTTGAAGGGGCCAGAGTTGATACAGGATGAAGGATATGGTGTGAAGTGGGTTGTAGGGGTGCTGTGTGGGGTCGGGGAGAAGCTCTGTGTGGTGATGGGGAAAGTCAGGATGAGTCTTTGGGAAGAAGACAGTAACAGGAGGAGGTTACAGAGTGAGGGCAAGACACCATCTAGGCATCCTGCTTGGTGGATCCTAAGGTATTCAGACTTGACCAGCTGGACTTGGTACCAAGGGAGGGCTGAGCCATGGATAAGGTCTTCAGTGAATGAGAAGGACTGGGGATTTTCACACAAGAATGGAGGAGTCTTATTTTGGAACCTGCTTTGGGGAATGAGAAGAAGCTGCTGTGTGTCCATCAGAAGTTCCAGATTTCAGCCAAACAGGAAGAAAGCTTGGGGTGAGAGGTGGTTCTAGGGGTATAGGAGAAAGGTGTAAGAGGGTGGGAGCAGAGGGCTGTTCTAGAGTGTGGGAGTGTTTGTGGGCAAGATGTTGGGGGTCAAGAGGGCTTAAGCTTTGGATGGGCTGGGAGGCACCAGGGATTGAGTAGATGTAGGGTTCTCAGTTTCCTTGGGGTTTGGGAGGACCTGTGGACTCTCTGGAAGCATTTTGGGAAGTGTTCTGGATGGAGGTGATGCTGTCCTGATTTCTGTCCTGGAGCAAGATGGTGGCACCTCCTCTGTTGTGATTACAGCCGCGTGTGGAGAATCTATGGAGCCAAGAATTGGCACTAAAAGACCCTTGAATGATTCCTGTTGTTTTGACTTTGTAGAAGCCCATTTAGCAGAGGAGAGAAGAGTCCCAGCTGCTTTTCCCCTGGCTTCTAGGTAGCAGAAGGGTAAGAAGACTCTTTGGGGTTTGGTTCTCTTCATTGTCTTCATTAAATGGTGTGATGGGCCACTCTGGTTCTTTCAAAGTCTGCAGAGAATAAACTTTTCACAGTATAGAGCATGGAACTCCACTGGGGAGTTTAAACACATTTCATTTTAATGGCTTAAACTTCATGAAAGTTTTATATATTTGACCTATTTAATTTCTTTTCCTTTGAGGGAGAAACAGAGAACCATTTTTTGGGGGGGCAAGGAGAGATAGATGTGTTCCATGGAAATAGATGGTGTTTGGAAATGTGAAAAATGCAGTTTCTCCTTTTTTTTTTAATTATTGGAGTTAATTAAAAGAAACAAATATTTCAATGCAACTGGCTTCGATGAATGGCTTTCCTTTGTAAGCTTTAGAATCGGAGTGAAAAATTATGTTTTGCTTTTTTCCCCCTATTTCCCCCCCCCCAAAACTACGAACATTTCCTCTTAGAAGTAATACAGATTCTGTCACAGCAGTCAATTAACAGCTGACAGGAGGTATCAAATGGTTGTTTTATACAGATTGGATATAATATATACAGAAAAGACTGATGCAGAAAATAAATGCTAAGCCCCACGTGGTTTGGGTGGAATCATAAGAAATTGGGAGAAGAAAGAAAAGTAGTTCATGCAGGAGTGTCTGAACAAAGGATGGGTGAGACAGAGACTGTCGAATGGACATTTAACGGCCAGGCTGAAACAGGAGTTCTGAAGAAGTGACAGCTTGGGGGTTGAGAAAGGAGGAAGAGGAGGAGATGAGGGGTAGCCCAACCTCTAAAAAGCATAAAGGGGAAAGAAAAGAGATTTTCTCATCAGAGTTGTAATAGAATAGAAAAAGTGAATATACCCCAGAGCCAGTTTGTTGAACTTTAAGATAGCTTCATAAACCAGAACCCTTTGCTTAAATGCAAGACCTTTACCTTTCTAAGTAGAAAACAAATTATGGTTTCCTAAGAGATTTTTTTTTTCCCTTGAGTTCCCAAAGCAGCATTCCTAAGTTATGTTGCACGGAATGCTATTTTAACAGGTTGTTCAAAGGAAATAGTTTTGTGTTCCACTAAGTTTGGGAAGTTCTGTGTTAAGGAAAAGCTAAACAGGCTTATTTACTGCACAGCTTGGCAGAGCCCTCAAGATCAAATATGCATTTTGAATGTCTAAGATAAATGAGATAGTCCTTTTAAGTTGCTAACCAAACATCCAGTCTCTCTTTTAATGAAATTCTGGTTTTGCTCTGAATGACAAGTGTACCTCCTTAAAAATTCTCATCTCCCAATTAGAGAATGAAGTTGACTGAATTATGTTGTGTGCATGTGTGAATATATAATGATGAATTCCAGTAATATTATAATTGCAATGCATCAAAAAAACTGAAAAGAAATTTCTCACCTCCCACTCTCTTGCTGCTAGAGGTGACACAGAACTAGCCAATGATATACAAGTAGAAGTCCCTGCAGGGTGGAGGCTTCTGGGAAAACTATTCTATTTATTTTTTAGTACTGAGTATTGAACCCAGGGCACTTAACCACTGAGCCATATGCCTAGCCTTTTCTTGTATTTTATTTAGAGACAGGGTCTCACTGAATTGCTTAGAGCCTTGCTAAATTGCTGAGACTGGCTTTGAACTTGGCCTCAGCCTCTGGAGCTGCTGGGATGACAGTGCGTGCCACTACACCTGGCTCTGGGAAAACTATTGGCTTCTTGATTAAAGATGTTCTAATGATGTTGGTTCACTTGCTTTGTCCATGCTATCTTTCTCCTGCCTGAAGGAGCCAAAGATATCTCACACCTTGCTTTTCCTGAGATACAAGATTGAAGGAGCTCTTCATAGTTTCATGAAACTACCAACATTGGACTTTCCATTTTTTTCTACTGATTATTTTATTAGAGAAAACAAAAGGCCTGATCGGTTAATTCATTGTAGTTGAGTTTCTATTACTATTACTGGGCAGATACAGTCCTAGCTCACACCAGAGTGGTGCAAGTAAGCATGGTGCAGAAACCATGGATGCCCCCTCCTTTCTTTATACTTACAAAAAAGCCTCGGAAATGCTGCCTTAAAAAGTATGAATAGAGCTGGGTATGGTGGTGCACACCTGTAATCTCAGCAACTCAGGAGTCTGGGGTAGGAGGATCGCAAGTTCAAGGTCAGCCTCAGCAATTTAGTGAGACCCTGTCTCAAAATTAAAAGGGCTGGGGATGTAGTTCAGTGGCAAAGCACCCCTGGGTTCAATCTCCAGTACTGCAAAGGGTAGGAATTGAAAGATAATAGCGTTTTTCCTTTGCATTTTCTGATTTGTGTGTGTGTGTGTATGTGTGTGTGTGTGTGTGTGTGTGTGTGTGTGTGTGTGTGTGTGAAATTAGGTTTTGGATTTTGACTTTTTCTTCTTTTCTTATCACTTTCATGAGAAATTTTTGCTTTATGATTTTTTTTAAATGAATCTTACCAAAAGCACTTTTTTATGCCAGATTAAAAAAAATCCAAGATGGTTTTATTAGCTTATTCACACACTTTACACAGTGGAATTGTTAAAAAATTTATAGGTAAATCTACTTCGATGTACATTTATTTCCATCATAATATCAGAGGTGTTTAGTTTCTTTTGAATGGTTTTATTCTTGACTATAGCATTTAACACTTTTTCTCTCTTCTTTCCTTTTAAAATTAATGTTCTGTAAGTCAGTACCTGAATGTCCTAGGGACTCTCCTAATGTGAATGCTTTGTGTAAAGTCGGAAGTCTTTTGTAATTTGATTGAACACCCTGTGATTGCTTTCCTTCTGTTAAATTGGTTTTCCTGGGATTTTCTTATAGTGTTTAACAGTTTTCTGATAAAAGAATTTCAGTGTTTTTTTTCTTTTTCCTTATAAGACATTTAAAGTACATTTCCTGTCTCTAGAGTATAAAACCAGAATGTTCCTGAACCTTAGCAAATGGGTGCAGCCTCATCCCACAGCTGCAGGGACTGAGAATTTACCAAAGGCTTCTGCCAAGGACTGGACCCCAGCCCCTGTCTGTATAGTTTGATGAGTTTTGATGAATGTATATGGTTTGCTAAACCATCACCACAAATAAAAATATTTCTATTACCCTTAAAGGTGAGTTTATTTTCCTTTGATTAATATGAAATAATACTCTGATTATCTCTAATAAGGATATTTCTTCAGACAAAAATATTAACATGACTTTGAAAATTCACATAGTTCCTTGTTCTCAAGTAAACTGTTTTAACTTCTGATTTCTACTTTTTTCTGACACCAAAAAGTAGGAGAGGGAGGAGAGGCAGCATCTTTAATATTAAATTGCCTCTTCATGATATTGAGAGTATGTCATCTCCTTTAGTATTCAGGTAGAAAAACAAAGGTAGTTAAGAAAAGAGTCGAGTGACATATTTATTCTGTGCCGACTCAACTTATTTTTATTCGGTGTAATCTAAAACTCTACAAGATTTCCTGTGGATTTGGGGAGATAGGTTGTTTATTACATTCACCTAATGGGGAAACAGAAACCTACGTCAATAAAGTGAATTGTATGACTTCTAACATTGTTATTTTTTCCTTACACTGTTATTGTTAAGGCCATTATCAGAAAAAGCAGTGTCAAGGTACTTAAGCCATTTGTATTCCATTTGAGACAAAGGAAGTCAAATTACTTAGGCTACGGAATTTGAGGCAGTTCCATCTGGGAAATGAGGAAAAAGACCTAAGTATGTTAGTCAGCTTTTCTTTACTGTGACAAATACCGGAGACAGTCAATTTATAAGAGAAAAGGCATATTTTGGCTCACAGTTTGAGAGATTTTGGTCCATAGTTAAGTAGTTCCATTGTTTTGGGCCTGTGTTATGCCCCTATGGTGGGAGACCAGGGTCCTACAATCCCCCTCAAAATTATATCCCCCAGTAATCTGAGGATGTCCCACTTAGCTCCACCTCTTATTCTACCCAGGGCTGGGGACCAAGCCTCTAGCACATAGGCCTTTGAGGGAAATACCAGATCCAAATGGCAGCACTAAGTCATGAGGAGACTGGGAGGTGGGGATGGGGATGGCAATAAGCATATGATTGGAGGTAGAAATTCTAGGCAAGTGGATTATTTTAGCATCAACTGTTGTTAATGTTAAATAATGATATTCGGTTTTCCTTATTTTCTTCCTTTATTTGTTCTACTTAGTTAACATGACAGTAGAATGCATCTGACACATCATACATAAATGGTATATAACTTTTTCTTTTTTAAAAAATCTTTATTTTATTTTGGCCTGGGGATTGAACTCAAGGGCACTGGACCACTGAGCCACATTCCCTGTTTTGTATTTTATTTAGAGACAGGGTCTCACTGAGTTGCTTAGTGCATTGCTGTTGCTGGGACTGGTTTTGAACTTGTGATCCTCCTGCCTCAGCCTCCCAAGCTGCTGGGAGGCATGCACCCCCATGCCCGGCTGGAGTATAACTTCTCATTCTTCTGGTTGTACATAGTGTAGAATCACACTGATCGTGTGAACATATATGCACATAGGGTAATAATGTCTGATTTATTTTACTATCCTTCCTACTCCCATATGCCTTCCCCTCCCTACGCTCCCTTCTGTCTAATCCAAAGTACCTCTTTTCTTCTCTGTCTCCCTTATTGTGAATTAGCATCTGTATGATATTTGGTTTTCTTAAACATCTTTTTCTTCAAGTTACTTGAATGAAAGACTATGCTTTTCATTTTTATTTTTTCATATAATATAGATATTTAAATCCTATAAATTATAATTACTATTCATTCCTGTATTCATTATTTGAAGAACACTTCTTGAACATCTATGTGCAAGGCACCATTTTAGGATTTTGTGAGCATGCTGGGGATTGAACCCAAAGCCTTGTCTATGCTAGTCAAGTGCTGTACCACTGAGCTGCATCCCTACCCCGCCACCTACCTTTTTAAATTTTATTTTGAGACACGGTCTCATTTTATTGTCTTCCATGGTCTAGAATTTGCTATCCACCTGCCTCAGTCTCCTGAGTTGCTTCAATTGCAGATGTGCACCACCCCATATCTGGCTGTTGTAGAAATTTTTAAAATAAAAAGATAGCGTGGATAATGACTAATCTTTAGGAAAGAGTATAACTGGAAAGTTCTAGGTATAACTGGGAAGTTAAGAAATAAAGACCGACCACTCCAGTAAACTGTCTTTCCCACCAAAGCTGAATGCCAGGCTGAGGTGCCGGGCCCTCTGCAGGTAGCACATCCTCTGAGCCTGGAGGCTGCACTTCATCAGATCTGGGCAAAGCGAATCTCCTGACCTATCTGAATCTGGGAGCCAGAGCGGGTGCGTTCTTAATGCGGAAGCCAGGAGGGAGTGCAGAGATCCGCTAGGAGACTCCTGGAAATTGCCCAAGGAGTTGAAGTTGGATTATAGCCACAGAGTTGGGAAGGAGATGCGTAAACAAGAGATGTTTGGGAGAGGGATTGGCAGAGCATAGTAACTGGTGGTGCATGGGAGTGTTACTAAGGGCTTAAAATAATTTAATTTGAATTCATATTTTAGTATGTATTCTGCTCATATAAGTTACTACCAAAGGAGTACGACATGAGTAATTTCCCTATTAGTCTCACAGGAGGCTCCCCAAAGAAAGTCAGCCATTACCAGATTCTTGACTATTTTACCAGAGATGTTTAATCTGGTGTGAACAGATATGGTAGTTACTGTAAGAATCTCCTTCCATCTTTTTATTCTATTGGTATCCATTTGTTTTTCAACTAGTAGAATTTAAAAATATCATACCATACCAGTAGGTAAAAGGCTTACTTTCTTTTGTTATGGCCACATGTTAGTACCTTGTATGGATTTACTTGTTTATTCATCTTTTCCCAGTTGATGCCCATTTAGGTTGGTTCCAGTTTTTACTATTATAAATAACGTTAATTGCAGTACCTGTAGATACATCATTTCTCACATGTATACTTATTCCTGTGGTATAAGTGTGGAGTGTACATTTTTTATTCTGATATATTGTCACCCAATTTCCCTTCATAAAGGTTGTATTCCTCTACTTAAAAATAGGAAAGGTGTATCATCCAGGTGTATTGTCAAGATTTTGAATTCTTGACAATCTGAGAGGTAAAAATGATCGCCTAGTCCAGTTTTAGTGTGCATTTATCTTATTGTAAATGAAGTTGAACTTTTTTCTTAATACATCAAAACTCTATATTTCCTCATCTGTGAACTTTTTATATCACTTGACCATTTTTATATTTGGTTATTGGTCTTTTTTTTTTTAAGCAGGAGTTGTGTAAGTTAGGAATATTCGTGCATATATTTTTCATCTTTTGTAGGTTTGTTTTTGTGGTGCTGGGGATTGAACCCAGGAACCCACACATGATAGGCAAGCGCTCTACCACTGAGCTACACCTCTGGCCAATGGTTTGCTTTCTCAAATTTGCTTTTGGTAGATATTTTTAAAAAATCATGCAGAACTTTCAATTTCTGTGTAATTGTGTTAATCAGATTCTTTATGCCACAGTTGAAAAAAACCCATACCACTTCAGGTTCTATGTGAGATCTCATTGATACTCCCCGCACCCCCCCAACACACATTTAAAGTTTTGATGTACTTAGAATTTGTCCTGAGGTTATCCGGATGTTTAACCTCATGTTTATCAGATAAAAGGTATGGATCCAGCTTTATTTTTTTCTTCCAGATGACCCTGTTTGGCACCACATCACTTATTGAAGCAGCCATGAGTCCTCCACTGATTTGAGATGCCACTTCTCTGATATTCTGAGTTCTTATATGCATTTGGATCTATTGCTGGACTTAATGTAATACATTGATCTGACTCATTCTTCCAAGTCCTAACCACACACTTTTTGCTGGGGAGGGGGGCAGATACCGGGGATTGAACTGAGGGGCACTCGACCATTGAACCATGTCCCCAACCCTTTTTTGTATTTTATTTAGAGACAGGGTTTCACTGAATTGCTTAGCACCTTGCTTTTGCCGAGGCTGGCTTTGAACTCTCAATCCCTCTTCCTCAGCTGCTGAGCTGTTGGGATTACAGGCATGAGCCACCGTGCCTGGCTTTAACCACATACTTTTAATTCTTATAGCTTTATTTTACATTTGAATATTTTTATAGCTACTTTCTCTTTAATATCTGTCTTTTCAAAATTTTCTTGGCTAGTCTTCCCTGTTATTTTTCCCTATATACATTTTAGAATATGTTCATTCAGTGCCAGTTTCCCACCAAAAAATTCCATAGCACTTTTATTGAAATCATATTGGATTTATCGTTTAGGGAGAATTAGCATCTTGATAATGTCAAATTGATCCCGCAACATCATACATTTTTCTTTTCTTGCAGTCTTTTTTAGTGATGCCTTGGAGTGTTTTAAAGTTTTCTTCATATGATACTTGTACATTTCTTGTTGAGTTTATTGCCAAATGTTTTCCTCTACTTCTTTATTTATTTTTGGTATTGGAATTAAACCCAGGGTCACTTTAGCACTGTGCTACATTCTACTTTATATTTTCTTTTGAGACAGGTCTCTCTAAGCTCATGGTCTTGCCAAGTTGCTGAGGCTGGCCTTGAACTTGTGATCCTCTCTCCTTAGCCTCTAAGTTGCTGGTATTACAGCCATATGCCTGGCTATTTTCTTTTTTATTTAGTAGTCATCTTGTGTGATCTTTTTATTGATTGTATTTCATTTTGCCTGTAATCAAGCTGCCTATTTTCATATTTCCTATGTAAATTTTGTGTTAGTAATTTTTTTCTTGTCTAATAACATTGACTAGACTCTTAAGATGCATGTTAAAAAAATACTTGGGATATCAATATGATTTTGTTCCTCAGTAGATTATTAGAATTTCTCTGATGCTGGCTTTCATGTAGAGATATTTTATGATGTTAGAAAAGTATCCATCTCGGGGCTGGGGATGTGGCTCAAGTGGTCGCTCGCTCTCCTGGCATGCATGCGGCCCGGGTTCGATCCTCAGCACCACATACAAACAAAGATGTTGTATCCGCTGAAAACTAAAAAATAAATATAAAAAAATAAAAAAAGAAAAAGAAAAAAAGAAAAAAAGAAAAGTATCCATCTCTATCTTTTTTTCTTTTTCTTTTTTTCCAAAAATGGATATTGAGTATGCTCAGGTGACTTTTCAGTGCCTATGGCAATGATATATGACCCACCATCTAAAGGATTTCTTTTTAATCCCAGCTGGATGTGAAGAAATGGCAGGCTTGGGAGAGAGCCGGTCCAGGGGTGGTTGCATTTGTGATTCTGTTGTGCAACCCAGCTCTTTTATCACAGTGCTACCAATATTGCATAAACACAAACCTGGTGTATTAGCTTTCCATTACCATAACAACACACCTGAGATAATTAACTCATTTAGGGGAAAGGTTTATTTGGGCTCACAGTTTTGGAGGTTCCAGTTCATGAGGATTGGCTCTGTAGCTTTGGGCCCATGGTGGTACATCATGGCCCAGCTTGTGGAAGAGCAAAATCATCCACCTCATGGCCAGGATGTGAAAGGGGGAGAGAGAGGGAGAGACCATGGTCCCATGGTCCCCTTTGAGAACATGTCCGCTGTGACCACAAGTTGTCCTACTAAGCTCTAATAAATGTTCTACTACCTCCAGTAGTGCCATGCTGAGATCAGGCGTTTACCACGTGGACTTTTGGGGGACACATAAGATCCCAACTATAGCACCTGATAATAGACCTTGGGGAGTGATTTTTATATTTCTCCCTTCCTCTTTCCACACCTTTTGGTAGCTTCAAGTCAGACTTCTGGTTTGGATGCTGTGAGATGGGTGCAGATGTACTTTCTGGACATTCCTAGTTGTGCAAATCTGAGGTCGATGCCTAGGGGTTGTGGCCTCTGAATCAAGAGTGGGATGTTGGGGGTGGGAAGGGACATCATGCACAATAGTTACTGTCCGAGAACATGCAGATAAACTTTTAAAAGTCACCTTGATGTTTGGACCATTCTTGAAATTCTCAATTAGTGGTTTTTCCTCCTAAGATAGATGCCATTAAATGGACAGGATGTTTTGGTTGTATGTTGGTTATTTTAAAAAAATCAATACATCTGAATTAAAGTTTTGTAAGTTCCTAAGTGCTCATTTTCCATAGAGTCTTAAATATCATCTGCAAATGTCAGTTATTTTTAACAAAGGTATTTTTGCTTTAGGAGTGGAAGGTGATTGTTGTAATGTAACTAACCTAAACTCCACCTTTGGGAGTTTGATGACCTAATTTTACTGATTGTGGCTCATGTTTAATTTTCTCTCCTTTCTTTTGCCTCATGCTTTCTGTGTAAATTATCTTTTTGTGTCTTTTAAAGCTTCTTACTCCTTAGGTATATGGCAGTCCCTATTCTTGACTTTAAGGGGTTAGAGGGTGGGGGTAAGACTCCAAGTCATTAACATACCCAGGTATGAGAACTCACAGGCTGCAAAGCTCCTTGCCGAGTAGAACTCCATGAAACTCAGAGTCTTTACCTATTGTATTAGTTAGCTTTCTGTTGCTATGACAAGAAAACCCGAGAGAACCAACTTAGTAAAGGTGGCTTCCAGTTTCAGAGGTTTCTATTCATGGTGAGTTGGCCCCCTTGCTTTTGGGCCTGTGGCAGACTGTGGGGACTGTGTGGTGGAGCAAAGCTATTCACCTCACAGTGGGGGAGTGAAAGAGAGGGAGAGGCTGGGATCCCATTATCCCTTTTAAGGGAATACTCACCTTGTGATTAGAAGACCTCCCACGAGGCCCAACCTCTTAAAGTTTCACCACCTCTCCTTAGTGCCAAATTGGGGACTAAACCTTTAACCAAGTGTGAGCGACATTCTGGATCCACACCATAGCACCCATGATTTAGATGTTTCTGATTAATTACTCTATACTAGATTTCGAGATAAGCCTAACTGAGGATAAAGGTCAGAGATCAGTCATACACCGACTGCAGCAAGAAATGAGTTGCAGCTTAATGGGTGACTCTGAAAATTGTAACAGGAGAAGACAGACTCTCCAAAACTGGCCTGTGGGGATCATTCAGTGAAGGGTGAGTCTGTGTTTCTTTGCAGAGGGCTGTGAAGGTTGTATCAGTGTGATATAATATTAAATTCAGTAAGGTGACCCTGGGCATCCAGGAAAGGTAAATCTGATGTAGGTTGTTCTGTTCATGAAGGGAGGAAGTTGTGTGCTATATTTTAGACTCAGTTATCAGGAAAATTTACCACGCCCATGTTTTATTTTTATTTTTATTTTTTTATTTTTTTTAATTGGTTGTTCACAACATTACAAAACTCTTGACATATCATATTTCATACATTAGATTGAAGTGGGTTATGAACTCCCAATTTTACCCCAAATGCAGATTGCAGAATCATGTCGGTTACACATCCACAATTTTACATAATGCCCTATTAGTAACTGTTGTATTCTGATACCTTTCCTATCCCCTACTATCCCCCCTCCACACCCATGTTAAAGAGTACAGATTTCTGTTACCAAAGAAGGGTAAAAGACGCGTTCTAATGGAAGCAGTTAAGTAGGCGATGTCCAAGTTTTTCTTTAGAAATGGATTTTATAAGACTGTGTGGTTGAAAGTATCCTCTAGATATTCTGGAATTTCTTTTACATACGATAGTGCATTTTGATGCTCCTGGTAGTTGAAAAAGTTTCAAATTTAACTTTTTGCAATGAATACGGTTTTCATCTACTTTGGTTTCCAAATGTCAGTGCATTGAGAAGGATCCAGAGTAAAGCTTTGACTTTACCCTTGATTTTATGTATGGTTGAGGATGTTCCACGGGTAATATTTTTATTTTTGGCTGCAAGTGTGTCTGGATTCATATGTCCAGTTAATAACCTGTCATGAGAGTAGCATTCAAAGCACTCTGCCTATTGTGTGTGTCCCTGCACTTTTCAGACCAGTTCATGAATCTCACAACGAGCCTGTGCCAATTTTACTTATCTTACAGTTCTCTAAATCTTCAAATGTCTTGGCTTTCTGAATATGTTTATGGCATATGTGCTAGAAATTTTCATGACTTTTTATCTCCATATTCCAGAATTTATGATAATTTTATGAAGTCACTTCTGAAGTTTAAAGTCTTCTCCAGGGTTTCATCACTATTTGCATTTTGGAGCTAGATTATTGTGGGAATGGGGTGTTGGGACTCTGCTGTGTACTGTAGGGTGTTCAGCTCCATCTACCTACTAGACACGAATATCATCTCCCCTGGTTGTGACAACCCAAAATGTCACCAGACTGAAGATATCCTCAGGGGGAAGGAGCAAAATTACCCAGGGTTGATAACAAACGGTTTATGCTATTCGAAGGGTGGTTTTGAGGAAAATAAATACTTCATGTTATCATAAGAAAGTGAATAGCTGAAAGATTGCAAGTTCAAAGCGAGCCTTAGCAGCTTAGTGAGGCCCTAAGCAACGTAGTAAGATCTTGTCTCAGAAAATAAAAAGGGTTGGAGATGTGGCTCAGGGGTTAAGCACCCCTGGGGTTCAATCTCAAGTATCAAAAATAAATAAATAAATAGAAAGTGAATAAACCTTTGCCAAGCATAAAGCATGAGCCAGTTCCAGCATAAAGCTGAGAGTACAAGAGAAGCATCCCTAGTCTCAAAGGAAACATATACATGAACAATTAAATAAAATACTATGTGATAAAAGCTACAATCGAAATGAAGATGCAGGAGGGGTTACTTCTGCCAGAATGATGTCAGTAAAAGCCCAGGAAAGGGGTCCTTGATCCAGGCCTTGACAGATGAGTAGGAGCTGGCTAGGATTGTTTTGCACCAGCTCTCACAATGGAAAACTCATCCTGAGAAAGGCTAATGACTCCGCATTATTGTTTTGTGTTGCACCATAATTTTTGTTCCAGCATAATTATTAATAGCACCCTTTTTGATCTCAAAATGCCCTACTTTGAGTAATAAATCAGATGCTCACTCTGTTAGAAGCTTGGGGACTTTAAAGTTCGTGGGCAAATGATGTGTTTGAGGTTCAGGGAGTTCACGTCCTCAGATTGGGGTTTAGGGAATCGGAAGGGGTGTGGCAGGTGGCTGGAGACAAGGTTAGGACTATTCCAGAGGGTCTTGGAGAGTCGGCTATGTCACATTATAAAGGTTGAGCTTGTTCTGGACAACTTAGGAGTAAACAAAACGTTCCCAGGCAAGGGAGTGTGTTAGGAGGAGAGGGACAGAAAAAAATAAACTTCTCAAGCCCATTAAGCCTGGTCTCTTCCATATGGTGTATACTTCTTTCAAGTTCTTCCTCTTAGAAAAAAATAAGTCCTCAACAAGTTCTCCTTGGCTGGGTTTTGTTTGGTTACCTCTAGGTACTGTTCATAATTGTGCTGCTTTCAACTGAGTTCTTTTCTTTTTTTTTTTTTTTTTGGTTTGGTACTGAGGATTGAACTTGGGCACTTGACCACTGAGCCACATCCCTATTTTATATTTTATGTTGAGACAGGGTCTCACTAAGTTGCTTAGCGCCTTGTTGCTGAAGCTGGCTTTGAACTCACAATCCTCCTGCCTCAGCCTCCCCAGCCACTGGGATTACAGACCATGTCCAGCTTCAACTGAGTTTCTTCAAGGAATGTGTAAAGGAGACTTCTATTCATTTTGACTTTTTTTCCTGACTTATAACTGAATGAAGTTTTGCTCTGTTAGTGAAATCTGAATGTTCTGACTGTTTTAGTTTTTTTTTTTTAAAAATGGAATGATCTAATTTAGGGTATGGAAAAGTGCATCCTGTGGGTGAAATCTGGCCTGCTGCTGTTTCTTGTAAATAAAGTTTTTTTTTTTTTTTTTAGTATAAAAAACTTTAATAAGAAATGGACAAGATCATAAAATATTACATATGATTTTAACGCAACTACCTCAATATTTCAATACTTGTTTGCTAAACAAATCACATAACACAAAATGCTAAATAATTCTATTAATATTTGACTAGGACATCTAAATAAATTAATGAAAATTCAAATTGTCTAGTAAGGTATGTTTAACCTTATTTATTAATACTATGTAAAGATGATCATGGTGAATACAACTTAAGCATTTACAGAATACTATTTATGTCCAATATTGACATATTAAATCAAAGCATCCCAGAGAACTCAGTATCAGGTTATAAAGAAGCTTTATTTAGCTCGGTGTGGTGGCACATGCCTGTAATTTCAGCGACTCAGAAGGCTGAGGCATGAGGATTGCAAGTTCAAAGCCAGCCTCAGAGATTTAGCAAGGCTCTGATCAACTTATCAAGACCTTATATCAAAAGTTAAAAAAAAAAAAAAGGTGGAAGGGAGCTGGGGATGTGTCTTGACAGTTAACTGCCCCTGGATTCAATCCTTAGTATCAAAAAAGAAAACAAAAACAGCTTTATTTATCACTCTATTAACAAATGCTTTAGTAATTAAGTAGAATATTAAGGCCATAGATCAAGTTTCATATAAAAGGACTATTACTATTCACTTAGTGAGAAAATTCATTTTCATGCTGTGTCTTAGGAGGCTGAAGGTACCTTATAGACACAAAATAGGTAAATAAAAAAACTGCTTTTTTCCTCGTCAGGTTTCATTTTTTTACTGGAACGAGATTTGGGGATGGAGTACTGAATTTGGTTGGAGTTAACATATTTACACTAAAATTAAAAAATTTTGAAGAACAAAATGAGGCATATAATTTTACTCTATAGCACAAATCTTTGCTAAACTAAAAATAATGCTTTAAACAAAAATTTTGAAATACATCAATGACCAATAAGTTTCAAACAAAATGTAGTTATCAAAATATTTAACTGTCCTTTATCAAGCTTCAACAAATACATTCAGTTTTCACTGTCTGAGCAAATCAATTTTAGTTTCTTCATAGTCCTCCATCTGTCTTTTAACATGACACTTGTTCGGTTGTTGAATTTATAATGTGATAGTATTTTGGACCAGTTTCCCTCTCCATACTTCCTCACACCAGATCTCAAATTCTTGTCTTCTTCCCAAAGCCATGCCTGTTTTTTCCTAGGTCGCTGTTTTTTAGGAGTTTGGGGTTGTTTGTTTGAAACATATACTCTCTTGCTTTCAGTGACTCTTCTGTTTTCTTCTTTTTCCTTTCCACTTTGAAGAGTTCCTACTCTCTCCTCTTTCTCATTAAAGTTTTGCTGCCAGCTTCCTTGTTTCAATTTGGATATGAAGAGATTCTTGTGAGACCTTTTTTACTTTATCCAAATTGACTTCAGTTTGCATTTCAATATCATTACCATTAAGTTTATCTTGAGAAGTTATTTTTCTCGATTTTTCACTTTCCACTACTTTTGCTGCTGCCTTCATTAGAAAAGTTGATGATTTTTCATTAAGCACATAATTCACATAACTCTTAATTTTCTTCATCATGTGGTTGTAGCTGAACTGTTGAAAAATAGAATGGAATGTATTTTTCTGAGAGATTATCATAAGCAATTTCCTTTCTAAAGGCGTGTGAGAATTTGCGTCAAATATTCTTTCAAAGACTTCTTTTGCTTCCTTAAAACTGCCATTTTCCATACAAACAGCTATAGCCTGAATTTTAATTAAATTCTCTATTTCTTCATGAAGTTTGTCATGTTCTTTTTCAATTGAAGCCCAAATCATCAGGGCTGATTCCAAGGGTGTAATTCGCTCATCATTTTCAAACTGTGCGTCAAGGGATTTTCCTGCTGCAATTCTTGTCAAAAACTGACATATGTATACAGTTTTCAATTGATAAGTTGTAAGACTGGATAATCCATGAATTATGGCTTCGGCGCTGTCGCGGGTCCGGTGGAAGTCCTCCGAGCGGCCGTCGCGGAAGGCCCGGCAAAGAGAAAGGCAGAGGAAATCGAGCATCCAGCCAGCAGCCACTGCCTCGGCCTCTGCCACCAGGTCCGCGTCTTCCCCCTCTTCTTCCTCCTCCTCCTCCGCCTCCCCCCCCCTCTTCCTCAGGGGCCCCCAACTGCATCTGACAGTCGGTCAGTTCCTGGTACTCAAACTGTTCTAGTTCCTCTCTGGCCCTCTCCATCCCTTCTCGATGGGAGGACTCTTCATCCTCCCCGTCCGCACGGCCCCGTGGGCTCGGAGCCGCTGAGGAAGCGGACTCCGCCATGTTGTGTCCTCGCGCGGGTCGTAAATAAAGTTTTATTGGAACACAGACACAGTCCTTTATGGACTCTCTACAGCTGCCATAAGGGCGGAATTAAGTAGTTGCCCAAATAACTGGAAGGCCTACAATGTAAGGCCTACCGGTGCCTTATGATGACTATTGGGGCCTTAAAGCAAAAGCTTGCTAACTAATCTCAGATCCAAATGAATTTCAGTATATTTTCTCACCAAATCCTGTAAGTATTTTTCACTTTGGTTAAGGTGGTTTCAGGAATAGACTAAACTATGCTGTTTTTGGTACATGTATCTTTTTCCAATTTGGGCTTGTGTTTTCAGTCTCACAATAGTCATGTTATCCAGGATTTTACCTGAGGGAGGGATCAAGTTCTGGAACTCAGCATTTCTGTCTGCCAGGAAGTCTTGAGTCTCTCACTGAATTCTCAGGGAGTGCTGCCCAGGCTGGGCCAAGCTGCCTGGTGGGGCTCTCTGCCTACCTGTGACAGCCGCCCGTCAGCCTTGAGACATGTCTGGCAGCGTTTGTTATTTTTAGCTTCACAGTGAAGGCCATAATTGCACAGTCCTGATTGCACAGTTTCACATTTTAAAAAAGTATTATTTTATACAACTTTGTGTTTAATATTTTTAGCTCTTAAAAATACAAGAAGATAGCCGGGCGCATTGGTGCACACCTGTAATCCCAGCAGCTCAGGAGGGAGGCTGAGGCAGGAGGACCGATAGTTCAAAGCCAGCCTCAGCAATGGCCAGGTGCTGAGCAACTCAGTGAGACTCTGTCTCTAAATAAAATACAAAATAGGGCTGGGGATGTGGCTCAGTGGTTGAGTTTAATCCCTGGTACCAAGGGGGTTAGGGGGAGCGGACCAAAAAATAGGAAGATAAAGACAAGGAGTGTTTGAGGTTGACCTGATACCTTCATTTCCTCCTCATAATTCACCGATCTCTTCTTATGTCTGTTGCTTCCTTTTCAGAGCAGCACGTAGGTGTTTGGGTAGGAATCAGACTTTTAGAAAGGGAGCCATGGACCACAGCAAGATGGTAACCAGGGACAGTGTTAATTAGCAAGAATTAGTGGCTCTGCCTCAAGCCCCCCTTTCCTCCAGCAGCTGGGCAGCTCAGCTCTCCCCAGGTTTGGCTCCTTGCCTTCAGGGACTTCAATAAAAAGAGATGGGTTGCCCTAGGAAACAGACTCAGAGAAGCCGAGAATGCATTTTACTCCTTTCTGCTCCTGGACCTTTTTTCATGGAGCATTTGGATGAGGGTGCTCTCTGATCTTTCATTTGCTCCTTTAAAGCCCCTAAGTGATTTTGATACCTTGCGAAACCCTCACACCAATTGCTTGGAGCGTTTCTGGAAGTTCCTGGTGCCACTTAAGAAGAGCTTCTGTTTTGTGCTCTAGAAGGTTCTGGTGGCTGAGAGCCAGCGGTTACATCTCAGAGCTAAGGGGGTTTTGTAGTGCTGAGATGAAAAATTCCAGAAGGCAGCCCCGTGAGAAGCCAGGTGGGTGCAGGATCACTGCAGCCCTCCCCGAAAACCATCAACCCTGGGTCCTGGTCCTGCCTCTTTTCTTCCACTTAAAAAATTGATAATTTTGTTATATATTTTTTAAGAACAGTTTCGTATTTATAGAAGAATTCAGCAGAGAATCAAGTTCTCATAAACCTTCTCCAGTCCTCACAGTTTCCCTGTTATTAACACCTTACATTACTGCGGTACCTTTGTCACAATTAATGAAGCAGTATTGACATCACATGATTAACTGAAGCATAGAGTTTACTCAGACAATCTTTAGTTCTTACTCAATGTCTCTTTCCTTTCCAGGATCCCATTTGGGATACCAGTTGGCATTCAGTTGCCAAGTTATCTTAGGCACCTTTCTCTGACATTCCTTGCTTTTGATGATCTTATCTAGGTTTTGAGGAGCACTGGCCAGGTATATTGTAGGATGTTGCTGGAATTGTCTGATTTTTTTTTTTTCCTCTCACGGTTAGACTAGGATTAGGGGATTGGAGAGGAAGATCACAGAGGGAGAGTGCCATTTTCATTACATCATGGGAAAAGAACTTTATCTACATGATTTGTGACTGCTGCTGTTGACAGCACATTTTAGGTCTTTCCACTAGAAGTTCAGCCTTCCCCCTAGCCTGTTCCCTTCATACTGAATCCTTTGAAGGGTAGTTCCTGTGCTCAACCCACACTTAAGGAGTGCTCAGTTATGCCCCTCCTTCTTTAGGACAGAGTATTTACATGATTTATTTGGAATTCTGCATGGGAGATTTGTCTCTCAATATTGTTTATCATTTATTCATAACAGTATGGAATCATCGATCTAATTGTGCCCCCTTATTTGAGGGAGACTGTACAGTAGTCTTCCCTTATCTGTAGCAGGGGAATATGTTCTGAGTCCCCCAGTAGATAACTGAAATTGGGGATAGTATTGAACCCTGTGTGTAAGCACTGTGGTACTGCAATGGTTGATGTGCTATCTGAGACGGAAATTAAGTGACTAATGCGGGGGTAGCATATATGCCTGGATATGCTGGACAAAGGATGATACATGCCCTAGGTGGGACTGAACAGTATATTTTACTTTGGGTTAGAGTCCAGTGTTATTTTATTCTGTTCATTTTTTTTTCTATTTTTGTTGGCCATTGGAACCTCTTTCACATTGTTCTTGTATCACCTTGACATACCCTCATCATTGTGGAGGGCTTTTTTTTTTTTTTTTAGTACTTTCTTACTTTTTTAGCGTTATAAGATGCTGCAGGCTAATACTGGACATTTCCTGCCTTTATCATAGAATCAGCCATTTCTCCAAGGAGCCCAGTTCTCTTTATTGGAAAATGGAGTTAGAAACCAAAATCTGGACATTATGTGCACTTTTTGCCATGGGGTGTTGTTTCTGCAGGGGGAGAGAAATGTATATATTTATACATAAAAATGTATAAATATACATAAACCTATTTGGACTGGGGATTGAATCTAGGGATGCTTTTCTACTGAGTGTGTGTGTGTGTGTGTGTGTGTGTGTGTGTATGAGAGTATCAGAGTTGTTGAACTTTGCCCCATGGGAAACAACTTTATCAACTGGAGTGAAATTCCTCATGCAGTTCCTTTTGCCTTTAGTATGACAGACTTCACTCATTTCCAAAGTTAACTTAGGTTGGCACCTTTCTTCCATCCCCATCAGTGAGGTTGTTTCCTATAGTTGTAATATCGTTAGATTCTCTTGGCTTAGTCTGGATTCTTTTCTGGAATCCTCCAATCCCCTAAGTGATTTTTTTTTTAAATTTGCATATGTCAAGGTTTCTTCTTTGTGTTGTACAGGTCTACAAGTTTTGACAAATGCATCTTGTATATCCACCATTATAGTATTCTGCAAAATAGTTTTCGCACCTGTAAAAATCCCCTGTTCTTTACATATTTATTCCTTCCCTCTGACTTGTAAACTGTTGGCAACCACTAACCTTTTTATTGCCTTCATACTTTGATCTTTTTCATCTTTTTACTTTTTAAACTCTTTACGTTCTAATCCCTTGAGTATCTGCCGAAAACGGCTGGCCATTCAGAACTCATAGTCATTATTTTGCTCATAGGACACCTTCAACCCCAAAAAAAGGCACAGAGAAGTTGGCTCCCAATGTGAAATAAAGCAGAGGATAGTTATGATAGCCAGAGCATATTACATTGACACCTTCATGGGTTGTGATCTGCAATACTGATACCATTACCTTCCAAGAAAGAATGCATTTGTTCCAGGCTTCCTGGGCAATCTAGTTTAAAGGCTAGACCTGCCCTGCCTGTGTTCTACTTCCTCCTTTTCCTTAGCCTGGGATAGTGATTACCCTTTTACACAGCAGACAGTTTTGGAGACACATGGTAGAGGCCATTTCTCCTTTGGGAACTGCCTCTCTTAAGCTTTTGGTAAGGATGTTTATCCCTTAGTGATATTGGACAGGCCAGGCCAGTCAGATCCTCCCAGAAATTTGAATTGGATAGACAGCCAATCGAGGTGGGCACGTTCCCAGGACACTAGAAGATCCCACCTTGGGAACTAGAACAGCTATGTTCATTTCTGTAAAAATAGACTAGAAGCAGAGATTGGATTTCTAGCTTGCACTCTAGTCCTTCCTGGTTGGCCACCTCCCTTGGCTTCTGCGAGATATCTTCTCAATAAGTCATGTCTATTTTTGCTCAAGTCAGTTCAAATTGGCTCCTGTCATTTGCAGTGAAGGAGTCCTGCTGAGGTCATCTGTGTGGCAGTGTGCTCCTTTGCTCTGCCAAGTCGGTTCTAAGTGCAATTGATGTGGCCAACTTATTTACAGTGATACTGAAACATTATAAAGGTTGCGATGGAAATCTGTGTGAGAGGCAAAGGAAGGAAGGAAGGTTGAAACTACCTGAGGGGCGGGAGGACATAGCCCATGAAAGAAGGGATTTTGCCAAGTGCACTGGGCGGGGCTTTTTGAGTTGAAGGTGTCCTATGAGCAAAAGCCCATGTTTGGGGATGGCAAGATCTGCAGGAGTTGCAGGCTGTTTGACTTGGGGTGTGATTGGGGTGGAGTTAGCAGGAGGGCTGGATCAGGCCATGAGGGTCTTATGCTGTGGAGTTTGATTTTATCCTATAGATGGGAAGCCACAAATGGGCTTTGCAGGGGCCATCTGTGACCCCCACATGTGTTTTCTTTGGCTTGTGCAAATGTTTTCAATCATTACTTGTCCCGATTTAAAAAATCAAGTGCTTTCACTCAGTAATCTGGCTGTGTATAATTATCACACTTCAGAATGTGCTGGATGGTCTAGCAGCCGTGGGCCTGCCTTCCACATGGTGTTAGGAAATGGGGCTTGGGCTGGGGATGTGGCTCAAGCGGTAGCGCGCTCGCCTGGCATGCGTGCGGCCCGGGTTCGATCCTCAGCACCACATACCAACAAAGATGTTGTGTCCGCCGAGAACTAAAAAATAAATATTAAAAAAAAAAAAAAAAAAAAAAAAAAGAAATGGGGCGTGCGGGCCCTGTTGCCAGGTCTCACCTGGTCTGGTCCATGCACTGGCTCTGACTCTCTTTCGTTCCAGGCTTGGTCACCCAGATGGAAGCAGTGGGACCAGTGACCTGCTGACTTCCGGTGGGTTTTTGTTTCATCAACAAAGTGCCAGTTTAGATCACCTGCTATCTCATTAACCCTTTTGGTGCTGATTTTCCATTCCAAACACTTTCAGGTTAAAGATAGCTCCCGAATGTGTCTTCTTCAAGGGCTCATTTCACTTTCCCGGGGACTCATCTTACTGTCTTTTAACTTTGTCATTATTACTAATTTTCTTAAAGCCAAAAAGGAAAAGCTAAAATAATAGCATAAAGGTTAAGAGAATTGTCAGTGTGTTTTTAGTAACTGAAGATGACTTTTCTGCTTACAAAGAAACATTTATAGTTAGCTGTTCTTTTTCAGTTATTATTCAGTTTATTAAAATTGTACATTTTATAACATGGGAAAAAAATTTTTTAAAAGACCCTAGTATTTCTTAAACTTTAAGTTCAACTTGTCCATATTTTACTTGTAAACATTTCACTTATTCATTGATGAGTATCACTTAGCTTCTAAATTTAACAAATTAAAGTTCGCAAGGCTGTTAGCACCATTTACAAATTTAATCAGACTCCTTTAGAATTTTAAGCTATAATCACAAATTGAAAGTACATGTTTCTCTGAAGCACCTTAGCTAAGGTGGATCACAACCAAAGAGCAATGTCAAGCTCAGTATTTCAAAAGCCCTTGAGAGTTCATAAATCAGACACATCCACTTAGTGGAACAGATTTTCTTGAACGTTTCAAACATCCCCAAGTGCTCATAAAGCAACTCAGAGATTCCATACCTGCTCAAGACTAGCACAGGTATTTAGGGTATGAGCTTTAAATTTATTCCGGTATAACTTTCAGACTTCTTTTTAATATTTTATAAAGAATGCAGTAAAAACCAGAGAAAAAGAAACCCAGAGAAAAAGAGTGTGTTGCTGGTCAAGGTTACATGTTTTGACATTTTGATTGATTTTTATCAGCATACTGGGTCTGTTTGTACCTCCAAGGTACTTCTAGTCTCAACAGCTCGTTGGTTACAAACATAGCTTGCTAGTGGGTGGGAGGTTCAGGTTTGTGTCCTTCGGTTGGGCATTTTCTCTTTGTATATGTTTCACCTGTGTGCAGAAAGTTATCCTAAACCACTCATCATTGAAAATTAACAGGGGCTCTTGAATTTGCTTTTTTCTTTATAATCAGTAAGCAAGGATTTATTCTTTTCAATTTTTACAGAACAGCAAAACCCATCTCATAATTAGCTATTCTCTGTAAAGAAATTACTTTCTCATCGGTTTTGAACTCTAGGTCAAGTCGGGCACTTGAGTTCCTTTGCCAAGGCCCTTGGCCCTGCCTGCCGTGGATGCATTAACTGGTGGTTAGCTTCCTGTGCGGAGCTGAGTGGGTACCAGTGGGATACTGACCCCTGCGGCAGTGATACTGACTCTCCTCTCTGATTCTCCAGTGTCCTATTGACCTCCTTCCTGGAGTCACATTATTGACACACACAGGGAAGTAGATGGAAGAGACACAGCTCACATTACTTAGAAGAAAGGCTTTTGAAGAGGCTTGAAATAGATTTTTTGAAATTAAATATCAGAGCAAAATATTTTGGCAATGTTGGGGACCAAACCCGGGGTTTAGAGCATGCCAGAAAAGCACTCTACCACTGAGCTACACCCCCAGCCCCCTAAAGATGTATTTAACAACATATATTTCGTCTTCATATTTCTTAATAGGAGTTGAGACTTACAAGAAAAACCTTTATCAAACATAACAGTTAAAGATGCAAAAGTAGAGATAAGCAGCCATGTTCAGGAAAGAGCCAGTGAATGAGTCAACACAATCGGTCTTTTTGGCAAGAACATGAAAACCCGCTGATTTTGGTTTTGTTAATTGGAAAGAGCAAGGGAGATTAGCAGGTGCCTGTGAAGTAATTAATCACAGATTTATAGAGCTTTTATGTATGGGGAAAGGTGATTGTGAAAGTGTCCACTTCAATCTTTAAGAGTATTGAATGGAACACCCATTTACATTTTTATTGTACTGATTAACATACTCAGAGATGAGCTGTGGACTGTGGAAAATGATCATTTTGGGGGTGGTGGTGAAAGACTCAATTCAGGGGGAGGTTTGGTGCCTCAAAAAAGGTGTAAGCTATTTCTCTTCTGCTCTGCCCACAAAGAACACGGGGTTCATCATGCTGGGAACAGGCCTGTTGGTACACTTGACCACTGTGGGTGATAGAGGCAGAGGGCGGGCCACTCTCAACTCCTGCCAGATCACTCAGCCAGGAAGACCAAGCAAAAGGGGACACTTTATGCTACTTTAGAACTGGGGAAATATGTATGTAGGAAGCACTATAAAAACAAATGCATATTGGTTTTGCATGCTAGTTTATTTTGAAATGTTCTAGAAGGCAGGCCCTCTGGGTTGAATGCAACTATCTCAGTGGATCTATGTCCATGTGCTTTAGCTTTTTGGATAGAATTTGATGTATGTCAAGAATAAATAAATACTTATTGACTTCCTGGAGACAGAGCTGGAGTTATGCTTCAGGGGTTTTGCATGATTGGTCACCAGGGCATTTGAGGACAGAAGCTGGATGGGAGGAATTAGAACCACTCCAGGAAACAGCAAATAAGGGCAGTCTCATTAATGGCATAGGGTGTTTTCTCCCCCGCTCTCCTATTACCATTCAATAGATATTTATTCAAAAAAAGTTATTCAAAGCATTATGCTTTGACTGCTCATCCTAGGAAAGTTAGAAATATTTGGTACTAAAATTCAGAGCCCCAGGCCTGGGGCTGTGGCTGTGGCTCAGTGGCAGAGCACTTGCCTAGAATGTGGGAGGCACTGGGTTCGATCCTCAGCACAATGTGCATTTGTTTTTATAGTGTTTCCTACATACATATTTCCCCAGTTCTTAAGCAAATAAAATAAAGGAATGCTGTCCATCTACAACTACAATTTTTTTTTTAATTCAGAGCCCCAAGCTCAAATAATTTCTATGTTGGGAAGTCACAGTCACATCTTGGACACATTTTTTTTTTTTGCTGTGACATTTCCCAAAGTGGCTTCCATGGAATACGAATTCTATGAGATACACTGCCAGAAAGGATGCTCTGGTTAGTAAGTTTGGGAAACACTGCCTTCTGTCATATTGTTTTGGAGCTGCACAGTGAATACAAGAATATTTATGGACTGTGATAAATCACATAATAGAGAAACCATGGTAATGAAATTGCTTGGCTCAGTTTCATTTTGCCTGATTTTCTCACACTGAACTGGTAGCAGCACTCTTATTCCCTGACACATAAGGCCAATGCTTTTTTTTTTTTCTTTCTTTCTTTCTTTTTTTTTTTTTTTTTTGAGACACCTAGGGGAAATGCTACTCTAGGGGCCCAACTGAGTGTCTGCTTAGTACTTGGTTTTCCAAGAATAATGAGAATTTCTTCATGCATCTAGGTTTTGATGGGTTAGAGATGGTGCAAAACCAGTGAGGCATAGAACTATTGCACATTTCACTACTGAATAAATGGTTCTTGTCAGGAGCAACTGAAATCTTTATTTCAGAGAGTTTCATGTAACATTTATTGTGTTGTATTCACCTTCTCCAATCAGTTTTCTATTTTTCTAAGCTAGCCTGTGGTCTAAGATCCTGAATCAGTACATGCACAGAGGGATTGAACTGTACGATTTCACTTTTATTTATTTCAGTTTACATAACTAGTCCTTGCATGGCCATTTCTATCTTGTGACCTACATGGTCAAAGGCCTACCTGGACTCCAGGGCTGTTGTTAAGATTCCCCCATCTACTGGTGTAAATTCAAAGCACAGAGTCTAATATTTATAACCCTGCATGGCATTTTGGAAGCTCTGGTTAGGTTTCATTTCTCACTTGTGTTGCTATGTATGTGGGTATGTGGGTGTGTGTGTGTGTATACACACACTCAAAACTATGATATTTTAAGTTTGCTAATGACTTGCTTAAAAAGAACACTAGTCTGGATTCAAGGTTATTCATGTCATCATGCCATTCTCATTTGCCTTCTGAAAAACTTTCTTGACAGCGGGGAAGGAAATGGAGTGAGCAAACTGGGAGTGGATCTTGTGTCATCTGTCATCCATCATGCTTGGGGACACCATCTGTCATCCTGATATGGCAGGAAAGAACTTGAACTTGAGAGCTGCTGGGTAGTGTATCTTCCAAGGTTCCTTTCAGTGCTGAAACTCTCCTTCTGTGACAGCTTTATCAAGAGTCATCTTTGTAGTAAAACAGTGTATTGTGGGCTAATTTAGACTCTGGCATCAAAGGAGAGCACGTGCAAAAGACTTAGGGGCTCTGATAAAGAAATGCATGTGGTGAACTTGATTTGGGCCTTGGAAGAGGGCCAGAGTTTTTTGGGTTCCTTAACTTTTCATTTCACTCTAACAGTTTAGAAAATATTGCTTGCTTCTGCCATTTGGAACTCATCAATAACCAATCCTTAAAATTTGCCTTTTTTTTCTCCCTCCCTCTGATTATCAATATTTTGCCTTAAATTTTAAAAGAGAACATTTTATTGTGGTAAAACATGCTTAGCAAAAATCTGTCATGTTAACTGCTTTTATTTTTGTTTTATTTATTTATTTTCAAATATTTTCTGTTTTTGACAACTTTATTCGTTTATTTATTTATTTTATGTGGTGCTGAGGATGGAACCCAGGGCCTCACAAGTGCTAGGCAAGCGCTCTATCACTGAGGCACAACCCTGGCCCCGTTAACTGTTTTTTAGCATACAGCCCTGGGGCATTAAATACATTCATTTTTTTAATATTTATTTTTTAGTTGTAGTTGGACACAATACCTTTATTTTTTAATGTGGTGCTGAGGATCAAACCCAGGGCCCCGCGTATGCTAGGAGAGTGCTCTACTGCTGAGCCCCAGCCCCAGCCCACATTCATGTTGTTTTATAACCAAAAACTTTATCCCCTTTGTTTTTTTCATAGTGAGACAGAATCTCACTAAGTTGCCAGCCTGGCCTTGAACTCGGGATCCTCCTGCCTCAGCCTCTTGAGTAGCTGGGACTGTAGGCATTTGTCATGGTGCCCGGCTTAACCTTACCACAAGGATGGGGGAAATTCCTCATGTGGTCTGATCGTTCACCATCTGCTCTGTGTTGATAAATTGATCTGTTGTGCATAAGGAAGACGTGCCAACCCAGGCCAACTATTTCCATGATTTTGCTAGATTTGCAAAGGAGAATGACTCATGATTGCATATTCCCTGTGGAGGCCACTTTTCTTCCCAAAGGAGGCAAGAGAATGTGGTAGTGAGAATGGGGCCAGACTTAACCCTGTGTAGTGGTGCTCACCATTGCCTCCCCAGAGGGTGCTGGAGATTTTACCCTAAGGCCTGTAAGTCTCTGTCCTGGTACTTATACGTGGCAAAGAGCTGAGAACAGCCCTCTGTAATAACAGTAGCTTCAAGATGATATGGTTCACCTCCTTTTTTTTTTTTAATAAATAAAATTTTATTGGCAAGTAGCTATACTCATTTCTTTACCTTTGTCTGTGGCTACTTCTGTGCTACATCCCCAGAGTTTTTATATTCAACAGACACCATAGGACCACTGAGCCTAAAATATTTACTTTCTGACCTTTTCCAGAAAATTCTGGGAACTTCTGTTCTAGGGTCTTGGCCATAGGACCCGCATGTCCCGGACTCGGTTCCACCTCAGAGGCGGAAGACGGCTGTATCTGAGTACTGTGTGGCGTTGCATCTAATAGAGAACCCCGCCTCGGTGGCCTAAAAGCCTGGGCCATTGTGATGAAAAGAATCAGAGAAACAGCCCACGCGTGGCAGAACTGGAACCACTGTTCTCTGATCAGGGAGAACATCTTGTTCCGGGCCAGGCTTGATAACACAGCCACCTAATGTTTGGAATAAAGGAAGTAGGGGCCCTTTAATTCATGAAGTGGTTGATTAAGGGTAAATTAAGCATGCTATAAATATTTGTGAGGCTTGGGAGACTTATGGATTTGGTTGAAGGACTTTTGGCTGTTCCTTACATTTTGCAGTGGGAGCTCCTGCCATATTTCAATACTGCCTTTCTCATCATAATGTCCACTTGTCGGAAAGCACAACAGGGGAGAATCTCTGGGTCCCCCAGTTATTGATTTCTGCAAATGTGTTGTCCCTGGCTGAACCCTAACCCTAACCCTAACCCTAAGCCTGTGTCTTTCCTGCTTTGAGGCCAGAGGTTAACGATGAGAAGTGGCCTTTTTCTCTATCTCTGGGGTATTGACCTTGAACTTGGGCATTTCAGTGTCTTCGTTTTTTTTTTTTTTTTTTTTTTTTTTTTTTTTTTTTAAAGATGTTAGGTGGTTGGTTTAAAGCTGCTTCTCAGAGTGAGGGCAGTTCAAGTATATGGCTATGACAAGTTCCTACAGGCAGAATAGCATTTGTTTCAGCTGGGATGTGGAGAGTGGCCCTGGAAAGAAAGGCTGATGTGTGGGTTTCTGTAAGTCACAGTGTACTCTGAGAGGGATCCAAGACAGAGGGAGGTGAACTTGTTGGGGAGACAGAGTGGCTATTTGAATCAGTGAGTCACTTTAGAAAAGTTCATTTGCTTTTTTTTTTTTTTTTTTTTGTGTGTGTGTGTGTGTGCTAATGAAATAATTTGCTGAGAGGAGGCAATTTAGTGAGAAGTCCCTTCTGCCGCCTCTTTTTTTTTTTTAACCTTGAGCTGCACCAGAGATAGCTTTCATTAGCCACAAGAGCCACAGAGTTAATGGAATCTTTTATTTTTTTCATTATGCTGGTTCGCTTTCCCAGGACTAATCTCCAGGTGCCTTAAAAAAAACAGCCTCACAAAACAAAATGCAGAAGCCCAGAAACAATCCAGTTGGTATCCTGGCTGAATGCTAATATATATATATATTTGGTGACAAGCCCTATTCAGAAAGGATAGGTCTTGCTGATGCAAAGACTGAGCACCTTAACAGTTCTATACTATGGAGAATGTTCTAGAAACATAGCTTTGGGAGACTGCCAGAGGGCCAGAGTAGGCGATCTAAAAAGCTGATGTAGGCTCTCAGGTTATTTACGTTGTTCATTAACTAGGTAGGTTTGTGGTAGCAAAGTCTATAGACAGGAAAAGGAATTAACATAGCATTAGCATTCTGGTGCATGTTAGCCATGTTTTAATATTTGATTCCCAGTCCCCTCTTTCAAAGTGAAATGATACTTTTTCTCCAAGGACCTGGAGTCTAGGCTCTACTACTGTGCACCACTGCTAGGGAGGTGATCTCAAGATTTCCTGATAGTTACTAATCACCAGTTAAGTGAGAACCAAATAAAACAATGCTATTTGCAGCACCCCAGGGAGCCACTCACCTCCCTTTTACATCTCAGTGCCCTACAGTGCTGCCATCCACTATAGGAGATCAATAGCCTCCAGGTACTTAAAAATGTCCTGACCAATGGAAATGCAGTGCTACATCAGGGGATCGATTGCAGAATGTCCAAAGGCGAGCAGACATGCTGAGGTAATAGGAAACCCAGTCAGTGATGTTTATTCCTCTCTAGTCCTTTCTTAGGGCTCATCCTCCCTTGTGAACTATAGCCGACACAATTAGACCATTTATATGGCAAAAGCACCCACACCCTGGTCCCAGGCTGGTTACCTTGCCTCTAAATCACCTGGTAGAGCCACAGGTTATCAGACTGCAGGTAGAAGAGAAAGTGGCTCATTCAATTGGGCTGGAAAAAGTTAAAAAGGTAAAGCTTTCAGGGTGACGTATCTGTGAATGCTGTGTATTATATGTTGATACAAATCTCTGCTGGAGCTATTGCTGCAAGCTCTGAGTGCACCCCACACCCCTGGCTAGGACGTTATTCTGGAGTGATCCTCTAGTGTCAGGCCTTTGCTCTGAGCTCAGGGACCTCCCCTCACTTCTGGAATCAAACCCCTAGGCCTTCCCATGTCTGCCAGGCTCTGTGTGACCTGTCCCTGGCATGGGGAGCCCGTCTGCCCCCCCCCCCCCGACTCTACTCTGCCACCCTGACTTTTTCTGCTTGTCCCCAGCATGCCTTGCCTGCTCCCACCTCTGATGTGATGTCTGTTGCCCAGAACTCAGTGACTTCCTTTATTTGGCACAGACTCACACCTCTTCCATTTCTTGCTCAGATTCACCTTACAGGTAGGTCTTTGCTGACCAGGTGAAGGTCAAGCTCCTCCACGACTTTTAACACTGGACCCTGCTCTTTAATTTCTGTTTTCTTAAGCGCTTGTTGGACGGGAACATATTAACTTACATGTTTGTCATTTCTCTCCCTGCACTACAACATCAGCTCCATCAGGGAGGAAATGCTTCTTTCTTTGGTTTGTTGCTCTAGCTCCAGTATCTAGAAGAGTCCTTGGCAGTGAACACAGAAAGTATAGGGAACCTCATAACTTAGTGAAGTTAGCTATAGACCCTGAGTTCAAATCTGAGGCCAGGTACCTCTGCAAACTAGCTTGAGATAATGGAAGATCATTTAAATGGGCTAGCCTTACTTTATATATTGGTAAAACCATAGTAAAGAATATGCCTGTTGTATATTGGAGTTGATGAAGTGGGACAATGGAGTGAGTGTTGGGAGTCCTTTTCCATGTGATATCACAGGGCCCTTGCCTACAGAGGATGCTCAAGAACAATGGGCTCCATGCTTTGACTCCCTCGTCACAGAGACTGTGATAGGTACATGGCATTGCGTATGGGGTGTGACCTGTGACCTCATGGAGATCTTTCAATAAATTGTGACATCAATAATTCAGAGACAGACTGTGTAATTTCACTGCTTCTCTAGAGGGCTGGAAAAATGATCTGCTTCCTAGAGCCATAAAATTCTCTGCATATAAAATCTTCTACAGAAGTGGGTTTGGCAGGCAAGCTGTCTTCAGTGACCTGTGATGGTTTTTCAAAATCAAGCTTTACTTCAGTGAGTTCTTCATTAGCCATGGATGATCTAAAAACATCCTTGTCACCAGCAGGTGCAGCCTCTTCTATCCTTGAAACTTGAATCAAATCTGCTGTGATCTACCATGCTTGCCAGCTTTGGCTCTCAACATTTCTTCTTGCTCAGAGAAGACAAGTAGCTAGCAGAGGAGGAGGATTCGAGGGCCGGAGTAGCCCCCCGATTGATAAATTAGATCCAGATTGATTGGAAATTGGTTATGTTGCTAGCTGAATATAAATATGTGCAAAGTCCCCAAAATATCCCTGGGTATACAGAATCATTTTGGCAGGACACATTTTTGATTACCTGTCTTTTCCCCTGCAACCCTCAAGGAACATGTATTAATTTCCTTTATATGCATGATATTGTGCCCAGCCCAGAGGATGCTCAATTCAATGACAGAACCCCAAAGGACTTTGCAGCTTACTTGGCAGAGATAGTCCTAATATTATTCACTGATAAGAATGGGGGGACAAATGACTTCCAACACTTCTCAGTTCAGTGTGTTGGTGGGAGAGTTGAAGCAAGAGATTAATTCTGGCTGGGGGTGGATCAGATATATTTTATGAAATATAGTTTAAGAGGTGGCCACAGGAGGGTCTGAGAAATGGGAAGGATTAAGAGAAAAGGGTTCCCATTTTGTGAAGTAGGTTGTTTTGTTTTTTCTCTTATTTCCTTTTTGATTTTGTTCTTGCTTGGCAAATTGAAGAGGGAAATCATCTGCAGAGCAAACGAGAGAGTGCCCACCTGTTTCAGGATGCTGACTTTGGTGCTGTTGGTGGGAGCTAAAGCTGTAGAGGGAGGGGTCACTGCCCAAAGTCATGTTGCTTCCACAGGAGAGATCCAGAAAGTCAGAGGTGGTGACTGGTGTGAGACCTCAACTTGTGTTTGTTCATCTGCAACAAACAAATATTTCTTTATTCTCCCTTTCTTGCTTTTCCCCCTTCTTTGGAGGTGACGGGGCTAGTCAGAACAGTTAAACAAGTCCTAGCTTTTTGGCAGGAAATGGTTTACCATCCTGCTAGTCTTAGATATTTTTGCTAGAGATGGTATGATTTCAAACGAGACTTAGAAAATATCAGAGACCCTGTTTGAAGTTCAGCAACATTGATTCATCTCTGACCTGGGCCTTAATCTGACCTCTCCAGATGAGTTAGCGCTAGGTTCCTGGAAGTAGCGCTGCAATGCAACACCACAGGCTCTCTGCGCACAATGCTTTCGTGTGACCCAAGGATCAGGAGCTCACCACACAGGTGCAGAATAAGATCACAGACACAAGTCCTGAAAATATAAGTGAGATAGGCAAGAGTGGGTTTATTTTAAGAATAATCTTGTATTTTCTTAATTTGTGTTATTTGACAGATGCGACAAAGAATCGTGTTCTGTGTGTCAGGTATCATCCTGAGCATCTTACAAATTTACAAATGCTCATTTCTTTAATTCCCATAGAAGTTTTCAGGGATGTAGGGTTTTTTTTTTTTTTGTATCAGGAAGTGAACCCCAGGGGTGCTTAACCACTGAGCAACCCCCGCTTTTGTTTTGAGACAGGCTCTCGCTAAGTTCCTTAGGGCCTTGCTAAGTTGCTAAGGCTGGCTTTGAGCTTGCCATCCTCCTGCCTCAGCCTCTCAGGCTGCTGGGATTACAGGCATGTGCCACCATACTCAATTCCTTTGCTTGCTTGTACTTTTGCTTTGGATCCAGATAGCAACCTATAGATGTTTGCAGCTGCCTCTGGTTTAAGAAACATTCTTTGGCACAAACCTCAACACTGAGAATTCTGCCCATTTACACCTCCTCTACATCCAGAACGCTAGGTAAATTTCACCTTTATTTGAGCTCAGTGACCAAACACTAGCTATTTTCTTTTTCCCCATATTTTTTTTATTGGTACATTATAGTTGTAGATAATGGTGGGATTTGTTGTTGTGTCTTTGTCTCTACAAGTCACACAAGATAACAATATAATTTGGCCAACATCATTCCCCAGTATTTTGCTTAAACACCAGCTGTTTTCATAGCACAGATTTTGGCCAGTTCAGACCCAGATTGGAAATAATTTTGATTCAGGTTGCCTTTGAGACTGTGAAGAGTCGGAGCATGCGGAAGTCCCAGCCCACTGTGTCGTCTGTTTGGGATTATGTGTTCTTTGGAAAGTATGCCATGTGTCACAAAGTCACCCTGGGAGGACCAAGTGATTGATGTGACTCAATGTGGTCACAGCAGATCGGGTTGCATGGAGGCTTGGAGCCTATGGTGGAAGGACAGTTGAGATTTTAATCTTGTTTTTGATGGCTTTTTGGGTACGCTGGGCCCTTTCCGGTTAGTTTAATTAAATGCCAGGTGAAGTTAGCCAGTCAGTGGTTTTCATTTCGAAAATGCATGTAATTTTTCCAGACCCCTGCTTGGCAGCCCCATCTGATTGCCCATACATCACGCTGGCTTCTTTGTGCATTAGTGTCTGGGACTAATTGCCCTGCCTGTCCCAGTCTGCCCTCCCCAGCTTGGAGATCGCTGACTGGGTGGCCATTAGGCTCCTGCTGAGTGCTTTGGTTTCTTGCCAGTCTGGGAGGCGTGGGCTGCTGTGCTGGGGAAAGGTAATCAAGCAATAAAGCTAATGCTGGATGTGAGAAGGCAGATCCTAGTGGGTGTGGGAGAGGCAGAGAGAAAGGAGGTGGTGGGATAGTTACCATCTTGGAGTGACCCCATCGGTCCTGTGAGAACTCGTCCCACAGTAGAAGTTTGGATTTCACCTATTCATCACGGGAGATTATTCTTGGGCATGCTTGAATCACTGGGTTTACCAGTCATCCAGCTTTCACTTCCTGTCCATTTTGATATTTCCTGACAAGTGTTTCCTCTCTCTCTCACCTCCCCTGCTTAAAGAAAAAAAAAATTCCTCGAAGTCAAGGCCTTTTGTTCTGAGATGGTAGACTGAGCACGCTCTTATCTTTCTGAGAGTAGCAGATATCAGCTGCTGATTCACTGTGTGACCCTAGTAAGTGAGAGACCCCCTCTGCACTTTGGTTTCCTCATCTTTCCAAAGTCGACATCATGGGGTTAGCCATGTGTTAGTCATCATTATTATTTTTTTCTGCTTTCCCTGATGTTCTCCTTGTTGTTTACCCCTTTCCTATGGATGTATTCCTGGTTCCTAGAATACTTGGTGAATGCTGAGTTATCTGCTGAGTGAATCCATGTGGGGAGTCCTCAGGGATGTGAAGACACCAGTGGGTCAGGAGCAGAGAGATAAGAAGTTGGCAGAAGAGACCCAGGAAGCCAGCTGAGTACATCATGAAGACCCTTAGGTTCATCTAAGGACTTTGGATTTCATCTTGAATGCAGTGGGAAGCCATTGAAGGAGTTTAATCAGGAGTCCAGGGGGATCTCCTTTACAATAAAGAAAATTAGTTGTGTTGATAGAGAGAAATAGATTAGAAGTGATGGAGAATGGATGTGGAAGATCAGTAGGAAAAGTTACGGCGTTGACTACTGGATTTTGAAAGTGTATCCACACTATGGAAAACAGTATGGAGGTTCCTCAAAAAACTGGAGATAGAACTGCCGTATGATCCAGCTATCACTCCAAAGGAAATGAAGTCAGCATACAAACGAAACACCTGCATACCCACATTTATTATACCACCGTGCATAATTGCCAAGATATGGAATCAGCCTGGGTGCCCTTTGACAGATGATTGGACAAAGAAAATATGGCCTATACACACAACAGAGTGTTAAAGAAGAGTGAAATCCTGGCATTTGCAGAAAAATGAATGAATGGTGGACATTATGTTAAGCAAAATGAGCCAGACACAGAAAAACAAGTATCACATATTTTCACTCATGTGAAAACCAAAGGGGGAAAAATGACCAGAATGTAGAAGAACTAATAGGGGAGGGAAGGAGGCCTGGGGATCAGGGAGAGAAGAGAGGACAGGAGAGGGTAGAAGGGAGGCTAGATATGATACGTATCCTTATAAATAAGAAATGTGTATTTCCAAGCCAGACAGAAAGAAACATACTGCATGTTCTTTCTCATGTGTGGAAACTAAAAAGAAGTTGACCTGAGGATAGTATAGTGATTACTAAAGAATGAAAAGGGTATATGGGAGGGGGCAGGTGGATAAAAGGAGGTTGGATTTATCAGTGCACACTCTATGCATGTGTGGTGATATTACAAGGAACTGCACTAATATATATATATAATTAATGCATGTTAGGTAAAAGTAATCTAAATTATATAGAAAGAAATGAATGGTTCCTTACCATAATGAAGAATAGCTCCCTGAAACAAATAGCTGACATTGATGAAAACAATTCTTTGGAAATGTTTTATTTTAAAACAATAATAGCACAGTTGCCTGCTGGTATATCAGAACATTCTGTACTATGCACTAAGGCAAGAAAAAGAAATCAGAAGCAATTAGAAAAAGTGATCCTCCTCAGTACCCGTAACATCCATAAAGTTAATTATATAAAAATCTCTTAATATTAATGCAATCAGTGAAATGTCAGAAGTATAACATTTAAAAATCTATATTGGAACAATAAAGCAAAAATAATTGCTACTTAGAGTAACTGACTGCGGTGACTTTGGCTTCTAAGTAATACCAGCCTGAGAAGTGAGAAAATGTGAGAGAGATCTTAGGGAACAGTGGGTCTGATAAGAGGAGAGACCATGGGATAGGAAAGATGACTAGTGACAATTCTTCATGGTAGGCCTTGTAAAAGGCCAAGAGTTGGAGCTTTTACCAGAGACAGGACTGCAGAACAAGAGAGGACAATGCTACAGTAAATGATTTTTTTAAAAAATTTCACTTTCTAAATTGTGCTCTATTTGTGTAATATGAATTGAATTGCATTCTACTGTCATATATAACAAATTAGAATAAATGAAAAAAATTCACTTTTTCACCTTGTCGGTGATCAGAAAAGCTGTTTTAAAATTGTACTAAAATATATTACTGCCTCCACCCCTTTCCAACACTGGAGATTGAACCCAGAGGTGCTTTAAATCTTTCCATTTCTCTTTTTATGTTTTTCTTTTCTTTCTATCTCTGGAACTATTGTGAGATGTGGACACTTCTGTTTTATCAGATTTTTTTTTCCATTTTTAAAATCCAGCCCCAAAGCCTTCTGAGAGTGCCTTGGTTAATTTGCCTGCTCACCAGTTCGTCTTCCCACCACATTCTGCTCTTCTACCAATCCGTTCAGTGCCTTGATCAAAACTCTTCCTTTTCAAATCCATTATTTTCAGTCAGTAGTTCTAATTGCATTCCTTCCACATTCTCAATAACCTGCATAAGTTCACTGGGGCCATTTAAGATTTGCTTTAAGTTATTGTCCTTTGTTATTCATTAGTCTCTTTGTGGTATCAATGGCACCACCCTGCTTTCCTCACCTGTGTAGCATCCTTGTCCTCTGACATCTGGATCTTTCTGCCTTTGGCATGCACCTTTTACTACCTTTCTATGTTTAGCTGCCTTGCCCTGAGTTTTGCACCTAGGAGTGGAGTGACAGATGCACAGGCCCTCCCCTGTCCTCCTTAGGTGAGGACACCTGGTGGAGGGAGGTGCCCTCAGGCCTGGAGTGGAGTGCAGTTAGGCCCCTTCACCCTCTGTCCTTCCTCCCCTTCCTCCCAAGGTCTGGCCTCAGTATTTCTTAACTCCACCTGCCTGAGGCCTGTGATGAGGGGCTGAATGGGGAGGGGGCTTCCAGGAGCTTCTGGCCCTTCCAGAGTGTTCCAGCTGGTGACCCCCCAATGGTGCTTCAGCTTATCATCCTATGACAGTGACTTGGGTGGCCCAGTTAGAGGACCTCCTTGAACAGGCCCCTTCTCCTTGTCCCCTAATGCCCTCCTTGAACAGGCCCCTCCCCTTGTCCTCTGGCCCAGATTGTCTCTGTAGCTGGGAACCCAACCTCTTTTCCTCCCCAGGCCCTCTCTGCTCCCTTGCTCCCTGTCTTGGGTGGCATCTCCCTCAGTTGTGCCTATTCTGTGCCTTGTCCAGGACCAGAAGCAGTGATGCAGATTCATAGATTTGCAAAGAAACAGCGCCACCCTTTGCAGAAAATGCCAGTGGTTTCCATTTGGATGCAGCCTCTGGCCTGTGGATCTTTATGCTTAGAACCTGGAACATTTGATCCACTAAAGGATAAATCTTAATCTGTCTTTCGGGGAGTAATTATTGTTTTTCTTAGTAATCGGAAAAAATGGGGCTGTAACGCTGTGTCCTCGGCAGGTATTTACTGTCACCTCGTGAGTTTCTAAAGGGCCTCCGTGTTTGACAGATTTATGGACCCTGATGAATGCTTCATTCATGCTGCTGTCGTACCATAATTAGAGTGTGAGTTTCTTAAAATTAATGTAACATTGTTCCTGATGATCGTAAATAAGAAATGTGGAACATTCTAATCATCATTTCTGGTGCTGTGTGTGTTTAGGATACAGCAGCTATGCTGAGTTCTTCTCAGCAATTAATTCCTGAGTGCTTTGTAAGGGGCTGTTAACTTTCCTCTAGTGTGGTGATAGGATTTTTGCCTCATCATGCTGCTTCTCCTGGGTACTGCATTATGGTTAAAGTAGTAGTTGTATAGTTTGGGCCTTTGTTTTGGTATTGGGGATTGAACTCAGGGGCACTTAACCACTGAGCAACATCCCCAGCTCTTTTGTCAATTTTATTTAGAGATAGGGTCTCACTGAGTTGCTTAAGTCCTTGCTAAGTGGCTGCAGCTGGCTTTGAACTCATGATCCTCCTGCCTCAGCCTCCCGAGCCTCTGGGATTACAGACGTGTTCCCCCACACTTGGCTAGTTTGGGGTCTATGTTGATTGAACACATTCATGTAATTTTAGACAATATACCTGTAAGTTGCTTGAGGGTAGAAATTAAGACACATACCAATATATGCTCAATATCTAACATACAGTAGGCTACTAAATATTTGTGGAAGTCATAAACATTAAAAAATTTCCTATCTGCACAAGAATGGGATCCTAGTTAGAATAAGTTATACTCTATGCATGTATGTCAAAATACACTCCACTGTCATGTATATCTAAAAAGAACAAATAATAAAATAAAAAGAAATGGCTGGGGTTGTGACTCAGTGGTAGTTTACTTGCCTAGCATGTATGAGGCACTGGGTTCAATTCTCAGCACCACATATAAATAAATAAGATAAAGATCCGTTAACAACAACAAAAAAAAATGAAAAAAAGAAATAAATGAAATATTGTTATAAAAAAAGAGGATGAACTCCCCCAAAACAAATAAATTTGAGCAAAATAAGGGTGTAAAATTCCCTAGTTTAAAGATGTTCACACCTGCATATGGTTTTGTATGACAGGAATTGTGTTTAGCTGTGAGTATTTGAACTGATTGAAGATAGTCAACCACTGGTTCTCACCGTTGGTTGACTGTAGTTGCCGACACCTGGGGATCATTAAAAAAAGCTACTAGTGCCTGGTTTTCTCCCCTTGGGATTCTGGCTTATTGGTCCCAGTGCATGCTGGGATTGAAGTTTGTAAAAAGTGTCCAGATGATTCTAATGTGCAGCCTCTGGTTTTCTGTCACATGAAAGAAGTTTGGAGATAAGCTTTTCAGGACTGCCTTGGGGATTTCACAGATATCAGAGACCCAATCTCCTTTGAACTTTCTGCCTCACTATCTGTAGAATTTGGCATGTCCTTCTGGTACAAGAGGACTCATGGGATTCCGGCCATCATATCCATCTTCCACAAAGCAGATGGTGGAGAGAGGCGTGTAGTACATCACAGCTCCTCATTAGCAGGAACTTAGTTGACCCCATCTGGGGGAAAAGGAGGTTAGGATATGTATTCTGGCATAGTAGGTTATGCTCAACTAAAAACGAGCATTCTCTTAATATGAAAGAGAAGAGAAAACAGATCTTCTAGGGTAGCAGCCTGTCTCTGCCACACCTGGTTTCAGACCACGAGTTGCAGAGCTGAGTTTTGGATCCTGGTTTCAACTAAGGTTTCTGCTACCTCTCATAAAAATGGAACGTGGCTATTTGGACACAGCTGGTGGACTTGGGCAGTAAATGTTGGGAAATTAAAATATGTTCAGCCTCGCACCTGAGTTCACTGCGTCAGAAGTGGTTTGCTAGACAGTAAAGTGGGGTTCATGAGGATCCATCATCTAGAAATAAACACATCAGTGTATGTCACAAACAGGCACCTTTCGGTTCTCACCGACGTTTTACCGACGTTTTGTTGGTGTTTGACGTGACCAATCACTTCTTCCTTTCTTAGATGTTTTCTTTCTGGGCTTCGGCTTTCTGCCTGCTTCTCTGCCTTGTTTCCTCTTCTCTTTGGCTGTGTATTGTTAGAGTTCCTCAGGTGTGGGGCCCAGGCCCTCTCCTTCCTGCCTTCCTTCCTCTGTCATCTCCCCCTGTCTGTGGCCTCAGTGTCAATCACCTTGCACCTGACCTTCAGATTTACACCTCCAGCTCAGACCTCTGGGTTCCAGATCTGCTCACTCAATGGCTAAGTAACATCTCTGGAAGTTTTAGGGATACCTCTAAGGCGGTCTTCCCATACTGAATTCCTGGCCCATCATGTATTCATTTATTTAGCGGCGCTGGGGAACTGAACCCAGGGCCTCACGCATGTGAGACAGCCCTGTACCACTGAGCTACCTCCCCAGCCTGCTCCCTCAAGTCCTGCCATTGTAACTGCAAAGCTCTGTTATGATGGAAAGTTTTTTTTTTTAACCACTTTTTATTAAGGTATAATTTCCACACTATAAAATTCACTTAAGTATACAATCCAGTTATTTTTAGTGTGTTTATAGAGTTGTACGAAGACCACCAAGGTTCAGTCTGACAACATTTCTAACACACACGCAAATCCCTCTAAGCAGTTGGCAGTTAATCCTACTCCACCCTCAGCCCCAGACAACCACTGATCCTTTTGTCTCTGTGTATCCCTTTTCTGGACATTTCATATAAATGGAATCAAATAATGTGTAGTCTTATGCATCTGGCTTCTTTCACTCAGCATAATATTTTTGAAGTTCACCCCTGTTGTAGCATGTGCTAGTATTTTGTTCTTTTTATTGCTGAATGGTATTCCATGGTATGGAATCACAGATCACATATCTGGTTGCCAGTGGATGGACATTTGAATTATTTCCAGTTTCTGGCTACAATCAATAATACTGCTTTGCATACTATAATGATGCAGCCACATCAATGTTTATAGCAGCTTAATTTACAGTAGCTGAACTGTGGAACCAACCCAGATGCCCATCAATAGATGAAGGGATAAAGAAACTGTGGTATATATATATATATATACAGTGGAATATTACTCAGCATTAAAAGGGAATAAAATTATGGCATTTGCAAGTAAATAGATGGAGTTGGAGAATATCATGCTAAGTGAAGCAAGCCAATCTCAAAAAACCAAAGGCCTAATGTTTTCTCTTATTAGTGGTTGCTGATCCACAATGGGGCGGGGCATGGGAAGAATAGGGGAACTTTGGATTGGACAAAGGGGAGAGAGGGAAGGGAAGGGGGCATGTGGGTAGGAAAGATGGTGGAATGAGATGGCTATCATTACCCTAGGTACTTGTATGATTGCACAAATGATGCGAGTCTACATCACATACAACCAGAGAAATGAGAAGTTGTGCTCCATCTGTATACAGTGAATTGAAATGCATTCAGCTGTCTTGTATAACCAGTCAGAACAACAACAACAAAAATTAACTAGACCTAACATTTTCTAATAGTAGAAAAAATCTATGAGATAAATCTTGTAGGGCACACTGACATGTCAAACAAATAAAATATTAAGTTTCTAATCTTTCCATTACAAAGATAAAAAAAAAAAGAATACTGCTTTGAACATTTGTATGTAAGCCTTTGGCGTGGACAGATTGTGTTTTCTGTTTAGAAGATTCTCAGGAGCAATGCTGTGAATTCAGGTTGGATTTATCATTTCCCCAGCAGCTGTACATTGCCTGTTCCTACGAGCAATGCAGAAGGGTCCTAGTTTCCCCACTTCACAAGTTGCTGCTGCTTAGTCTTTTTTATTATGGCAATTCTGTGGCTGGGGAATGGTATCTTGTTGTGCTTTTAATTTGCATTTTCCTAAAGACTAATATGTTCCTGTTTTCATGTGTTTATTAGGCACTCTTGTATCTTCTTTGGTGAAAGGAAATCTTTTGCCTGTGTTTTGGTGGGATTGCTTGTCTTACTGTGAGAGTTCTCTGAATGTTCAGATATGTGTGCCTGGCATTCAGTCAAAGATTGGTGGAGATTGTGCTCCAGTATCTTTGGCCAGCAAGGCTTCCTGGCTCTGCTGGTGTGTCTGGAACCTCAGGCTGCTTTCATGCCTGGCTTGGCCTTGTCTTTCTGGAAATCTCCTCTGTGTGTAGGTTCTGTTGGCCAAGGATGTGTGGGTGGCTTGGGCCTGCGCAGGTTTTGCTGCATTTCTGCTCAGCCAGTGGAGAACTTGGGTATGTGAAGTTTCCTCCCCTTTGGGAGCTCCCAGTTAGATCCCTGGCTAGTGAGTGGATTGCTCCAAACCAGGCTGCAGTCTCAGGCCAGTGAGGCTCTCCAGTGGCAACATTGCCAACCACAGGAGCCCTTTCCCTGGGTGGCCTCAAAGTGCCTGTTCTTCCCACCTGCCTGTCCTGGTAGAACTACTAGTTAACATAGCCAGGTAAGGGATGGGAATAGCCCAGCCCTAGTGACTGCAAACCCTGCCCATTCTTACCAAAGTTCAAGAGTTTGCATGAAGAAACTATACTCATGGCTTTGGTCTGTTTCCGCCGTATTGAACTGGTTGCTTTGGGCAGTTTTGTCTAGTTGTGTAGCTGAGTTCCAGGAGAGAAGCTTGGTTAGCCTCCTTAGTCCATGGTGTTGAACTGCAGTGAACCACTGCTCTCCTGTGTCCACCGGGCTTCTCTTCTAGCCTCGGCCTGCACTGGAGCTCAGGGGTTCTCCTTTTCCAAACTGGGCCTAGCTCCCCCTCTTCTGCTTGACACCCTTCAGTGGAGTGCTCTTGACGGACTCCCTCCATGCCTCGCTGGTCTGCCTGCTTTTACCTTCCTGGTGTCTCTAGCAGCTGCTGAAAGCATGCTCCTTCCTCTGTGCCACAGTCACACTGTCCCCTTACCCAGCCTCAGGGCCTCTCCACACAGTTTCCTTCACCTGGAAATCTCTGCTCCTCTCTCCTTCTGTTCCATTACCTCATTCCTCCGATCTCAGTTCTTCTCCTTGGAACTCCCTCCAAGTCCCATTCTACTAATTGACTTGACTCTACATGACACATTATCACAACTAGAATTTGGCTTTTATTTTAGTGAATATTGTCTGTCTCCCTTACCCCCACCCCATATATCCTTAGCACTTAATGTGATACCTGGCACATAGTAGGTACTCAGAAAAATATTTTTTAAAAAAATTAGTGAATTTTACAAATAAAACTTAATTATGGGATGAGAGATACCTACTTCAAAGCAATTATTGAACTTATGTGGATTCTCTTCTCTTTCACCATAACATGAGTAAACTTTCCAGAGTGCTTTCCCATATTGTAGAACCTATGTCCAGCTGACCACACTTACCAAATAATTTACTCCCCCAAAAAAGAGTAAAGACAGCCTCTCATATGAAGTCCTGTCTTGTTGGTCTTGTAGTAAATTAACTAAACTGCCAATCTCATGCAACAGGAGCATCATCATCAGATCCAATTTACTGTCTGCATTTAGGAACATAATGGGTACATTTGGAAGTTCTTATTTTATAAGCAGGCACACCTGTGGGCAACTGAGGTGTGCGTGGGGGGGAAATGAACAGTTTTCAAAAGAGAATTAGCTAGCTTTTCACTTTTACAGACATGGAAATCAAGGCTCTGAGTGGATAAGTAACTTGCCCAAGGTCACAAAAATGAGAATTAGTGTGTCAACCTAAAAAAATAAAGAAGCAATCTGAGATTCTCCAAAGAATACTGGTATCTGGAGAATACCCAGGCCATAGTAAACTGGGGGGGGGGGGGTATTCAAGGAGGTTGAGGCAAGGGGAAGGTTTCAGAGGCCAAAGTGAGGATCACGTCAGATGTTCTGGAACAGTAATCCTTGGCTGCAATGATCAATAATAAGAGTGGTGTGAGTCCAAGGCTGAGCAGTTGCTGGGCAGATGTCCTTGTAGAGGTGCGTTTTGTAAGAGGCTGCAGTGGCCTCTGTGCCTGCTTGTGGTTCTGGCAGTCTTTTGTGGTAGCCACCATCAGGCAGTCACAGGCAGAACCCCTTCCTCTGTCACCTCTAGGCTTTTATTCCCTTTTATTTTTTGTTAGGGTTGACGTAAGGGACTCCATTTTGATTTTGACCATTTGTACGTTTCTTGCACAAGTGGTTTCCACGGAGCATGACTGTGAATAGCATAAGAATCACCTGGGACCTTACAGGGAACTCGAGTTCCCGTGCTCCACCCAGACCTCCTGAATCAGAAATGCTCGTGGAGAGGCCCACGAGCACTTAACAACCTCCAAGTGATGCGAGTGCACCGAAGTTTAAAAACCTCTGCTCCAGGCCACAGCCTGCCTGCTGACCGCCAAATGGCCTCTCTTTCCTCGCTGCTGAGACACCCCTCGGAGAAAATAACAAGACACCTCGACTCCAGCGACCCAGAGCCTGACTCTGCTGGATGTGTGGGGGAAAAGCTGAGCCATGGGGCCTGTTCGTGATGCGCTGGCTCTCCTGGCCTCCCCAGGATGGCTTCCCATCTTGCTCGACTTTAGGGTTGATAACTGGGGGCACCCGCAAATCTTTATCCCAAGGCTTTAGCCAGTAGCAGGATCCGTTTCAGTGATGTGATTTTTTTTTTTTTTTTTTTTTGGAGCTTAAAGTCAAAGAAAGACTTGAACTGGGACTCGGCCCATCTTGGAGATCCTCAAGTAAGTTTCTGTCCTTGTTGGTGGCAAGAAGGAGGATGTGATTTGTGAGCATGAAGACATAGCTTGATACTTGAGGATGTACTCGGTACCATGCTCTGCTCACCTATGGGCACCAGGAACCCAAGAGTTAATAGTTCGGAAGGTGACAAGGCACTATTCATCCTCACGTCAGGACCCAGTTCTTAGTTTCAGTATTAAATCTCCTAGTCTTTAAAAACCTACTCTTTGAAACTCATCATGGGTTAAATCCGAGTGCAGTTCATAAAAGTTCGTGTTGAAAGTTCTTTTGGACTTCTGTGGGGGCCTTATCAGGGGTTTCTAAGCAGCAACCTCTGGGGAATGGCAGCTCTCAATCTCCGGGTGCCTGGGGACCCTCTGGTCAGGTGGGAGACTGACTGCATAATGCCAGGTGATGATTCTCTTGGGAGGGAACTCCGTGCTGGATTTTGTCACTTTAAATCTTTCTCAAAAAAAACAAACAAAAAAACAACTTCCAAACTGACTGAAGCAAGAAACCGGTCTGTGCTGTGGTGACTTAGGAAAGCTGAGCTTTGGCTCTTTCATATGTAGACAGAATGAGGATGGCTCACAGGCTAACAGATTAATCTGTATTGTATGGGCTCAGGGGTGCTCAGGTGTTTGTTGAATGAGTAATTGAGAGAGTTGGCAGATCAGAAGCAACATGAGTGGTGAATAACAAGTTTTTAACTTGCCTCTGATTTTTGTATTTTGGAGGGCTTCTGAGCTTCTGAATCACTTGCAAAAGTTTGTAAAATTCCTATCTCCTCTTCCCCCCATCTCGACCACAAAGATTCTCTAGGCCTGGGTGGAGAGTTGGGAATTTATGGACTTTATTTGCTTTATAATTTTAATTTTGAAACATTTTTAATATTTTGTTTTGTCATACCCTGCCCATGATTGGCTAAAAAAATAGTCCTTAGTACTTTCTCCCAATGTTAATATTAAACAACTTTAATAACACAACTATATATTATAGAACATAAACTATAATAATTCAGTATAACTACAATGATATACAATGTTATTAAAACTGTTAATTTATATTAAATACAGTCTTTTTCACATACCAGGTACTTTGCAATGAATGATTATTTTATTTTCTATTTATATTTCTATCAGTAAAGCAAATATCTTTGCTTTATTTTTGACCCTGAGTTGAGACTTTAGTCTCAACTGAATAGTTTAGAGTCCTGGACTATGAAGTCACACTGCCTGGGTTGCAACATAGGCCCAATTATAGCTCTTTCAGAGTTATCAATCTTTCTGTGCTTGAAGCCGTCTGTTAGGAAGGGGTTATAATCACACTTACTTTATAGGACTGCTGTGCAACACACATGAATTCTTTTTGTGGGCATCACAGTGCATGGCACGTAGAAAACACTCAGTAAATAATACCAAATGTTTTTGTTAATGGTTTTTGTATGTCTTTAAGATATCTGAAGAGCATTAATGGTCATGCACCAGACAGGACATACTGTATCAAGGTTTTATGATCTGTTTGAGATTGAACTTGTGAACTTGTCACAATGCCTGCATGTTTAGGAATGGATTGTGTTCTTGTATAATTCTTAGTCTTTTTATATAACAGAGTGTATTTTTGACATACATGGTCTCATATGATATATATGTATTTTTTTTGGATACTAGGGATTGAACTTGGGGGCATTAGACCACTAAGCCACATCCCTAGCCCCATTTTCTATTTTGAGACAGGGTCTCACTGAGTTGCTTAGCGTCTTGCCATTGCTGAGGTTGGCTTTGAACTTGCAGTCCCCCTGCCTCAGCCTCCCTAGCTGCTGGGATTACAGGCATGTGCCACCGTGCCCGGCTTGTTTAATTCTTGAGTAACAGAGTAAATTCATCCCCTCTTGGTGATGAGTTGTGGGGCCCTCTGGAGTGAGAGACCCTCTATCTCCTGGTATCTTGGGCATGCTAGTGACAGCGGAGAGATGTGAGAAGGCCATCACGTTTCTCTAGCCACTGCCAGAAATTTTGAGAGTCGGGAGGATTCCAGACTTGACAGCTTGGCTGGGATGTTTGCCTGCAGGTGCTGTACCTTGGAACTGTTGGAAGCTTTTGGCTGTAGGATCCAGCATCCTCTCCAGGAAGCTGGATATCATGAGGGAAATTCTGGAAGATTTAGCTTTTTCTCTCAAGCTGGAAACGCAGAGGGTTTTGAATGTCAACTCATGAGTTGACAAGACCTGGGTGGAGGGGTGTGTGTGTGCATGAATCTCTTCTCCCTGGGTATAGGCACATTTTGGGGGTGGTGCAGTCTGCTTTTGTATGTTGTGATAATTGAGGTAGGATCAAGATCCCACTGAGGATGTGTAGACACTTTTTATTGAAACTGGCTTCTCCAAAGAGGTCATTGTTTGGAGAATTTTAATTTTCATATGGATATCGGAGTTTCATCAACCATCCACAGATAGTATTAATTTTGGAGGCTTAAGATACACATGGGAAAACAAATCCACAATTTGGGTCCCCTCTCTTCACTTAGCGTACTTCTCTTTGTTGATTTCTTCCCCCCCGTTTTATTTTCTGTAAACAGTGTATTAGAAGCCTTAGAAACTTGGTGCCTCCTGATCTGAGAAGTGATGCTGTATCTCTGTGCACAGGGAATTGGCAAGCTACCGGTGTGTGCCCTGCTGGAAAGAGCAACTCCCCCTAGCTCTGTGGGCCAGGGGGAATGCTGAAGGGGATGTGGACTGGGATCTGGAAGAGTTAGGCAGTAAATAGCCTCACATAGACAGGGGTCATAAGCTGAAGAACAAGGTCACAGTTGCCGTTGGTCAGAGCAAGGTGGGGTGTGGACATCTGAGCACAGGCCCTGTTCATGCAGTCCGGATGTTTGGGGCAGTTGCTTCTGAGATGGGGTCCCTGGGGAAGGCAAGGCAGGTGCAGCAGGGGTCACCACATGCCACCAGGCTGTTGCCAACCGGGAACTTGATAGACATCCTCTTTCATGTGGGGGTCCTGGGCCTGGCCCATCCAGGGCTCAGTAGATTGGCCCTGGTCCTCATGAGGACTAGGAGTCTGGGGAACCCTCTTGGTAAGAACAGCCATGTGGCCGAGAGGCAGTCTGATCAGACACCAAGGACAAGCCCACGACTTTACTTCATCTCTTTACTCTTGTTTTAATTTTCACTTTTAAATTTAGATGAAATGATTTCACTTTGTGTGAAGACCAGCCTGTCAAACAGAATTCCTCTTCAAAGGAAGGTTTTTTTTCCTCCCCTGCTTGTTTTACTCTGTAATTTTCCTGTATTTTGGCTGTAACTTCTGCCTGTCAGCATTAATGAGCAGCTGGTCCGCCGCCACGCACATCCTTCTCCTTGACGTTTCTCTGGAGTGTTGGACCCTCTGTCTCTTGGTGTTTGGGGGATGGTGGTGGCAGTGCTAGAAGTATCTGCTCGCAGATGAGTGCTGGGGAAACGTGGGGTTTGGTGGGCGGCTGCTGGCCCTGGCCACCCCCCCACCCCCCCACCCCCGCCACATACACACACTGCAAAGTAAAAGGGCCCAGTGTTCACTTCTGTAATGAAACTTGTCATGCAAATGCGAGGGGGAGGGGGGAATAGCAAGGCCACTGGTGTAGACAGATGACCCTTGAGAGATGCCAGACCGGAAAGCAACCAGGAGTAGGTGCTATGCTCTGTGGGAGTCGGTGAGCCAATGCATGTGTGAGTGAGTGTGAGTGGATGCATGAGTGTGCAAGAGCTACTTTGTAAGCGTGAGCATGTATAGGTAGGTGTTTGTGGGTTCCAGTGAGAGGGCACATATTGCAAATGTGAGTTTATGTGAGTGCGTGTGTGTACTTCCTTTTCTTTGCAAAGGAACAGAATTGGTTAAAGGATATTAGTTATTCAATAGCTTTTCCTGAGCCCTTCCCAGAAAGTGTCCTTCCCCCTGTCAAAGCTCCCAGTTTGGGATTAGGTAGGGGTGCCATCAAGAAACTGGCTTGATAAGGATTAAAGTGGCTTTCTGTTTTAGTTTTGCGTTACTGTAACAAATACCTGAAGAAGAAAAAACTCAAAGGAGAAAAGATTTTATTTTGGGTCATGGTTTCAGAGGTTTGTCTGTGGCCAGTTGATTCCATTGCTCTCAGGCTATGGCAAGGTGGGATATCATGGTTGAAGATTGTGGCAGAAGAAAGCCATTTGCCTCATGAAAGCCAGGAAGCAGAGAAGGAGAGCTAGGGGCTGGGGACCAAATATATCTTTAAAGACACATCCCAGTGACCCACCTCTTCCAGCTAGACCCCACCTCCTAACATTCCCTTTACCTTCCCATAGCATCACCAGTTGGGGACCAGGCCCTCAACATCTGAGCCTTTGGGGGACTTTCTAGAGCTAAACTGACGCTTTATTCATGGGTTTGACTCCTCCCCTTTCTTACCCAGCATGTTATTTGACTTTTCATTTCACATAACAAAAAAACTCTGTACACAATTAAGGTCACCTACATAGGAGTCAAGTTGCACACTACAGTGCAAAGATGCTAATTTAAAAAGATAACAGAACCTGGAAGTTAGGTTTGCCTTGTTCTTTCCTCTAGAAGGGAAAGACTTTAAGATTGTTGCAGCATTTCATCTAGCAGTTTTACTCGGCTTAATGAAGCCTAATCTAGAAATATGGTTAACTTTCCTATTTAGAATGAAAGCTGTGATTTTTAGATATAGCTGCAGGCTCCAACCGGCAGGAAGCAGACAGAGCTGTGACCCAGTGGGAAGCCAAACTTAATTTGTTTCCTCCCAGGGGATGCAGACCAACAGGAATTGCTCTTTTGAATGCCGTCTAGGCAGTTCTTACCTGTCTGCCTGGAGCTGACTGAACTTTCAAAGGCTGTGCTGAGAGAGCACTTTGTGTAGTGTGTTGTGGTTTTTAATCAGACAGGACCCCATGCTCTTCTCCAAATATGATGAAATTTTAAGTGTCCTTAGCAGTACATTATTGATGACCTTCCTTAGGATGCACGATTTAGATTTGTGTATTTGCATTTAAACTATTTTTAGGAAGTAGTGGAAATGGTCCCTCCCCACATCTGAGGCAGGAGGTTGGAATTAACATGCCAGTTTGAAATGGGTAATATGAAAAATCATTAATATGTCCCGTATCCTGCACAATGACATCAATTGGTTATTCTGCCATCCTTTCTGAAAAAATAAAACATTCAATTAATTTCTTCAAAGCAGCTTTTGAATGATATCCTTTGCAAATGGAGTTGCTTGTTTGTGCAGGATGTGCTTGGTTAGCTGCCAGGCTTCCATGGCGGGGTTGGTGGGAGGAGGAAGCACAGAGAAATTGTCTTCTCTCCATTGCAATTAGTGGCACAATGCACAGAGAAATCGAGGCAGTCTAGAGCAAGTTGGTTCTGCCTGTTCCTTGAACACACATCCCCTTCTGTTCTACTTCCCCCAGCGTGAGAGCAGCACTCATTCATGGGAATTCTGTGTCTCCCCTCCCACCCCGTGTTGGGGGAGACTATGTGCCAAAGTTCCTGCGCCTTTAAGGACTATGGGTAATGGTGTGACTTGTCTACATAGCCACACTCCTGGTGACATTAATTATAGGTCAACTTGAAAGCATTTCCTCCTAGAGAGGCATTAGCACCTACCCTGACCGTTGGCAGCTCAGAAATTAACCTGGTTCATCTATCTTTGGAGTTGGTCTTCACCCTCATGTTGAAGAGTAGAAGCAAATTTCGAGTAGAAAGACATGAACCTGGAGCTGAGATTTTTATGAGCCAGCCCTGCATTGCTTCTGCTTGCATTCTGTTGGCTAAAGCTCAAACCCTGTTCTGGAACATTTCGTCAATGTCTACCGCAAGAAGAAAAAGGGATTTGGTGACGGTCGTTTTTAGCCAGTGCTTCTCAGACTTTACCTGCATCAGAATGGCCTGGAAGCTTTGGAAAGCACAGCTTCCTCGCTCCTCCCCCAGCATTTGTGATTGTGCGGGGGTTTTGGGTGTGGCCTCGGCTTCGATTTCTGACAAGCTCCAGGGTGATGAGGCTACTGTTGGGCTAGGGATCCCATTTTAATAGTCCCAGTTTATGATACATTTTTATGTCTTGATTTATACGTGTTGATCATGAGAACCAGAAGTGTATTATAGTGACATGAGAGATGGGAGGGAAGGAGAGAAGTGAAATAGATCATCTTGGCCAGGTCATCCAGACTATTAAAAATAATTACAATTGGAAGACTTCTTAAAGACGAGAAGTTTTGGAGGATTGAGGACTGGGTGCTCATGTGCTCAGGAGGTGGCTGCTCCTTGCTCCATGGGAGCAGGAGGGTGAGGAAGAGCCCCTGTGCCTGGCAGCAGAGGCATTCAGTGTTACTGGCTGTGTTGCAGCAGTAAGGTTAGGGGAATACAGTACACAAGTAGAGGCTGGAGAGGTACTTGGGAGATAAGGGAGCATCTGCAATTGCCACAGTGGGCTAATCCCTGAATTTGGATGCAGATGAGCTGGGCTTGGATTTCAAGTTTCTTTGCATCTTTGGGCATCTGTACATTGGTCTTCTAGGTCATGATCAAAATAAATAAGGCAGGAAGTTTGTAAACTTTCTTAGCCATGTTTCTAGGTTAAAAAGAAATCTCACCATAAATCTTATTTATGAAGTAGTTAAGGCATACATTTGGATGGAGTTTTGTACTAACTTGGTAGCCCTTTGAAAAACATTGGAGGAAAACTATTTTCCTTTCTTAGCTACAATTACTTATCAATGGAATGTGTGCACTTGTGGACACTGCATGGCTGCTCAAACCTTGGAATTATATTGGACACAACTCCTGTCTTCTACATTAATTTTCTTTTCATGTTGAGTCCAGGGCTTCATGCATGTGAGGTACAAGTTCTACCACTGAGTTACACCCCCAGCCCCCAGTGTTTCCTCTATTGTAGCAAATGCTGAAACATCTTACAAAGATAGGATGTGGTCAAAAGGAATATAGTGCAATCTGATATTGAAACTGAGAATTACCCAAGTTAGTAGTGTGGAAAGGATCTGACCTGTGTCGTCAGGTGTTCTTCAAATGTGAAATATTTTGCTGTATCTGAGGTCACTGCATGGCTCAGGTATACAGTACATGTGGAATTCAGGAAGTTGTTCATTTCTTTAACCAATAGTAATGGAGTGAAGTCAGGTACTGTGCTGGGTACTGGGGTGGGGACCCAGTTCTTTCTGGGCAGGTGTTTCTCAGCCTGCCTGTGGTGAAGGATCTCCTCCCGTAGGTATTGTGAATGCCTGTGACTAGTGACTAATAAGTAGCAGCATGTGTTTGACATCTCAACTAGTCAGAGAACAGTTCAACTGATCATACCGAATGGGGGTGGGGGAGCCACATGCAGGAAAGTTTCAAAAAGCCGTTGTGCACTAGTGTCCGTTTGTGTGGACCTGCAAAATTTGTCGACCACACTTTGAGAAACTGCTTCCGGCAGGCAGAACTGCATATGCAAAGGTCTTGGGGGAAAGGGGGAAGGGAAACCCAGTGTGGTTGGAGCAGAAGGGGAGAGGAAGAAAAGCCAGGGGGCACTGTGCTTGGTCTCTAGGCTACAGGAAGAATTTGAGTCCCAGTTGAAGGCATTTCCATCTTGGTGGAGAAGGGGAAGTTGTCTTACTACTTAGCAGGTGACAGCTTGAGAGAATAATCCTTCTTAAAAAAAAAAAAAAAAAAAAAGTTGGTACCAGGGATTGAACTTAAGGGCACTTAACCCTGAGCCACATCACCAGCCATTTTTTATTAGAGAGGAGGTTTTTCTGAGTTGCTTGGGGCCTTGCTAAGTTGCTGAGGCTGGCTTTGAACTCATGATCATCCTGTCTCAGGCTCCCGAGCCACCGGGATCACAGTGTGTGTGCCACCACACCTGGTTTGAGAGAATAATCAAGTCAGATGTTTGGCTTCAAAGATTTGATGTATGACTTGGGCAATTTTCAGTTCCCCGTCTCTTACTATGGATGTTCTCCCCTTCTTTGTTAAAAGGCATATATGGGAGGGCCTGAAGTATGTGCAGGTGTTTGTAGAAGTCCCTCCAGTTCCCTGACGGATGATGCCAGATACTCTGGTTCCTCCTGATACACTCACTGCTGGTTGGAAGTGGAGGCCCCGCTTGCTGCTGCTTCCTGGGTATAAAACCACTGCTCTTGGGGCCTTATGGATCCCAGCTGTTCCTCTGAAGTCACATAGAGCATGTTGTGAGGCTGTGCTGCAATGCTGCTGCTAGTCTTTGCCATTCTGAGGTTTAATGTGGTATCCATGGCACCAGCTGAAGCCATGGGAGTTGTACCATGTTTTGAATGGACCTGATCCACTGGGCCCTTTTACAGGGTCCATTCTGACATGAGAATCCAGGGTTCTCTGCCATTTGACTTCTGTGGGGCCCTTTGAGGAACTTTTGTCTGCAACTTCATGGGTTTGGAGCATTGATGTCAACTTCAGGATTGTATACTCCCTTTATCCCACCGCCCCACTGTGTGCTGTGTAGAATAGACTGGAAGAGAAAAATGATGCACCGTGGTTTCTTTGCAGGTACTTTGTGCTGGATTTTGAGGCTGGCATCCTGCAGTATTTTGTAAATGAACAAAGCAAACACCAGAAGCCTCGAGGAGCCCTGTCTCTATCCGGAGCCATCGTATCCCTGAGCGATGAAGCTCCCCACATGCTGGTCGTGTACTCTGCTAATGGGGAGATGTATAAACTGAGAGGTACGTGCTTCTAGTGACTTTTCAGGCTTTGTGGGTTACTTTATAGTTGTCATGGTGATGGCTCTATTTAATCACCTTTAATGATTTACTGGGTTTGGAGGACTCTGACAGTTACCGCCCTTCTTATCCCTGGGCTAGGGAGGTGGAGCTGACCTTAGGAATTGCTTGTTTTAATTTTCTGAGGAATTGAGGACAAAGGAGAGGTGGTGTTTACAGAGGTGGCAGAGGCTTAGCATTACTGAAGACTTAGTATTTCCTCAATGTCTATTTTTTTTTTTTTGCCCCCATAGTACACATCTTCACTCTAGTGCCCTTTGTGGGCTGTGCTATGAGTACAAAACTTTTTTTAAAAAATTTTGCTGACTGGACCTTTATTTTTTCACTCATGCAGTGCTGAGGATGAACCCAGGCTAGGCAAGCGCTCTACCCCTGAGCCACAACCCTAACCCCAAACCCAGCCTTTCAAGGGCTACAGTATCGTCCTCCCAAAGTTTCTCCCGAACTTTCTCTTGGTAAAGAGCCCTTTATTCAAGTTTTATTCAATCCATGGTAGCAGTAGAGCCTGCTGGTGTTAATTTAATTTCCCTCTGTGTGCTTTTTCGCCTGCTCTTCGCCTCCTGAAGACTGATGTTTGCTGGGCAACCTCGGGAACGAGCATGACTGTCCAGGGAGTCCAGCTCTGCCTGGAGGCACATTCATCGCTGAAATGCCAGACCTGATTGCATTAGTGTAATTTGATTGCCCGGCCTTTCTACCAGGATTCTGTTAGGGTTACATTGCCATGATTCTCCTGTCTGGATTTCTGCTTTCTTCTTTTTTTTTTAATTAAAAGAAAACTAACACATAGGTGCGTGCACATGCACGCACACGTGTGGGATTAAGGCCCAAGGAAGGGTCGGAAGTATCAGATATGGGGCAGCTGATAAGTCTGCCTTTTAAAGTAATATTTTTCTTCACGAAAATGAGCCAAGTACCAAGAAACAGCCTCTTTTATTTTATTTTATTTTTTTTCTAGAGAGAGAGAGAGAGAATTTTTAATATTTATTTTTTAGTTCTCGGCGGACACAACATCTTTGTATGTGGTGCTGAGGATCAAACCTGGGCCGCACGCATGCCAGGCGAGCGCGCTACCGCTTGAGCCACATCCCCAGCCCAAGAAACAGCCTCTTATCTGTCCTTGACCATGACAGGTTGTCACCTCTGCAAAGCCAGCCCAGACTCACTACCTCTTGGTCTAGTTTTCACTTTTCCACTTCTAGGCTTTACTACCCAAGAGATGAAATAAGCTAATGTTTCTTTATTATCTCTATATAAATCCTATTTCAGGATCTATAAAACAATCCAAAAGCCTATGAAATAAAAATGCCTGTAGTTGAAGAAAGCTCTTTTTTTGGGGGGCGGGGCGTGCTAAGATTCATGCTCTTTGGGGATTCATGCAGCGTGCATTCCAGCTGGCTAGATTTATATGGTCCTTGGCTTCGCTTTGCCGTTTATTGCTTAATAAATTGTCAGAGCAGAAACAATATCAGGTGAAAAACTTAATGGCACTTCCCCCACCCCTCCTGTGGTTTATAGAATGACACAAATCCATACAAAAGAAACATCCAAGTAACTCGACAATTGAGCCATCTCGTTTTGCCATCGAGTTGCTAATATTCTGTGGATTATTAAACTCTACCTTTTTTTAAAGGGCGATTTTAATAGCAAATGTAAAAGTTTTATTATCTGCATGGAATAGTCACAGAGCACTAAATTTTGTCTAAAACTTAACTTCAAAAGGGGCAGGATAAACTTCTGCATGTTTATGGCTTATCCTGGGCCCATCCCGGAAGGAGCTAGCTGTCCGTTTTTTTCACTTCACATTTCTTCCACCTGCAACAAAATGGGAGCACAGTGTTGTGAGGTTTGGGGAATATTTTTGATGGTAAGCCTCTGTCAGTACCTCCTTTGTCTTCGGGAGTTAGTTTCACCTGGTCTCATTCTGGTCATCATGTGTGACATAGGCCTCCAGACTAAAGGCATCACCATGACTTATGTGGCCAAAGAATTTCCCATTTTTGTAACTCTGGATTTCTTCACCTGAAAGTTGAACCTGAAGTCTGATTTGGTTGACCAAATGATGGCTCAGACCCACTTTTGTAAATGAGTGTAATTTCCAAGAGAATCATTTTTTTTTTGGCATGGTCAATAACTATGAAGTTAATAATTTGATCATAAACAACATTTATGCAGTTAATATTTATAGTCAAATTGACTTAAATTTTATTAGAACTCACACCCATGACACTTAAGAATAATTATATTATTTGAGATGGGGTATAGCTGGAAGGATATGCAGTTGAATTGCCCATTAATGTCTATGAGAGAAATTCGAGGATCTCATCTAGTGTCTCATTCTGTCCAATCATATGAATCCTTGAACACATGTTATAATAGTAATTTAACCCACTGCCCATTTTGCAAATGCTTCTGACTCCATAGTGCAATTTGGGATCACAAAAGGCCCTGAAATGTTGTACTTTAATGCTCATATGAGCCTCATAATCACTTAAAAATAATCACATCTCCTCCCCTGCTGTCTTTTAAAAAGTAGAAAGGACTTAAGAGGAGGTTGAAAAATTGTCAAACCTATTCTTATAACAGATATTTCAGATTACATTTTCATTGTAGTCCAAATGCAAATTTTCTGTGGTGATCTGGTGTGACTTGGTTCTTGGTGTAAGTTCACCTTGTTTGGCATCGAAGCAAGATATTTTCTCAGGATCTTGTGAAAGTATGTGTCAGATATGTGGGTATTTTCAAGGATTATGGCAGAGGACTTCTAATCATGAAAATACAGGAAATCATTGCAAAAACACTGGAGAACACTGATTCGAAGTTGCTTTCCTCTGCTTTCTCCTCCTTCCCCCTCACTCGCCAGGCCCCCAGAGGGCTGGGGGACGCTCTTAGGTAGGTGTAGAAACAAGTTGGGTGATCTCTGCACACATTGCTTTATCTGTTTCTCCATTTTAGCTGCTGATGCAAAAGAAAAGCAGTTCTGGGTGACTCAGCTTCGAGCTTGTGCCAAATACCACATGGAAACAAATTCAAAGGTAAGTAACCATGGGTTGGGAGGGGGGCTTCTGATCCACCTGGATGGCTGCTTTCAGTCCTGTTAGTTTTTTCTTCAGGGGAGATATTTTTCATGTTACCTTTAAAGTTATCCACAATAATGGAATTCATATTTGTCCTGCCACATCTAAATTCGAAAGCCAGGGTCAAAAGAAATAGAATTTTCTTGTAGGTAGACTACTGAAGTATGCAGATGCTATGGGCACTGATTCTGGAAAGATACTTTTATCGCTCCTGTTGTCAATTTAGGCAGCTGTTAATTGGCCCATTGAGAAGCTCGAGTGGATGATTTCATTGTGGAGACAGTCAGATTTACAGTTCATGAAGACTAGTTGTTGTTACTGAGCCTTAAATAAAACCGAGACCTCAAATGGATTATGTTCTGTGCAAGGAGCTTCTGCATTCTGAGTGTATAAAATTGCTCTTGGGTAATTTGGCATCCAAGCAAGATATATTTTCTCAGGATCTTGTGAAAGTATGTGTCAGATGTGTGGGTATTTTCGTGGATTATTGCAGAGGACGTCTAATCACGAAAATACAGGAAATCATTGCAAAACACGATTATCCAGAGTAATATTTGTTAAAATGAATACTTAGGACTACCCCTTTTATATCACTAGTTCAAATTTAGTGATTGTATCCAGTTACTGTGTTTTTCTGTATTTTATACACGCCCCAAGCAGTTTTCTTTTATATATCTTTCATGAGATAAGACAAAATAAAAAGGTCTTACCCAACCTATTGCCAAATATTATTAGAAGTAATTACTCTTGTCACTGTGGTCATTCTAGTAAATTTAGCCATTTGTTAGTATGGATTGGTATGTATATCTAATGCCTGCGTCTGCATCAAACTGAATGGAATCATACAATGCATACTGGTGTTTTAGTTCTTTTCCCTCCTATATTGGAACTCTTTCCATGTTATACCTATGGATCAGCTTCCATCTCATTAGGATAGCTGGAGGGTACTCTGAGGAATGGATATTAGTGCTGTAGTATTATGGACACTTGGGCTTATTTCCTTTTGGTTATACCTAATGCTGTAACATCTTCATTACACGTATATTTTTTGTTCTTCTAGGTAGTGTATCTGCAGGATGAATTTGTATCAGCATAATCATAGGATCACACTTGAATTTTCATAGATATTGCTAAATTGTCTCCTAAAAAGGCATACTCTCACCAATTCTGAAGTTTGTTTCCCTCTCATTAATCTTGGGGCATCAACTTTTTTGATATTCTCGCAGATCAAAAGTGGATACCCCATTTTCACTTTTATTTCTAAAATTGTGCCTGGGGCTGAGTAGGTCTTCAAAGTTCATTGGACATTCATCATTTTGGTGCTTGAGATTAAACCTGGGGCCTCATGCATGCTAGATACGGGCCTTACAGCAGAGCTACACTCCCAGCCATGTGTTTTTTTAATGAACTGTCAGTTTATATTCTTTACTTGTTTTTTATATTGTTCATTTTCTCCATTTGCAGAAGCTCTGTTTAGGAGGAACATTTGTTTTTGCTTGTCACCTGTATTTTCTTTTATATTCTTTCTTTTTAAATTGGTTGCTCAAAACATTACAATGACTTTGACATATCATACGTGTCACCTGTATTTTCTACTAGGTTGCTGGTATTTTCAGTAAGCTCTTTTTTTTTTTTTTTTTTTTGGCAAGTTCGAGCATTTTAAAAAACTCTTGGTAACAGAGATTGAACCCAGTGGTGCTTAATCGGTGAGCCACAACCCAGCACCCCCCCCTTTTTTTTTTAATTTTGAGATAGGGTCTAAGTTGCTTAGGGCCTCTTGCTAAGTTGCTGAGCTGGCCTTGAACTTGCAATCCTTCTGCCTCCATCACCCAAGCCATTGGGATTACAGGCGTATGCTACCACACCTGGCTAGAACACTTAATTTTTACGGTCAAGTTTATGAATATTTTTGTTTGGGGCTTTTGGTTTTGCGTTATGGCTAGTAAGGGCTTTTCCCAAAATTAGAAAATGTTCTTGAGAGTTTTCTTGGAGAATTTATAGTTTAATCATGTTTAAATCATTGATGCTTCTGAAATTTGCTTTGGGAGTAAGAAGTGAGGTGTAGGGGAACTAGCTTTAAGTGTGTTGCTATTTTAATGAATCACTGAAGAGAAGGAAAAGTGACAGTATCCTAATGGTAGTGACAATGAAGAAAAGAATTTAAAGATTCTCTGGAGGAGAACGTGATTTCCTAATATATTCTGGTCAGTCTCAGGAGTTCTAATTGATTTAATAATAGAAACAAATAACAATTTGGACGTTTAGGCTTTTAGGATTCCTAACTTGAACTGGAGATAAAGTCAAAGCTGCTTCTGCAGAAATTAGTAGTGAAAAATGAATTTGGTCTTAGTTTGACACCCAGCTAACTGTAGGATCACTGCTTAATTATCCTGGTAATTAGGAATATATACTAAGTCATCTTTTGTTTCTTCATTTTCTCTAGGCTGATCAGATTCTTCCCCAGTACAGTATAGACAATACTGTCCTAGTAATTTCTTCTAAAGACTTTTCATTTAAAATGGGGTGTTCTCTGGAACAAACACTAGGCATGTCGTTCCAACTCATTTTAGTGAGCATTGTAGGATAGCCAGAACTCTGGATCGGAGAAAGACTGGTCCAGCGGTCTGAAACACACTTGTTACTCCCTGGGGAGGGTTTCCTCCATCCAGAAGTGAAATGAGAAAAAGGAGGCTTTGTTCCCAAAGCCACCTGTATTTCATACAAGACTACTTTTTCAGGAATTGAAAAATTAGAGGATTAAAAATATATTTTCAGTGCAAAAGATATAGAATATTGATCAGTCATTTTAAAATTTCAGATAGATACAATACTTGCACGATAAAATACACTCTCAAATGTAAATTGAGCATGTTTTAACACATGCATACAGTTATGTAACCACTGTAATCCCAATTCCACCATTCCCCAAATTTCCTTCATTAACTGGTTATGGTCACTCCTCATTGCTCTAAACACTCAGCAATTACCACCACTGACTGACTTCTTGGCTGTAGTTCTGCTTTTTCTAGAATGCTCTAGAGGTAGAATTGCATGGCTTTTCAGACTACTTTCATGTACAAAAAAATGCTCTGAATTTCATTCATGCAATTGCATTTATCAGTAGTTGACTTTTTTTTTTAACAGGTGCTACTATTTCTTTCTTGAAAAAATTAAAAGTAGATAACACTAAATCAGTTCCTGGCCTTAAAAAATAAATGTTGGTACTTGGAATTTCAAGGTCTGTTTCTCTAGTCCAGCTCCCTATGACGTGCACATGAAGGAGTCTGTGCAGCTGAGCCTGGAACTTGGACCTTCTGGTATCCTGATCTTGCTTTGACCTCACAGATGCTGCTTAGGCTGCCATGTGCTTCTCTCCCTGGGTGGTGGGGGTCCCATTAGGAGAACTTCTGCTTCTAAATAGAAACTGCCAGTCTTTTTTTTTTTTTTTTTTCAATGTCAATGGATTATCCTGTGGCTTCTAGTGTTTGAACTGCAGTTACCAGATTTTGAGATCAGTCTGCTAGGAGGAATAAAAAACTGATTTTCTCTGAAGACATGAACAAAACAAAACGTCCTGGATTTTACAATTTTATTTTTTGGTGGAGCCTAGGGGTCGAATCCAAGGCCTTGTGCATGCTAGGCAGGTGCTCTGCCTTTGAGCCCACTCTAAGCCCATTCCCAAAATATCTTTTTTTTTTTTAACTGTAGTATAAAAATTAAAATAGCATGGAGTCCTGCATTGGCCAGGAGAGTTTTGAGAGCCATGAGGGCATCCTCAGAGTTTAATGTGTGGGTGACTCTGGAAGTATCCAGTGCAGGAGTTGATGTCCTGTCACTTTCATCTAGCATCCTAATGGTAGTGACAGTGAGGTGGGTGGGGCTAGGAAACTTCTAGGACGGGACATAGTGTCTGAGGAACTTGAGCACTGAGGGTGGGACAGGAGCTGGCCTGTTGGCAGAAGTAAGGGGAGTGATTACATTGTGTTTGGGAGCTGCATCTACGATGGTATTGCTCGCCACAGTGGTCCTGTGAGGTAGGTAGTGTTGCCTCCTTTTTCCGAGTTTGAAGATGAGGCCAGCTGAGCTTAAATGATGGGCTTGAAGTCACAAGGTGGATAACACTAAGCAGAGGCCAGAGTGCAAGATACTTGATGCTACCTCTCCCCCATCTCCCATCCTAGCTTGGCAGCTGGTTAGAAAGGTCCATATCTTCTCCCACCCATGACCCCAGATGTTCTTATATCCTGGAGGTGAAAGCTCTGTGATAGGATGGCTCAGGTGAATACCTAATCAGAGGGACCCTTTGCCAGTCTTAAGTTGATTCTGATTCCAAATTTTTCTTCAATGATACTACTCAAAAGTAACATTGGCTTTTTATGCTGTTTTGGGGTGTCTGTGCTGATGTGTAAGCTCTTCATACAAGGTGTTTTCGGCAGGTTCTAATGAATTTTAAGCAGGGTCCTCTGATGATGCCTGTGTTCTGACTTATGCTGTTGATTTAGAAGAAATATCAGGGGATTTGGAGTGAGAAGACCTCTGAATCCTTGCTCTGTCAGTTGTGTTGTGTATTCTGACATTGCCAACCATTTTCAAAGACGAGGAGACCACAGCTCTCTTCTGTCTCATAGGTTGTAGGCTCACACAAGGGAGTGCAGGCAAAAGCTGTCGCCGATGTGGAGTGCTCCGAGGGACTGGGGATTTGGGGACACACAGATTTTTTTTCCAGCAAGGCTACTTCTTGGAAGTTCAGGTTCTCGGCTGCCCTTGTGCAATGACAGACTCTTCCAGGAATGCAAGTTTGCTTGCTAATCCATTTGTGGTTATGTGCCTGTTTTCAGAGAGGCCCCATCACTCTCAAGTGGTCTCATCCTAGAACTTGGGGTCATTCAAAATTAATAAAAGTCGATATTTGGGGGTGGGGAGGAAAGCTAGATAAATGTATGAATACAGAGCTATTTTCAACTTGCTTTCTGACCTGTGAAAGTGTGGCAAAGGGAACAAAAGTCACACAACTATAGAACTTTAGAAGAACATTCAGATTTTGAGGATTTTCATTTCATTGTCTTTAATCCTGATCAACCAATGGGATTTTTAAAATTTACTGTGTCTTCAATATTTTTTGAAGTTTCAGTATTTCTTTGATTTGATATATCAATCAATTTTTTTTCCTTCCACATATGGAAGTGTGTGAGTTGTCTGAAGTATCCCTTTTCAGTCTGCTCTGATGGGCTTGAGTGCTTCCTCCTCTGGCCCTTCAGTCCTTGAAGGATCACTGTGTGACACCTGCTCTTGGACTGGAGATTTTCAGCCAGGTTGGCCATGGTGAAATGGGGTGGGATGTTTCCCAGTCTTGATGGGCTCAGGGCTTGCTAACTTTTTGGCTCAGTGGGCTGCTTTCTGATTGGCACTCCTGGTCGCTGTCCCTACTGGAAGCACTCTGTCACATACCACTTATGGCTTGTGAGGGTCTTCTTTTTCCCATAATGAAAGCTGCATTATTTTTTAAAATTACTGAGATGCACAGTATAAAACATTTAGAAGGTAGATGCCTACTTTAACATTTGGATGTACATCCTTCCAGATGCTTCTCCATGGGTAAATATGAAGAAGATATGTGACCCAGTTGAGGTTCGTCCTTCTAGTCTTTTCTCTGCATGTATATGCACAGAAGCCAACTTATCTCATGAGCATCCTACATCTCCATGATGGACTGAAAGATTAGGCTTAGGCTGCAGGCCTGTGCTGTTTGGATTTTTTTTTTTGTATTCAACTAGAGACCTGTTTCTTAGATTTCTGGGATCTCCATTGTGGATTTTATTTTCTTTTGTGCTGGGGTTCTAAGGCAAGGCCTTGACATGCTAGGTAAGTGCTGTCACTGAGCTGCCTCCATTGAGTTTTATCTTCCAGTTAGCTACTTGTTCTTTTTTTTTTTCTTTTTTTGTAGATGAACACAACACAATGCCTTTATTTTTATGTGGTGCTGAGAATCGAACCTGCGTCCCGCCTGTGTTAGGCAAGCGGTCTGCCGCTGAGCCACAATCCCAGCTCAGCTACTTGTTCTTTTTGGTCACTTTTAACCATTATTCCTTGACATTATCTTGGTTGGATTCAGAGGGGAAGCTGTGGACATCAAAGGGAAGTCTTTATTGCTATTTTACCCATCTAACAACATGAAAAGTATAGCACTTTGTCCTCAATTTGTGGATACATTTTAGTTTTGGATACTCATGGTATTTGAAATTCTTTCTGGGTTCCCAGGGCCCTGGGTCTTGATCCATTCTGGCTTTTACTACATTGAGCTCTAATGAGCTTCCTGTCCGTCTCCCACATTCGACCTTATGCTCAATGAGGGCAAGCGTGATGGCTACACCTAGGATGACAGTAGGTCCCTGGGAATTTGCATCTATATAGAGTTTGAAGGCACTATGGTTAGATCAGATGGGCCTATGGTTAGGGCTGATCGTCCTTGCTAGGCAATTCTAAATTTAAATGCAAATTTTTGAATAAAGTTTTATGCTAATTTGATCAGAGGAATATGATTGTCTAATACAGGATTTTAAATTCATTATAAGTCTTAGGAGGTCTTGAACGAGCTGTGAAAGCTGCTGAGTTTCGGGGAATGTATGTATAAATATTCATGCCGGAAGCTGCTCAAATCACAAGCCTTTTCCTTTTTTCTAACCCCTAGAATGACAGTTGCATATTAATTCATGTGTGAGGCTTTGCAGTCTTTGAGTCCTGTCTTATCCGGCGACTGGGGTTTTTTTACAGCCCCGGGAGTTGGTGGAGCAGCTCTTCTCTTCCCTGTTCATACAGCCTCCCAGTGACAGCTGACACCATTGATAAAGTCCCTAAGAAACCTCCCTGCTTTTACCAGGGTGTCTGACCTGTACCCTTGTGACAAGGGTTTCATCAGGGCACCGTGAGACATGGGACAGCAAGAGCAGAGGCTGGAGAGGGATGGGCTGGTCTGGTGACTGGCTGGCTCAGGAGAGCATGCTCTCTGGATGCCTTTTGTCCCAAGGGCTGTATGTTCTGTCACCCAGCCTTTGTCACCACTTGCTTAAGTGCACAGGAGTGAATGAATTGAGAGGCCCAACTGAAGACACAGCTGAGATGCCAGGGGCAGGCACTCCTGTTTGGGGACACTGAGAGGCTACCTGGGAGGTCTAGGCATGTGTGCACTGCCTCTGGGGAATTGAAAGGGTTGCCTCTTGAGGTGAGGGGGTAAAGGCAGGGGTGGGGAATTTTGTCTGACCTTTGGATCTGCGGTAGAATGTGAAGCATGAAGAAACTGGAGCTACTGCTTTGGTGTTCTTTCCAGCGACCTCAGTTTCTGACGGTGAGAGACTGGAGTCGTCCTGAGTCTCTGCTGCCCTGGGGTGTGAGCCAGATGGCTTTGGTTAGGATGCAGTGCAACAGGAGATGTGTGCTTGCACCAGTGACATCTGTGGGCTCTGAAGCCCAACGGTCACCTGGCACTTCAGATGTCATCCACTCCCATGTACCGGCCCCTGCCTCATGGTGCTTACTTGAACAAAAATGTAGTCAAATGTTTGCTAATGAAGATGTTCAGGTTGATTCTACTTGGCTTGATTTTTATTCATCTAGAGGGAACACTGCTGGTAACTCCTTGATGGAATTTTCAGAATGTTACAGGTAATCCGACAAATGACATTGAATTTCTCTCCCACGATTAAGCAAATTTGAGGCCTCTCAGAACAATTTGGAAAATTCAAGACATAATGGAAGGAATGTCTTAGTGCACTTGGCCTTCTGTAACAAACCCACCATAGGATGTGGGTACCTTAGAAACAACAGATGGATTTCTCCCAGCTCTGGAGCCTGGGAGAGCCTAGGTCAAGGCACCAGCAGATCTGGTTCCCATTGGGAGCCTGTTTCCTCCTGGATGGTGCCATCTTGCTCCATCGTCCTGTGGTAGGGGGGCAGGGGAGCTTTCTGAGCAGCTTCTATGACGGCTCTAATCTCATTCGTTCTACCCTCCTGACCTAATCTCCTTCCAAAGACCCTAGCTCCTAATGCTGTCACTCTGGGGGTGGGGATCCAACATAGGAATTTGGGGGAAGGGACTTGGATCTTCTTCACAGTGTGGTAGGGATTCCAAACTCCCTTTGTTCCACTTATCTACTTAAAAAAAAAATAGACTCTAAATCTGTGCTGTCTGTGTCATGGCAAGTGAGGCAACTTAAGAATTCAGTTCTTCAGTAGCATTTAGCCACATTTGGCTGAGGGCTTTGTATTGAACAGCAAGGTATAAACTGTTTCCATCATCAGAAGTTCTGTTGCACAGAGCCGGCTAAAGCTTCCATAGCTACTTAATGATTTCTAAAAAAGGAATTTATCAGTGTCTAGTTCATCTTCTTCTTGAGGGGTGCTCCCTTACTCCCATGTCCCTTCTTCCCTATCTGAATAGTGGGAGTTCAGTCTTACCTAGGGCCATGGCCTTAATCTCTTTTCTTTTAAATATTTATTTTTTTTTTAGTTGTAGTTGGACAAAATATCTTACTCATCTTTATGAGGTGCTGAGGATTGAACCCAGGACCTCGCATGTGCGAGGCGAGGGCTCTACTGCTGAGCCACAACCCCAGCCCAAAAATCTTGATAAAGCTTTCACTTCTCCAGTTGCTTTGTGCACGCAGGACACGTCTTGCTTGTCTGAGGTAGAAGCCTGATGGTCTCCTGTGATTGGGGTCTGCTAAATGGTCACCCTTGGAGCTGTCCATGGCGAAAACATCTCCCATGCTGCTTTGTGAAGGATAGAAGAGGGGGAAAGATTGCTTCCTGGCCCTGATGACCACTTGACCTCTAAGATAAAGACCAGAACTTGATCTTGGCATTGGATGCCTGTTGGTTTAGGATCCGTTTCTTCCCCTCCATGACTTGAGCGTTCTAGATAAGCAGCCCTGACCACACGTGTGCTGTCACACATCCTTGTCTTTGTCCATGCTGTGTCCTCTACTTTGTAGTTATTGAAGCACATTGTTGGGATGCCTTCCTGGTGAGAGTGGACCTGCTCTGTTCCTGCTCTGTCCTGTATTCACCAGTATCACAGTGCTGCTTCCCCAGGTGCATGCTTGCCCTCTGGGGTGACGGTCTTTGGAGACCTGGAATGGCAGGGAAATCTTGCCCAGAGTTATGACTCATGGGTGGCTATAAACCATTTGATCTGTTAACTTGGCAAATGCCCACCCTGCCCCCAATCCCTGTTGTTAGTGACATTATTGGTGTCAATAATCATGACAATGTTTGTAGTGGTGCTGGATTTGGGTTCCCCCCCAAAACTAGATCAAGTTGAAATTTCATAAATACTAGCTTTTTGGGAATTATCATGTATGACAATTCCATGTATGTACAAAGAGCTGTTAGCTTCCAATAACTGAAAATTGGCCAGAAGTATTAAAGCAAAGTATCCTTAAAATATTAATCTTAAGGAATGCATTTTGAGGAAAAGATAATAATAATTGTATCTATCACATTGTGTGGCAGGTACTAGGGAAAGTTCTCGATCACCATAGGTTTCTTAAACAACCTTGAGGCAGGTTTGCATTACGGAAAGTAGCAAATGGGTCTCCTTTTTTTTTCCCTTCCCAAACCGAGCTCTGATTCACATACCATATGACTTACCATTTTGAAGTGTGTAACTTAGTGTTAAAAGTACCTTTTCCCAGGTTATGCAACCACTGCTACTCACATCAGAACATTATCACCCCCAAATGGGACCACTTGTTTCCATTAGTGGTGACTCCCCATTTCCCACCCATTCCTTCTTCCCAGTCCCTGGCAACCACTAACCATTGTCTCTATGGATTTGTCTATTCTGGATAATTTATATAAATGGGATCATATAATGGGGCTCTTTGTGTCTGGTTTCTTTCACTTCTCATTGAGAAAAGGTTCACCGACTCATTTTGGAACGTGAATCGGTATTTCACTTTTTATAACTGAATAATATTCCATTGTGGGTCTGTGGTACGTTTGAATCCATCAGTTGATGGATATTGACTTTCACATTTTGACTGATGTAAATAATGTAGCTAAGAACCTCTAGGCACGAGGTTTTGTGTATGTTTTCAATTCTTGTGGGTGTATACCTAAGATTGGAATTGCAGGACCATATGGTAATTCTATATCTAGCATTTTAAGAACAACCAGACTGTTTTCCAAAGTAGACATAAGAATGTAAAATTATATCAGCAATGTATGAAGGTTCCAATTTTTTCATATCCTTGCCAACACTTGTTATAGCAGCGTGCTAGTGGGTGTGATCTCCTTGTGACTTTGATTTGCGTTTCCCTAATGAATAGCAATGTTGAGCATCTTTTTATATTATCAGCCATTCATATCTTTGGAGAAATATTTATAAAAATCCTCGTTAACTTATATTCATTGAGTCACACATGCACACACATACACATATACACACAAATATATACACATAGGTTATTTTTTTCAGTACTGGGTATTGGACCCAGAGTCACTCTACCACTAGGCTACATTCTTAGCCCTTGGCCCTTTTTAAAAACTCTTATTTTGAGATTGGCCTTTGCTAAGTTTCCTAGGCTGGGCTACAACTTGGGATCCTTCTGTCTCAGCCTCCTGAGTAGCTGGAATTGTAGGCGCAATGGTGCCTAGCTGCTTGAGTTCTTATTCTAGATACCAGACCTTTATCAGATATATAATTTGCAAGTATTTCCTCCAATTCTGTAGGTTGTCTTGATATTTTTTTTTCTTTTTTGACGTAGCAAAAATCTCTAGGGCTAGGGATATAGCTCAGTTGGTAAAGTGCTTGCCTCCCATTCACAAGGCCCTGGGTTCAATCCCCAGCACCACCAAAAATTTTTTTTTCTAGAGGTTTTTCCAGTGTGGTGGGCAGGATAGGGAAATGAGTCGAAGGACCTGGTTTCTGGAAGTGTCGGGGCCACTAACGAGCTGCCAACTAGCCTTGTAATCCCAGTAAGAGAATAATCTCTTAGCTGGTTTCTGCTTCTATAAATTGAGCAAAACAATGGCATCAACCTTACTGAAAAAATAGGATTTAATGCCAGTAAGCATATCACAAATACCAGTTTTTTGTACCACAGACTTGCCTGGCTCTGGCTGAACATCTCAACATGTAACTCAGTTGTTGAGCTAGGTCCCTTCTGGAGATGGATGGCTGAGAAGCAGTAGCTAAAAATTGTCCCTAAAACCTGATTATAAAAAACCTTTTGTGGAGTCTCATTATAGACTGCTTGGATTTTTATTCATGTGTTAGAAAGTTCCAGAATAATCGACTTAACCAGTTGGACATTGCTCGGGTCGTCACGTGTCTGAGTGGCTCTAGGAGGGCAAGGGCTGTGGGATGGCACTCGGGGCAAGTTACTCTCTAAAAGGGGACAGTAATTGTGGATGGGAATGTTGAGTTGTGGTGAAGAGTGCACATGAATCGTGTCCCTTGTGCTTAGTACAGAGCCAGGCACCGAGTTAGTGTCCACAATGGGTGCTGGGCTGATGGAGATGTGGGCAGGGGAGAACCTTGCTAGGTTGGGCTTCTTGGGGCATTTGTGTTGTGGACTAGCCAGTACTGGGCTATAAATGTGAGGGACTGGGTTGTAGCTCAGTGGTGCAGCACTTGCCTCACATGTTCGAGGCACTAGGTTTGATCCTCAGCACCACATTAAAAAAAAAAAAAAGCATTGTGTCCATCTACAACCAAAAATATACATAGAGGCTGGGGATACGGCTCGGTTGGTAATGCTTGCCTCACATGTACAAGACCCTGGGTTCAATCCCTAGCAACTAACTAACTATCTCTCTCTCTCTCTCTCTCTCTCTCTCTCTCTCTCTCTCTCACTCTCTCTCTCTCACACACACACACACACACACACACACACGTAATTATGCAAATTGTTAAAATTTAAATTTGTAAAACTTGTGGTTTGCTAAGTGCTGTGCTCTCAGGCTACTGTCAGTTGGCCTTTTATCTGCAGGGAGACACTCTCAGGGGATAGCCGCTGATTAACCTGCTTCTCATGATGTCCTTCACTTGAAAGTCTTAAAACCAAATGTCCTTGGAGATATAAAATTCCAAATTCTTCGCCAATTCCGATTAGGCTTCTATTCTTGTCACTCCGAATTGATTTTACTTGGTATAGTTTGAAGTGTTTAAAGTTTAATGCTCTTTGAGGGAAGTGCTGCTTTTCTCCCCTTTATTTGAACCAAATAGTGATTAATGATGAATGTCAAGTGGCCTTTTCCCTGATGGAACCCTTTGGTGGTGGGTGGTTAGTTGATTAGCAGAGTCGGTGCCCCTCCTGGTCCGATAAGCACAGCTTTCCATCTCCAGACTGCAGGGATTAGGAATGCCCCTGGAGGATGAAGGAGGTTGGTTAATGGTACTTGGGTGAAATCCCATGTGTATCATAAAGTCACTTGGTACATCTCTCCTGACTTAATAGTTGAGAATTTTTTTCCCTCTGGTTGTTGGATAAAAAGCAAAATGGGATGCTTTGGTTGTGGCTCAGTGGTAGAGTGCTTGCCTCACATGTGTTAGGCACTCGGTTCGATTCTCAGCCCTGTGTATGAATAAATGAATAAAATAAAGGACTATCAGCAACTTAAAAAAAAATTAAAAAACTAGATGCGCCTTGTCCCCCATTGAGATGCTGAGATATAAAGTATCCCAAGCTGAGATGCTGAAGAGTCATGGAGCGATATGTTTTCCTAAGTAGCAAGTCTTTGGGGACTAGATGAGTTTACCCTTGATTAAACTCCTAGTCGGGGTGGATGAGCTCATCTGGGGATTTACTCTTCCCTTGGCTCTATCTGCTTGTTTCTGCGACTGAGAGATTTTACTTTCATGTTAGGATCAGTGCCATCTTTTTTCTAGAACTTTTCATAGATAATTACCTCTTGAGTACTTAAAAGTAAGTATAAAACATTGCCTTCCTAAACATACCATCAAATTAAGTAAATAAAACACAATATAAGAGTAGCTTTTATTAAAACAATAAAGTTTGGGGACTTTTTTATTATCTTAATAAAGTGTAACAATTTTGCGTATCTTCTTGAGCATAATTTTAAAATTTGGCTGCCTGCCTTGCCTGAAAGGATTAGTGCTTCTGAGGAAGATTATCTTGGTCAAGGAAACCTTTAAAATTTTTCTTTAAAAAAAAAAAAAAAAGTGCCGTTTGACAATTGAAGTAGTTTATTTCACCATCTAAAGTAAGGCTTTGTTCTGGGATAAGCAGTTGAATTGCTATTTTCTATTTAGAACACTGATGGATGGTTTTATATAGATCCCTGAAGTGCCTATTGAAGTGGGTAGATAGTCCTTAGTCGGAGGACCTCTTCTACGCTGGACTTCACTGTGGGTGTAGAGTGGGATTGTCTAGTCCTGTTTTGCTGACTCTGGAAGAGAGGCTTAGAAGGTTGACTAGGTGCATGTGTACCGTGATGTTCTAGAACTTGGGAATATGGTGATGGACCATGGAGATTGGAACTTACACAGTTGTGGAGAAGACGGACAAATATGTGCTGTATTGGGGGAGGGGTGGCAGGTTCCCATAAAGTGGGGTTAGAGACCAGAGGGCAATAGCAGATATTTTAAGATATCCTTGCTTAAAAATACATCCCGTGACAATTATGTTCTTCAAAATTGTCTGGTATCTGGGTCTGTGGGTGTAACATGCACAAGACTGAGTTTAATCCATGGGTCTTGGTGGGGGGAGAGTCAATATTAAAAACTTTGCAAATTAAATGAGGGCAAAGAGGCAATGCAATAACCTGTCCCTTTAGTTTTGCATTAACAAAAATTGGAATATGGACAGTAGATTAAAGAGGGTTAATAACTACCCTGTCATTAAAGAATATCCTTGTTTTTAGAAAGGTATAGTGAAGAGTGAGGTATTTAGGATAAAAGGCCATGATGTATGTAACCCTCAAATGGTTAAGGAAAATGTTTTATTTATATAGTTGTATGCATATGTGTCTAGAGGAGAGGAGAGAGGGAGCAAATGGAGTAAAGTGTTAATGAAATTGAGCAAGGGAGTGTTTTTTTTTTTTAAACTTTAAAGTTGTTTCCCTATAAAAACTTCTAAAACCCATGTGTAATCCAACACTTATTTAAAAAACAAAAAATCTATTAAAAATGCTTATTCCTTGGGCGAATTTCCTATTAGTCATTTACATATTGATGTGAACTTTGAGAAGTAATTATTGATTTTTGCTATTTAGCTGAGACCATCAAGGACCTGAGTGGTCTCCCCACCCTCCACCCCTTCCTGGGAGTTAAAGGCAACTTGGGAGGAGGCATGCGAAGGTCTTGGCAGTTGGGCTACAAAATGGAGATGGAGGTAGAAGGTTGGGTCTTGGAGAGGGAATGCATGATGTGTCATGGAAGATGAGAGATTAGAAGGGAAGGTTGTCCTGTATAGGTGAGCGTTCTGTAGTCCATTCTGATGCCATCTTAGCATGTATTACTTATTTTTTAAACATTGAGACATAATTTACATGTGAAGGAAGGTTGTGGGTGACCTAACCATGAATAGCTATCCAATGCTAGTCACTGTTCAGCACTTTAATAGAGATTATTTAGCTGAATCCTTTATAATATTTTTTTAAGTTGTAGATGGACACGATACCTTAATTTTATTATGTGGTGCTGAGGATTGAACCCAGGGCCTCACATATGCTAGGCAAGTGCTCTATCCTTGGGCTACAACCCCAGCCCAAATCCTTAACAATATTCTAATCGGGTAGGTATTATTTTCTTAATAGACAATGAGGAGAGTCAGAAGAGGTTATAACTATCTTAGGCCATATACCTGATGAGGGGCTGCATTTTGAATCTAGATCTGATACATCAAAGCCTGTAGACCAAGCTGATTCTGATCGTCTCTGATTTTGTAACAGAATGTGGGGCACTTCCTGAAATGTAGAAGTTGACACTTCTCAACCCAAAAAGGAAAAAAAAAAAAACTTTGTAAATAATCTCTAGTGTAAGGTATATAGGAAAACCGAGGTATCTGGGAAGTTAATCTTGGGGCTTATAGAATCAGTTCTGATCTGACAAACCATCCATCTCCCCCAGTTGAGTTCCAAGGTAGAAACTCAGATCTGCTGGGGTGTGTGTGTGGTGGTCTACTAGGCACTGACATTCCTCTCCTCTGTCCTGTGCTACAGATTTGATGATGTTTCTGTGCCACAAACTTTACTTCCATTATCTCCTTGCAGCTTTTACCCTCTCCATAGGCCTCTGGACACTTACTCAGCCACTCAGAGAGGTTATCAAGAACCCCATTGGGTTCAGGATACAGAGACATTTTAAATGGAACTCTTGAGTTCCATTAGTAGGTTGGCACCCACTTTCAGGAACTTTCTTCTCTCTGAACCCTCCTTAGGCCAGCTCAGCAGCTGGCAATGGCTGCGGAAGCCTGATACCAGGATTCAGGATATTTATTTCCCATTCATCTACCTGGCAGCTTATCTTAATGGCCTCTTCCATCCCCCTAAAGCCCTGTTACTTGGCAGATCTGAATGTTAATTTTTTTTATTAAAAATCTTTCTCTGGTGCACTGTACTGTGGGCATTTAGCAACTACTGTGTGCAGTACACAGCTCTTGATGCTCTTTCATTTGCAGCTAGGAAGCTTTAAAATTCCCTGATTATCATCATGTATTGATTGGTTTTTGTTTTTGTGTGACCAGCTTTGGTCCCATGGAATTAGCTTGTTCCAAGACCACAAAACACATCCTCCTGCAGTAAATGATGCACTATAGCTCATAAGTTCCTGGGACGTGTATTGCCTCATCCCAGGGTTTCTCTTTGGCACTACTAACACTTTTATCTGGACAGTCTTTGTTGTTGAGGGGTCTGTCAAGGGCAGTGTGAGATGCTCAGCACCATCACTGCTTGTGCAGGTAGTAGCGCCTGCACTCAAACACCAGTTGTCCTAACTAAACAGGGTTTCCAGTTTTTACTGAATGCTTCTAAGGCTGGGGAATAATTACCCTCACAATATTCTATTAGGTATTGAAGTTTCTTTTTTTTTTTGTACCAGAGGTTGAACTCGGGGGCACTTAACCACTGAACCTCATCCCTGCCCTTTTTTGTATTTTATTTACAGATGGGTCTTGCTGAGTTGCTTAGTGCCTCGCCATTGCTAGGCCTGGCTTTGAACTTGGGATCCTCCTGCCTCAGCCTCCCAAGCCACTAGGATTACAGGCGTGAGCCACCATGCCCAGTTTAAAGCTGGTTTTGCAGATAAGGGAATTGAGGCAGAGAGTTTAAATGGCCATATGGCTAGGGCATGACAGAAGTGAGGTTTGAAGTCATCCCTATGTGTTTGGCTCTTCCTTTGAGGTTCTTTTGGTATTTTGATGCATGTACACGAGGGCAGTGAATCTGGTGGAGTTGCTCTTCAGTTGAGCTTATGCTCTTGGGAAAAGCCCTGTTCTCTTTGCCAGATGCAAGATAGTCTATCCATCATGTCTTTGAGACTCCCAGGCATCTCTCCCAAGGAGAGAGATAGATAAAAACTGAGATGTTTTAACAGCAAAGCTAGAATGCTCAGTCCTGCTCCATCGTGGCTGATAAGGGCGTGTTGCTCCAGGGATTGCTACAGTCTGCAAGGGAACTCCATACTTGCAGCCTGGGACCTTCGTTGCCAGAATTCTGCATATTTCTGGAGAAAGTTGCATGGACTTTTGGCATATGCCTCTACTGAAGAGGCATATCGCCTATTTCTGAAATTTTACTTTCACCCATGCTCTGTTGCACTGACGGAAGAGAGTGGGGAGAATGGTAGCCTGAGGGTGAAGCTTAGCGGTCCCGGTGAGCAGTGCTGGGGCCAGGATCAGCAGGGCTTTGGCTGTCCTCATGGGCTGTACACGCTCTGCCGTGGTACGAACAGACAGTGGTACATCCTCTTGCCTCATCCCACTGAGAGCGGATGCAGAGAGAGGTGCTTGTCGGTTTTCTGGCCCTTGGTCATCTAAGGTACACGATGGGGAGGGGTGGGCTAGGGAGTAGGGCAAGGGGGCATGTTACTCTTCCGCTTGCCTTCATGCCTCTGGCTGAGGAAGAAGCACTTTTCTTGGGGCCTCTAGACATAGACTGTCTGGGCATTGGGGATTTCTATGCATTGCAAAGTTATAAATATCCCCCCCACCAGTGGGATGCACAGTACAGGCTGGTTAAACTTGAGGAAGTACCTCTTTAAGATCTGATTTTTGAAATACAAAAGAATATTACTAGGGAGTTGGTTGATTTTTGGAAATAAGAGGAAAAATATCCTTGTATGATTTTTTAAAAAAAATTTTTCCGTGACTATACATACTGATCTTGGATAACTGCTTTGATTTGCTGGTTTTTAAGCCAATGCCATGTGGTCTTATTACCTCATATTGCCAAGGAACATGCAGACATACCAGCAAGCATCCAGGACCGGAAGAAATGCAGGTCTTAATGGTTCTATTAGCCTTGACCTTGAACTCTTCTTTCAATTTCTTATTCTATAAAGAGCATTTCCCCTGTCAAATTTCAGAGACGCTGCAAAGTGAATGAACACTTTTGGAGAACTTGAAGGACAGGTTCAGTAACTACTAACACAATCAAATACAGTCATAATAATACTGAATCATAATTGCCAGCTGTATCGGCAAGAAGGTGCCAGGAGAATTACCTGGGAATGTGCTGCTGCTGACCTCTGCATTCCTGTAGGAAGGGCATGAGGAACATTCTCATACTTTAACCTGGTGTAGTGCACAAGAAAAATTTTAGTTGCTTTTTTCCACATGGGAAGTTCTCTGCTGCCCCCTTGCTCTTAGCCCATCCATCTCATTCACCAGAGTAACCCTTCTGGGCTTGTGTATGTATTGCTCTCAACGAAAGGGGAGAGTAGACAACATTTTATATTGTCTTAGGATTAATTTTTTTGTATTTTGTTTACATTTTTTTCTTTCAAGGCCTTGAATCTTTCTATGCAAGTATACCAAATATGGATCTGTCATTAAATCAAGCGTTTTTTTTTTTTTGTTTTTTTTTTTTTTGTACCTGGGATTGAACTCGTGGGCACTGGACCACTGAGCCACATCCCCAGCCCTTTTTTGTATTTTACTTAGAGACAGGGTCCCTCTGAGTTGCTTAGCACCTTGATTTTGCTGAGGCTGGCTTTGAACTCGCGATCCTCTTCCTCAGTCTGCTGGGATTACAAGCATGCACCACTGCACCCAGCCAGTACGTGGTACTTAATGGAATGCATCTGTTATTATTATCAAGCTCTCTTGATGGATACTTTTTGGATACGTAATATACACTTGAACCTGAAAAAGACCACATTATGGTATGAAGTATTATGGCCAGTGAGACCCTGAATGAAGGAAAATTCCAGCCCTGTCTCTGTATGCTGTAGAGATAATTGATCAGTTTTTGGGGCTTCAGTTTTTTAAATATAACAAGGGATCAGGACTAGTAAACACTCTGAGGTCTTATTTACCTTTAAATGTTATAAATTCATCCTTAGATCTTGTGTATTAGTTTCACGTTACTATGTAATATCCTAAAACCTAATGTCTTAAAATTTCCATCTATGTAGTCTGTTTTTGCTGGATGTTTCTGAGCAGGGCGCTCTCGGTCTTGCTTGGATTTACTTGTGGGTAGTCACATGTAGGCTGACAGGTGGGTGAGGGGCCTGATGTTCCTAGATGGCTTCAGCCACATGTACAGTAGGTGACTGGCTGTTGACTGGCAGCAGGGACTGCGATGTCCACAGATTGTATGTTTTTCATCCTCTAGTGGATTAGTCTAGGTCTGGTCACATGTGACTGAGCAGGATTTCTAAACGGCATGAGCAGATGTCTTAGAGTAGAAATGACACGGGGTCACTTCTATCACATTCTTACTGGGTCAAAGCAAATCGTAAGGCCAGCCAGATGCAGCAGGCAGTGATAGACTCCCCTTCTCCATGGGAAGAACTGCAAAGTATTGTGGCCAATTGTATGGTCTAGTATAGCCTATAAACTGAGCCCCTGAGTAGTGACTAAAGGCTGTTACAAAAAGGAAAGAATAGCCAGAGATGAACTTTGAGATTTTTAAGAACTTTGAGTTGGTGTAAGTGCCTTAATGCAACAGAGAACAAAACAAACCCCTTGACCACTCCTACAGGTGTGCTGGATACTATTCAGCACTAGGGTTAATAAAAAATTCCCCATGACTGCTGTTCTGAGACAATTTCATCTGAGGTTTGATAATTAAACCAATATACCATAATCTAGAACAAGTGAGCCGAGTTGAAATATAAACCCAGTCCTGTGAAAGCCCAAAGAAAGGGCCCACCAATTCCATTTGGGGTTGAGCCAATTTTAGAAGGATAAATGACAGCTTGTATTAAGCACAGCAGGGCTGGGCAGGCAGGGGAAGAGGCTAGATGCCAAAGCAAACTCACGAATGAAGGTCTGCCCTGAAAAACTCAAATGGTCTCATGATCAGGAGAGTGAGCAGCAAGGCCCAAGGTCAGGAAGCAGACATGGCGGGCACACTAGACGTCACTGGGAATTGCAACTGGGCCATGCCAAGTAAGTGTTTGTCACCACTGAAAAAGATGGAGCCAGACAGGCCCAAGAGTTCTTTCAACTTCATCTGAGTCAAAGAAAACAAACCCAAAATTTGACACCATTGCTGAATCTGTCCTTATATTTTCTGGAAAACAAGGAGGAGGTTTTTCCAGTCCTTCATTTCTGAGGCAATTGTTGTGTCTGGTATGTATGTACCATAACCCATAATAATGGGATAATGTTTCTTATTTGGCTCTGGTTGCTTCCAAGATGAGTAGGAGGTAGCAGAATAACCCCAGGAAGAGAGCAATCTACCTTCCTATGCTGTACTCACAATGTGACCTTTTCCCCTAGAAGCCTGTGAACATGGTTGAGTAGGTGACTGCCTGTGACAACAAGCAATTCTTTTTCTTGCCAGTAGAACCCCAATTTGCTCCATGAGTCCTAGTCCCAGGGATGAATGGTGCTGTGGTCTGAGCCCCTAGTGGCCCATCTCTTTCCCCCTCATCCAGGTACTTTCTCGCCAGCCCTCCCTGCAGCTAGGGATAGTCATGAGACCCAGTTGACCACTGGTGCAGAAGGGGAAGGTTTTTCTGGTTAAGAATCCTACAGAAGGAGAAAGTTCCTTGGTCTCCTTTTCCTTCCTTCCTACTTAGCTCTATGTGACAATCTCACACATGTATCCTATGTCAGCCACTTTTCATCTTGAGGCATTGTGCCCTTGGGCCAGTTAATATACACATGGTGGCTGAGGAGGAGGATGAAAAGAGCCACAAACCAACACTAGGACTGTTTAATTCTGAACTTAAGTGATAGAGTTCTGAAGCTTAGGCCCTGTCAATTCTGTTACTTGCAATCAAGTGTGTTCCTAACTGACTTGTGGTTTGTATCAGGATCTGGGATATGATAAAAGAAACGGTGTCTTACCTCCTGCTCCATCTTTACATAAGAAATATACTATTGACACTTGGGCAAGCTTTCAGATTATCTTGCATTCTTGGCTTTTGGCCAGAAATGCTTTTTTTTTTTTTTATCCTTAAACCTGAACCAAGAGGTCACAGCAAAGAACAGGTATATGGAAGATGGGCATTGCTCCCATCAATTCTAGGGCAAAAGCACAAGTGGTTTAAAGTCATGGGCTCTGTCTGGCACAGGAACACAGTGTTCTTTAATGTGAGCCTCTGTATCTAACAAAGTAGATTGGAGAATGGTAAGGCATAAGTTTTAAAATGAACTGGAGAAAAAAAAGCCACTGAATGGAACTGGAACCAGACATTGGAATTCATGTTCTAAAGGAAAAATGTTTTTAACCATGACCTTGCACCTGCGATGTGTCTACATTTGCACAAATTGTTGGATGTGTGTGAGGGGGGAAGGGTGGAAGATATGAAAGTCTTTCGGGAAGAGCAAATAGAAGAGAAAAAAATATGTCTACGGTAAGGGTGGGAGCTGAAGCAAGAGCTGAGCCTGAAGGTGACAGCTGGAGAAAAACACTCATCCACACCCTTTTCCCACCATCCCTCCAGTCCTGGAGGTCATGGTATCTTCTAGTGCTGCTCTTGATGCATCACTTCTCCGGGACTTTCTGTTCTTCCATTCTCTGAAAAGCCTCTTTTCCATATTAAATCTCCCCTTTTGACACATTTCCTGACTGGACAGGATCTCGAGATGTACTCTCTCACGGAGTGCCCAAGCGGTTTTTATTTTGATTGCTCAGTTGGATGACAGTCGATAGAAATTTGGATGGGGTGGTGCTAGCGAGTGAATAGGAGTGGACAATCCCAAGGAGGGAAAAGGACATGTGGAATGTTACCTGTGTGTAAGAAGGAAGAAAACTGAAGATGACTTGTTAACGGAGGCTGCAATAGGAATCAACCAGTGGATATATGATATAATGAGAAAGGACATCAGGTATTGGGGCAGTGGTGAAGAGCCTTCTATAGGTCAGTAGAAATGGGAAGTTATTTTGAGGTCTGATGAGACATTCATAGCTTAGAAAAGGTGAACATTGAAGACTGGATGAGAGAGCCTCTTTGAGAAAGATACATGTACCCTCTGGATGAAGGGGTCTTCGGAGGAAGAATGTTAGGCTGGACTCCAAGTTGACCCAGGATTGGAGGATGAAGGAAGTTGTTGAGCTAAAGGAACACTCAAGTGTAGGAGAATTCAGACAGTTCATAATCCCAGCAGCTCGGAAATGTTGGTAGTGATCAGTGACATAAAAAGATGCAGAGAAATAAAAAGGATTGGGAAATTTGCTCTAAAGGAAAGTCAGAGGATTTATATTTGGCCCCTGGCACTAGGCTAATTGTTCCAAATAGGATTTTTAAAAATAACCATTTCATTGTTCAAATTTTTCCTCTGCAAAGCACATGCCTTCTCTTTAGTTTGACTGTAGTTGTGTGGGATCTCTCTTGAATCCCTCTGAGCAGTGCATAGGGAAACCATGAAAATGGTTCATGGTAGCAATACACGGACTGAAAAGAGCTGTGACAGACCTTTGGGGGAACTCTGACAAGAATCAGTTTATTTATCTCTCCCTTTTTGTAGAGCATGCAGGGAAGTAGACAATTTCAGGTCTGGACTTGGTGGGGAAATTGCTTCTGCAGTTTCTTCTCCTTTTAATGTGTGCTGAGATTTGTGTTTTGTAGCTCCTTTGGATGAAGTCTAAGAACTGCTTTCTACTGAATTCTGTATGAATAAACAGTCAATCCTATAAAGCAATTCCAAAATAATTCATTAGTTTAACTTGTTATAAAAGTAGTGGCATATAAGACAACATGGAACATGGAGGGAAGATGATCATGGTCTTGCGTTTCTAAGATCACTGTTTACATGTTAACAATTTGGGATAATTTGGGCGAAGACTTTGTTTTCACACTTGTGTTGGCAGATCTCCTATTTTAGTGAAGTTCTGGGTAGTTGTGTAGAATGCCTCTTTTATCCAGCTGTCCTGGATCTATAGTTCTGGCCATATTAAGGGGAAATAAGACCAGTCTTATAAGAAAACATTGTGTGTTCCACATACCTTGTGAAACAAAAAGAAGCCCTTTCTGAATGAAAAGGGGCAGATAAACCATGTAAAAATCGTCCATGAAAGAGGGACAATGAAAGCATTGTTTATAATTACACTGAGATTCATGAATGTAAAATTAACCATTTTAAAATGGTTATTCTAGATGCTTAATACATTGCAATATTGCAGAATTGTGATTTGCATCTAATTCTAAAGTTTTCACACCTCAAAGCCTTGTACCCCTTTAGCAGTTACTTGGCATTTCCCCCTTCCCTGAGCCTCTGGCAATCACCAATCTGCTTTGAATTTCCAGTTCAGGCTATTTCAGAGAAATGGAATCTTTATAAATTTTTATCTATTTCTCATAATCAGCATAATGTTTTTGAGGTTCAGCTATGTAGTATATATCTATTCCTTTTATATTTCTGTATCATTCCTTTTTATGGCCAAATATTCCACTCGTATGGATGTATCACATTTTTTTTTATTCATTCATTAATGGGCATTTGAGTATTGAGTAGTGCTACTGTGAACACACTTTGAGTTCATTTTTAATTCTTTTGAGTAAGATACTAATGTTATTCATTACTTCCTGGGTTGTGATGTACCCAGGTGGAGGCAGATCATGGTAACTCAAGGTTAGAAACCCACACATCTTGTTTCTTGCTGAGCACTTCCTTGCATTACGTCAATTTTTTGTTGCAATTCCATAAATAATGCATGAAGCCTCTTTGGCCCGGTCGAGGGTGATTGGTACTTTGCAGTGAGAATCCTAGTTTCAGCACTTCTACTTAGAGTGCGGGATGTAAGATAGAATCTCTATCTTATAACTGCTCACAGGGGAAAAATTCTTGTACTGCTAACTGTCTCAGAAGATCTTTGTTTTCATAGTCCCAGATCCCAATGTCCCTGTCCTCTGCCTTATCAGTTCCTTCTGCTCAGAGGATCTGCACTCACTGGCTGCTGCTTTGGTTCAGAACTAAAGGTCCCAGGTCACCAGTGACTGGAACTGTTACCATGTGACTCGCCTGGGAACTGCATGTGTCTTGGAGATGCCTCTGTCATGATCTCTTCACTCCTTACAGTGTCCTTTCGGTTCCTCAAGCTGGTCCTTGATAGACTTGAAGTAGAAATGAAACTTGATGCTAGGTGAACTGGAACTTTAGAGAGTAAATCTGGGTGAGAAAGGTGAGTGAGCAATTATCAGATGACAGATTAAAGCAAGCACACCAGTTTAGCAGTGTCTGCACCTGTGAAATGACCTATTGTTTTAGGTGGGTCTCCCAGAAAGCTAAAGCCTGGGAGATGAAGGCTTGGATGCAGAATGTGATTCCAGGTAAGTAGAGATCAGTAAGAATAAAATATGAAAAGACGAAGGCAGTCTACAAGGTGTGCTACTCTGCTGGTTGTTGCTCTGGGCAATAGAAGCTAAGTCTCACTGCTGACCACGTAGCATGTGCTTCACCACCTCGAGTAAAGATAAGGGTGGTTTTCCATTGGCTTCCATCTTCCATCAATCAGTGGTGGCTTGGTGGGGTGCTGTCTCTTGGACTTAAACCTGGCGGAATAGTTGCCATGAATTTTTCAGACTGGATTCTCTAAAATAGTCCTCGATGAGAAAGCAGGAGGTAGACCACACAGGCGCTTTGTGTACAGTAGCTACTTCAGCAGCCTCTGTGGCTCACATGTGGGTAGTGAGGGTTAGGTGACAGGACCCAGGTATTTCCAGCTCATGATATGACCCTATTCCTTCGTGAGTATATTGGTGGTCCCTTGAAGCCTCCTTATCTCCCTGAGTTTCAAGGAATAGTTTTCCAGCTGGCTCTGTGAAAGGCATGCATTTATCCCAGTTCCCCTAAAATTTCCCCTCTCCTATCCCTTATTACTTTTGAGGGAATTAGGCCAGCTGATCCATTAGACTTACAGCCACTAAGTCTGTTAAAGCAGTAGGAATCCAATTAGATTTTAACACAAGACCAAACTCTTTTTAAAAATGAATAATTTGAACTGTGCAACAGGTGGTAAAGTCTCTAGGGACAGAAAGAAATGAAGGAAAATCTTTCATGTACCATCATGCAGGGAGTGATAAGAGTTTAATTTTCTCCTTCAGGTGCTCCAGAGTCTGTTATGACAGTGACATAGTAGCTCAAAAGCACTTTGTGAGGTAGTATGAGCAATTGTTCATGTGAGGCCCAGCAAATTTTCATCTGAATTTCATTTGAAAAGCCAGCTGTCTTCCTCCCTGTATTACTAGTTGAGCACTTCTAATACGGAACCCCAAATGTTCCAAAATCCAAACTTTGCCGGCATGCTGCAGGTAAGATTCCACACCTGACTCATGTGATGGGCCACAGTCACAATGTAGGTGCACTGAAAATAGAGTAAAATTACTTTCAGGTTTTGTATAAGGTTTATATGAAACAAATGAATTTGTCTAGGCTTGGATCCCATCCCCAAGATATCTCATTGTGTATGTACAAATATTTCAAAACTGGACACCCCCCCCCAAAAAAAAACCCCTGAAACACTTTGTACCAAGCATTTTGGATGAGGGTTACTCTACCTGTGACAGAGCTGACCTGCCTAGGTATTAACACCTGTGAGCCAATGCCACTTGTGTTATGAGCTTGGGATCTCTTTGCTGAGCCAGTCTGTGCCCTGGTAGAATTATGGAAACAGCTTTCTTATAGCCCAGGCATTGGAGAACACGCATAGAATTCCATGGTTCAAGGATTCTAGGGCTAAGCTCCTCTAGAAGTCCTCTGAGCTGTTGCAATTTGGAAACATGGTCCCAGAGTCAAAAACATTCAGCTAAATCATAAACCGTGATGTGTGCAAACCTTCAGCATGTGTGACATTTTAACTAATAATCTTTTCCTCGGCAATCTTCAGAGGAATCCCAGGGCCCTTTCATTAAGCACAAGCTTAGTGCTAGAGTTTCTGCATCATCTCTCTGGTCTCAAGTGTATCTGTAATGAATCATCTGTAATTTCCTGTTTTAGTCTTTTTAAATTAGAGGACAAACTGATTATGAAATATCTAGGAAGATTCTATAAAGTGTTTACTTTTTAGAATGGTCATGCCCACACCCAATTCAACAGCAGTTTTTAGCAACTGGCTTCTACTGATGCTTTTCCTAAATCAGCTTAGTTTTATTGAGTTATTTTTCAAACTTGTATTTTTCTAATGAAAGTTTGTAGTTAAAATAAGTACACAGCATGAACAGAGTAGGGGACTAAACACAGTTGGCTCTTTTTGGTTACCCAGCTCAGCTGGTGGGGGCAGAGGTCTGCGAGCATAACTAGAGAGGCCAAAGCCATATAGGCAGGTGGCCCCTGTGTGGGAAGGTCTGGAGGTCGAATGGAAATGATGGAAAGTGGGGGAAGTCCAATTGGTTGGTTAAACTAAGGCATTGAGAGCATCTCCTACAGATTTTCTAATTCTGCTGTCTGGCCCTGATATTGGGCAACAAAAACACCTTCACATAGAAGATGGTCAGACATCTTCTGGCCCATCCACACACTTTTTGCATGGAAATTATCAATACCCATGTTGAGTCCCACAGGCTATCAATCCTTGCTGGATATTCTTATGACATGCCAGGACTGCAAATGTCATCAATGGGAATGACAAAGGCTTGGTCCTTATACCATATCTAGTTCGAAAAATTTCCTGTCTTGAATTCCTTGGGGGGAAAAAAAGGAAGACATCTGAGAGTAGATTGGGTTCTTTGGGAATAAGAAATTGGAAGAAAGCAAAATAAGTATGAAAATGAATCTTATTAGCTCTGTAGACTCATCTAGTCCTGTATCTGGATAATAGGATTCTTAAAGGACTTTAGATTGTCTTGGATTTGTGTTTTAAATTAAGCCTAACTTGGTGTTAGCATAAGCCTGTCAACTTAGTTTATTCCTGCATTGGTAAGAAGTTCCTTAGGGTGAATTAGGGTTTGATTGTAGCTGTTTGGTACACTGTGTGTGTCAGACATATAAAAAGCGAAGCAGTAAAGTAGATGCAAATAGCAAGAGCTTCCAAGATTCTGGTCAATAGTGTTCTGAGGAAAATGACCTTATTAAGGCACAGATTTGTAAGGTTTCTGTCACCTCCTATGGCTCCCCCCACCACCAGGTACCATCTATGGAGACTGCCTGAGTCATTAGCAAGTCTCTCATCTCCCTCTTACCTGCATCAGCAACACAAAGCTTGGAATAGTAATTAGTGGGATTTATTCATAGATTCTGTAGGGCTCTACAGCTTGGGCATGTTGATGGTCATGTTTTTTTTTTTCTCTAAAAAGCATGAGAAATCTTGAAACAAGTTGGAGTGCCTTTTTGAGCTCCATACTTTGGTGCCTGAGATTTGGGAAGGAGATAATGATCCCTAAGTAGATAAGAACACTTCTGTCAGATTAGTTATTGATTTTTAAGAAACTCAAATTTGCTTCTTAAAACGATCCATCTTAGGATCATACTGGACTTTCATCCCTGTGGTTGGTTTAACTCTTTGGTGGGAGACAAATTTAACCCCAAAACGAGGCGCTCCTTTCCTCACGTTGTAGGGTGAGCATCTATGGAACTCCTTGGCATGGGTACGCATTTTGTTTTGTGATTCATTTCTGATATAAAGTATCTTCTTCGATTCTATGAAGATGTGAAAAGAAAGAGAATGGAATAAATCATGAAATGCCCATCTTCAGGGCAGTAGTAATATAATTTCATAATGAAAACTATGCGGTAGAGGTGACACGTGCCATGTGTAGATGTATATAAATTGGACACACATCACAGTTTAATATCTGAATGTGACCCTGAGGAGAAAGCTTTCTGGAACCCTTTGTTCAGGATGGCTTGTCATTCTGAGCATAAAACCCCTCAGGGAATCCCACCTGTTCTGGCTTATGTGGTGTTTGTAACTTTTAATTCAGGAACTGGGGGCTGGGGTTGTAAGTCATTGGTAGAGCACGTGCTTAGCTGGTGAGAGGCCCTGGTCTTGCTCCCCACCACCTTTTTCATCTTTTATTTAGAGACGGGGTCTCCCTGGATTGTTCAGGGCCTCGCCAAGTTGCTGAGGCTGGCTTTGAACTCGGGATCATCCTGTCTCGTCCTCATAAGCCACTGGCATTAAAGGGCATGGGCCACCGAGAAGGCTCCCATCCATTGTCTTTGACCTTGATGTCTCCTCTATGCCTGGAGTACTTCCAACTTTGTCTTACTGTCCATCTGGCTCAAACACATTTGGCGGACTCGGCCCCCACAGCCGTTGTAGGTGTTGAGCTCCTCCCTGGATAGCTATGGCTTACTCTTTTGCCTCACCATTTTTAGTGAGAAAGTCCCCTTTTTCTCACTAGAAAGTCATTTCCATGAGGCAGGGATATTCTCGGGTTTTGCTTATTGTTGTATTTCTATTATCTCAGGCAGTACCCGACACATGGAAGGTGTCCATTAAATATTCTTTGACCTCTGAATGTGTGTTGGTTGATGTTGTACCACGTTGTTTTGAGAGCATTTCATATTTTTCATGTATAATTAGTGAGGGTGTTGTGCCTTTTTCCAGACTCTTCTGCCTTCTTGAAAAAGGAGACACCAATGACTGTGTTGACATTTTAAAATGGAAGTCTCCAAGGAAGGGATAGTGATTAAGATTGATGGGGGGGCAGGTGGGGGCATTCATTTCTAAATATTGATTATGTTTGTGGAATTTGCAAGGTGAAGCCCAGTAGCAGGTTCCAAGGAGTATGCATGGCCGGGTATAGACAGTCCCTGGCCTGGGGGAGGTTATCCTCTGGGGGAGGCCATTACACATGGAGACGGGACTGGGGATGGAATGCATCGAGTGCTGTCATCTTTGACATCTGTAGGTATGCTGTGCATCAAGCATCACTCCTGTGATTATGAGCAAATGATTAAAAACCATTAAAAACTTAAGTGTTTTAATACTATGTCTTAGTCCTAATGAGCTTATTGCCTTAAGTATTGAAATTAGTATGCTCCATGGGACCTTGATGTTAAAAGTAACTTTCCCCAAAAGGTTAATTAAGTAATCAGTTACCCTGTACTGTGAAGAGCAGTGGTAACCTTTTTTGGGCCTCAGATGTGGAGCTGAGTGATTCGCCTATAGTGAGACCAATGACCAATGGCCTCCCAAAGGCCTGGCCTCTGCCCTGGGGTTAGGATTTAAATGTATGAATTGAGGGCTGGGGATGAAGCTTGGAGGTAGAATGCTTGCTAGAATGTATAAAGCCCTAAGTTTGATCACCTGCACTGCACTACACAAGAAAAAAAGTAAATAGATTGTAAGTGCATGTATACATACATAAAACACATGTAGGATAGGGATAGTCCATTAGATCAGAGCATGCACGTGAGTATGTGTATTTTTGCTGTGGTTTTAATCTGTCTGGGGTGAGACCTTCCCTTTCCCTCTTCTTAAAAAATTAGCTTGGCCCGTTGTGAACCTCTTATTCCTTCATCTATATTTTATAAAAAGCTTGAATTGCAAAAAATCCCACTAGAATTTTTATTAGAATAAGTATAAATATTTTGGGCACAAACTGACATTTATATAACATTGTTATTGTTCATGTATCATGTATTTTTATTTTCCAAACTCCTTTGTTTTGTTGCCAAGGATGGAACCCAGGAGCACTTAACCACTGAGCCACATCCCCAACCCATTTTTATTTTAGAGACGGGGTCTTTCTGAATTACTTAGGGCCTCTCTCAGTTCCTGAGGCTGGCTTTGAACTCAGTCCTCCTGCCTCAGCCTCCAGAGCTGTTGGGATTACAGGCATGCACCATGGCACCTGTTTTCCTAATTATTGATTTCTTTTCATAGATTAAACTTTTTCCCTTCATACAGACTTTGTGTATACCTTATTGGATCAATGCCTGCACATCCTAGTTTTTAATGCTATTGCAAAAGATGTCTTTGTTATAATTTGGTTATTGCTGATACAAAGAAATGCTATTAGCTTTTCTAAACTCATCATATATCTGGCAACTTTGCTGGGCTCATTAGTTTTCTTCTAGTAAAACAATTACATCTATAGTCAACGGCACTTTGTTGCTTTGCTTCCCATCCTTCTTTTTCATTGTTGTCCATTTCACTGGCTAGTGCCAATAAAAATACATGATAGTGTGAATCTCCTCTTTTTCTAAGACTAAAAGGAATAAAATTAAAACTTTGGTAAGAAGTGTTTTTGTTCTAGGTTTTTGTGTCTAACCCAGTTAAGTCAGGGAAACATCTGTTTTCACAACTTTTCCTCATTATAATATCAAGCCAGCAGTAAAAAGGTCTCAGTATCATATCGTTCATAAACAACATCCACAAAGTAGAATTACTTCCTTTGGGGATCAGCAATTCCAAGAGTATTTCAATGCAAGTACACATTTGCTTTGCTTTCAAAGGTGTGTTATGTGTATATTCTCAGGATAGGTGACTGGATTGAATTTTTGGGTATGAAGCAAGGTGAACGTGTCTAACGCATATCAGCTTTCCCTCTTTATCAGTTACTTCATGTACTAGATGTGTTAGGTGGGCAGCCCTTCATTTGGTTGGAAAGGGGCAACTGGAGGGGATGAATCACCAGTGAGGCTGTTTTTGAGTCTTGAATGAAACCTGTAATTTGGACTCTATCTTTGTATGATGTGTTTACATTTGGGGGCTTAATAATATCCTTAGATCTATTAAAGGAAAGGACTATTGTAGAATCTGAAGGTGGATATCTGAGGTTCCTTTTGGCTCTAAAACTTAACTTTTTTGGGTGCTAGAGATTGAACCCAGGGGCACTTAACCACTGAGCCACATCCCCAGCTCTTTTTATGTTTTATTTAGAGTCAGTCTCATGGAGTTGCTTAGGGCCTTGTGAAATTGCTGAGGCTGGCTTTGAACTCATGATCCTTCTGCCTCAGCCTCCTGAGCCCCTGGGATTTTCAGGTGTGTTCCACTGCTCCTGGCTAGCTCTTAATATTTTATAGTTCTATAGCAGCGAAATGGAATTGACTTGGTCAGCATGAGGAGGAAGACTTTGTTTTCAGAATAAAGCATCTAAAATGAGTCTTGGTACTGGGGATTGCAATGGTTTTGAGGGGCAGTGCAAAGCTCAGGGTGGAAGGCAGTGAAATCACACTTCGCTGCTTCTAGTGGACCTCAGAAATGGGGAGAAGACATGGTGTGGGATAAGGAGGCCAGGTGCACAAGTCCAGTGCTTTCAGTGCAGATGAGACCATGGAGCTGGCCTGAAAAAAGGCTAGAGATTCTTGAATGGTTGGATTAGCTTTAGAAAAGAGTCTCAAAATTTATGGGGGATGGTAGGTGGAGCAGGGCCTGAAAATGATGGAATGGAAGCATTTTCAGCTTGCTTCCTCCCTAACTATTTGTAGGAAATAGAACTACATGCTTTTGCTTGCATGGATTTTTTTTTTCAAAGATTTGGCATTTACATGTGTAGTCATGGATTTATTTAGAAGCAGGCCAGAGACTGGGAATACTATTTTTCATTTGCACACACTTGCATGCATTATGTGTCCCTTAAGAGGGTACTGGTCCAAAGCTAGTGAAAAATATTTAAGGTATGTTAAAGATTTGCAGGTGACAATGGAAGAAATCCGCTAGGCTAGGTAACTTAAAGTCGAAACTACTTCTAGAAGAAGATAGAAATTTGAAAAGGAGGGCTAAAAAATGACTTTGAAAAGTTAAATCATGAAAATGAACTTGGAAAATGTCCCAATTCAAAACAATTTTATTTCTACTTTAAGTCTGTTTCTAGCTTGAAATAACAGAAAATTAAAAAGCACAAAAAGCATTGCAGCAAGAAGGTCGATGTGACACTGTTAAGTCGAGTATTGGAATGGATTCATTTAAAAACCAGTCTACCTTTTATTTAGATGTTGACTACCAGGAAAATGAAATTCTTCATTTTAAGGCTCCCATTATTCTATTTTAAAAGGTGCTATACTTTTCCATATTGTTTCTGAGGCATGTTCATCTTTGGAAGAAAAGAAAGAAATCACAATTTGTGTTTAGCCTTCAAATATTTAGAAATGGCACACTAATTTTCTTTTTTTTTTTAAGAGGAAAAGGAAATGAATGTAACGAAATGGTAAAATTTGTTCTTCAAAATACATAGACTGGTTTGGTTTGTGTAAGGCCCACCCCCCTCTTCCTTTGGGATATGTTATTCTGAAATACCACATCTTTTTTTTTTTTCTTTCCTTGCTGTGAAAGAATTCAAGGAATTGAGGAAAATGCACTCCAAATTAAATGTCATTTGAATATGGTTACAATTAGTTGTCTCAGAAGTTTTTTCCAATCAGAAAAGTTTTCTGCAGCAGTATGGTTACCACAGATGTATATTTAAGATATTAAAGCTTCCTTACTCCCTTTTAGCCTTTTAATTCTAACTAGGCAATTACAACTCCTGATGTTTTAAGAGGTTCTTGGGATCAGCTGATAATCTTTTCTGTTTGGGACTTTGTTATTCCAAACACTGGGAAACTTGCTTTCTTAAATTGATCTTTTGTAGCAGTCTGTAGGCATTTTGCTTTCTAGAACATGCTTCTTAAAATGAGATCGTATTTTAAATGCACTTCTTTTTTTCTTTGAAGCAAGTGTTGAGTACTCAGGATTCTTTTTTAACTTGGGTCTATGGCAGTGTTGGCTCTTAGGGCCATGTATTCCACTTACATGATACTTAACCATTCGCCTATACTTCTCCATGCTTTATGTATTTTCTCACTTATTCTCTAGCAACTCAATGAAATGGGGAATGTTGAACTTAGCAATGAAAACACCCGTGTTCCTTTACTAGGTAGCTCAGTTTGCAGGCGGCGCTTGAACCTGGCTTTGAACGTAGGCAGCTGACCTGAGAAAGCGTGCTCTCAGAGCTAGATGGCTCCTCCGTGGAAGCATTTAGATAGTCAGTGCGTCTTGCTCTAAGCCTTCTTAGATGACACTTCTGTCTCCCAGGCTTGTTGGCCTGATGACTGTGATTAGACGTAATCTTCCTGGTGATTGCTCTGCCTTTCCTTCGTGACAGTTTTGGCCAGTAGGTAGAGCGTGCGTTTTGTTGCTTTTTTGCAACTTTGAAAGTGGAGGGGTCCATTGCAGAGTGTAAGGAAAATTCCCGAGGCCCCTGACTCTGTAGGATGCCTGGACAGGCCCAGTGCCAGCTTGGTCCTCCCTGCTCCCACCTTTGTCACTGTCCCCTCTTCATCAGGCATTTACCCAGGGGAGGACATATGGCCTGAAGAGTCTGATAGCAGTATGAAGGGACCATTATTCTGGGTAGGGGACGAAGAAACTATTAATCTTTATTCAGAATCTTCTGCAGATGGCACACGTAGCATTTCAAGTCGCCCCCACCAAAGTAAATATTTGGAACTAAACGCTTCCATGTTGTTCCTCAGACTCTTGTCAATATTTTATTTTAAATTAGTAGCAAGAATAGGATTTTGACATCCAAGCACAATTCTAAAAACAAAGCCTGGAGGTCTTAGACTGCTCATTTGTAGAAGTTGCAATTGGCTGCCTAGTGTCACTTTTTCTCCTGATTAACTGTGGGATTTACCAAGAGCGAGACTTTTTTGCTCACATTTATCCTGAGAGAATGCACGGGCGTGAATTAAACTGTGAGACTCCCACGGTTAATGGAAAATTAAAGGTTTTTTTGACTCAAATGTACTGCTTGTGAATTCGAATGACAGCCATTAAGTAATGATCATGGGGTTAGACAAACTCAGTGGAATAATTTAGGTGAATTTCTTGATTTATTGCCATTCATGGTAATATGCTGCAGGCAAAGCTGTCTATGACCATAGCTGTCTTCCTCTGATTTTTTGATGGGTCTTCATTTCTACTCAGAATTTAGAGTGGGGGGTTGGGAAAGGAGCTGGAGAGAGGGGGAGGGGTGTGAGATTTTTCATGCAGTCTTTATCTAATCTCTGACCATGTAAATATTAAATTATATTTTGGGCTTTATCACCACTTTGATCCTATAGAAAATAAGGTTAGTGGCTGCTATGATTTTTTTTTTCTGTGCTAAGCAACTTCTTAACATTTTAAAAATCAATAAGACCTTTATTGATCAAGTTTTAAGTGATATAAACAAACTTACTTTGGCTGGGCAGCCCCTGCGTGTCAGATTCTGTGCTAAGCATTTTATGGGCATGATCTAATTTAATCTTCATGATGGCTTTTAAGGGTCAATATTATACGTCTTTTAAAGATTAGGAAATTGATGCTTAATGAGAAAGCTTAAAGAACTCGCCCGAGGTCACGTGGCTAGAACCCAGTAGAGAGGGGGAAATGAAACTTGTCTGTTTAGCTTCCAAGCCCGGTGAAAAATCTCTGCCTTTTGTTGGATAGCAATAAGCCTTTCAAACACTCAAAATGTATTTCAGTGGACTCTTAATACTTGGGCAAATTTACTGTTATTAAAGGATTAGGGAAATAGCCTCTTTACTTTTTTGCACTCCGAAAGGATTGAGGCTGAGAGTAGATGGCTGTTGAAGCTCATTGTGATCGAGATGGATGTAATTCTGGTACCACACATTTCTCCAATTACCTACCCATGCCCTTATTTAAAAAGCTGCACCCAGGTTCCCATCTGTATCTCTATTCCTGTTATGTGGTAAACCAAATCCAGAGAACCTTCACAAATGGTTGTGGCTTTTCAGAATATCCCAGAATTCTGACTTCTACTTGGGTTTCCACTGTACTCCCGTATCTTAGTGATTTTAAATAAAACAATGAACTGTTAATGTTTAATAGTTTTTAAAACTGCCGTTGCCAGAGGCCTGAGGCCAAGACTACTTTGGATAACCACAGTCTGGCTTGTGTTCTTCTGTCTTTTTCTTATCCCAAATCCTAGGCAGGCTTTGGTCTTCTCCTGGAATGTGTTTCTGAACCAAGATCACTGGCTTTCTTCTTTTTTTTGACATTTGTTGCCAAATTAACGTCTTATTACTATCTTGAATTTTCAGAGTATGTGACTCTGTGTCTTATGTCATCAAATTGCAAGCATCTATAGGGAAAACTGTCTCGTACATATTTTTTTCTTTAGCATTTCACAGTAGGTATTCTGCTAGGCACATAAGAGGTATTCTGTAAATGTAACACCCAACAAGTATTCTGTAAATGTAACACCCAACATGATTTTTACATACAATTCAACTGCCTTTTCTCAAGCTAAATGAAGCATAGGAACAATTAGAATGTGAATTTTATGCAGTACTAAATTGTCTGATTTTTAATGAAATTTTTAATTTTAATGAAAATATAAAAAGCTCTAGATGTCCTTCCCCCACCCCATAACCTCTCTTCCCCTGCTTCTCTACAAATAACAACAACTTTATTAGTTTTATGTGTATCCTTCCAGAGTATTTGTTTCAAACAAATGATTTTAAAAGTGAAAGGAGTTGCATTCCACATTTGACACAGAACTTTGCATACTACAGAGATTCTGCACCTCACTTCTTGCATTTGAACTGTATAGCTTAGAGGTTGATGGAGAACTTTTGAGTATTCTCTTACAGCTTGGTGGTATTCCAAAATGTAGGTGTACCATCATTTATTTAACCTGTTCCACAGTGATGAACATTCAGGTTACCACTCTTCGTCATTAAACATACTGTTGTAGTGACTATTTAGTATTTGTGGCACTGCACTCGGGTATAGCATGTCTGTAGGACACATCTCCAGATGAGTACTTTTGCAGCTGGGTTGGGTCTGCCAGTTTGCTCCCCCCCTGCCAAGGTCTGCCAGCTTTCACAAACGCATTTCTCTATAGCCCTGTTGGATTGTGCACTGAGATGTTTGAAATTTTGCCAATTTTTTGGGTAAAAGATGATGTCTAGGTGGGTTCAGTGGTTCATGCCTATGATCCCAGCCACTCAGGAGGCTGAGGCAGGAAGATCACATGTTCAAGGCCAGCCTTAGCAAATTAGTGAGACCTGTCTCTAAAAATAAAAAGGGATGGGGATGTTGCTTAGTGGTAGTGTTTCTGGGTTCAATCCTAAGAACTACAAAGAAAAAGATGGTGTCTAAATGTATTTACATTTACCCTATGAATACAGTTGAACGTATTTTTTGTATGGTTTAAGCCCTCTCTATTTTTTGTGAACTGTCCACTTAATAAAGATGTGTAGATCCACAGTTTTTACTAGTTTATCACTCGACTCTATTGGTGGTGGTAGTGGTCCTTTTCCCTTCAGAAGTTTCAAGTTTTAGATAATCAAATTTACTTTTGTTCTGGCCTTTGGGTTTCAAAGTCTTAAGCCTTCCTTACCCCATGGCTATACATTTTCTTCTAGTTCTTTTGTTCCTCTTAATCTTTGGCCCACTTGGGTTCTGTGCTTGGCAGTTCAGTTGTTGAAAAATTCATAAGAATTCATAAGTTGAGATGCCATCAAATTGGAATTTGACCAAATTGGAATTTGGTTGACAGGATACTATAGATTGAAATGTAAGCCCTGGTGTGTTAGTCAGCTTTTTCGTTGCCATGACAAAAAGACCCAATGGAGAGCAATTTTAGAGGAGGAAAAGTTTCTTGCGGGGGGGGGGGGTGGGGTGGGGTGGGGGGTGGGGTGGGTGTCATGGTTTCAGAAGTCTCGGAGTATACATGGCCAACTTTATTCCTCGGGGCCTGAGGTGAGGCAGAACATCATGGTGGAAGAGGGTGGTGGAGGGAAGTGGCTCACATCAGAAAGCAGACAGCAGACTCCACTTGTCAGATACAAAATACCCCAAAGGCATGGGTTGAGCCTTAACATAATCATATCACTTCTAAGCCATCTTGCATTATCTCACACATGAGATTTTGGGGGACACCTTACATCCAAACTATAACACCTAGTCTGACAAAAAATGTGGGTGGATAACTTGGTGTACTTCTTCATGTAGCAAACATTTAAATACTGAAACAATTATTGTCTGCTGGGCCTTGGAGGGGATATCAAGATGAGAGTGAACAAATCTGATAGTCTCTGGACAATGAGGATGATCTTGTTGCAGTCCAGTAACAGCAGGGAGAGGCTGTCCAGAGCAGGGAATATGGAGCTGAGTCTTGAAGGTTTAACCGAAGTTTGCCAGCCAGGAGGGGAAGGGCATTCCAAGAAGAAGAAATAAAGAAAGCACAAGCCCTTAGAACCTGGGGGCATTTTCAATAGCTCTTCATGGCCATAGCATAGGACAGGAGAAACAGCAAGGGATGGGAGCAGGTCGGTTGATGGAAATTATGTGAGCATCTGTCCTGTTTGGGCATGTGGTGCTGTTACACCCGCCCCAGTGCCTCATCCTTCTAATCGGGTAAAGGGGAAGATTAAGAGGCCCCAGATGAATGGAAGGCAACCCTTGGTCATGTTTTGCAGGTCAGTTATTGAGTCTTGACCCCTGTTGCTTATTCTAGAGTACTCCAAGCTCCCGAAGCCGAAGTCTCACTTTGCTCCCCCATGGAACACCCAATTCTGCGTCTCCCTGTAGCCAGAGACACCTCAGTGCGGGGGCCCCCGGTGTTGTCACAGTCATGCATCACAAGTCACCTGGAGCTGCCCGAAGAGCCAAGAGTCAGTATTCCGGCCAACTTCACGAAGTCAGAGAGGTAGGCTTTGCTCTCCTACAAAGTTAAGTGGCCCCTGGGAGTCTGGAACTGCATTCACCTTGGCTCTGCCAATTGCTCTTCCTTTGGATCATCTTGATTTACCCCACTCCCCCAAAAAGGACCAGCGGTCAACCTCCCAGCCACATGGCCATGACTATCCTCTTGTTTTTTATTTAAAAAAAAAAAAAAGTTTGCTGCTTAGGTTAAGCAAGTTGTTGATGTCTGGTGTAGCTCAGAAAGCAGAGAAAGCAAGCCCACAGAAATGTGGGTGCACCCCAGTACTGTCAGTTACAAAGTGGCCACACTCCTAGCAAAGATGAGATGGTGCAAAATCGTGGAGACTCGGGAAGTAGTTCCAGGTGTTTGGAAACTTGGGTTCAACATGGAGCTGATCTCCCCTCTGTTCTGCCCTGCCGGCAGACACTGAGGTGTGTTGGATGGTGAAGAGAACACTGTTCTTAAAGTCAGAAGACTGTCATTTAAGAGCAAGTCTTTTAACAGCTCTGAACCTCAGTTTCTGCTTCTGTAAAACAAAGCTGGCTTTACCAGCCTCTGGGTGGGAGGGGAATGGGAGGATATCTTGTGATTTGCCCATAAGCTCTTTAACTGCTTTATAAAAGCAACATGAGATTGTCTTTTCTTTTTACTTGTAAAATTCTGGAAGTCATCAGTTTGGTGATTCCAGATCCATAATATTCATACACTCCTTTGCAACCATTGTGGAGAACAGACCATCTAAAATGACGTTGGTCCTAACTCTAGTTGAGTATGGAGGCTTTTTGTCTCGTAGCTTACTTGTGCCCTGGCAGCTTGTCACCTTATAGAAGGTAGTGGAGCCTCCCTCTATATCTCACAGGAGAATGGGATCTCAGACCAGGGTCTGGCTGCTGCCCGAGTCAGCAGTGTATCTCTAAAACTGTTGAATTATTAATCCATATTAATTGTACAAAAGGGGGTCATGTGTGACATTTTCATATGTGCATAAAATGTACTTTGTATCTTTCCCCCCTCACTGTTCTGTTTTTTAAAATGACATGAGCCAGGCAATGTTCTGACGGCTGGCTGTCTTGGCCCAATTCTGGCCCAGGGTAGGAAATAAAAAAAAAATCTTCTGAATCAAGTCTGGAGACACACATTAAAGGTCTTTTTTTTCTTGATATGAATGATTGTACCCATGAGTGTTTTTTTTTTTTCACAGCACCTTTTCAAAAACAGTTAAGGAAAATTAGTGGAAAAATTTCAAATCACCCAACTTCAGTTTCAACTTTGTTTTTATTTTTTCATATTTTTTGGCTAAATGTAAAAGAAAGTCATAAAGAAAGTCTAAATGTATCATTTTATCATTGCCGGTAAATGCATCAGTATTTATCTTTTTACACAATTGAACTTTTTTATGCAGACCTCATTGAAGTTTCTTTTACAAGTCTTTTGATCATAATCTTAAACTTTCAAATATATATTTATTATATTTGGGGGATTCTTTACATTCTCTAGAGTCTGTGATTATGCTGATCTGTAAGCTGAGGCCTAAAAAAAATTTGGGGCACTTTATTGTTTAATATACAGCCCAATCTTCTCTACCTCCATTTAAAAAGTCAAGTTTTTAAAAGAAGGTATTTGTGCATGTGTATAAACATGTTTAATTACCGTATAATGGTTATGTCTTTGCTTTGTAAGGTATATAGAATAAGTCTATATTGTAAAAAGAGATGTAAAGGACAAAAGTTGCCTATAAGCTTACCTCCCTATAGGAAACTACTGTCACCTTTACGTGAATTTACCTCTGAATTTTTTTTTTTGCTACATTTATAGGTATGTAAAAAATTATTTCTATGCTGTGATCTAAATTTCATAAATGATTATGTATATACTGCTTTTTCTCTTTTGCATTGTTTTTGCTCTTTCTGCCTATGGGGGTCATATTGAAGCTTCTCATGGAATTATTTAAAAAATAAGTGACTTCGTAGCAATTGGTTTTTGCATCTTTGGGTGACAGTATGTGTCTTCAGATTGCTTTTATGTATTGATGACCTTTCTTGCTGAAAATTTTGGGGGAGACTTTTTGAGATGTAAGTATTGGCAGTCAAGAGAACTTTAGGGTGCTGAGCTCCCCTACAAGGAGTTGAAGGTTCTGGTTCTTGGTTATCATTACCATTGTGATCCCACATTGGAGAAGGGTAGCTGTCATTTTATGAGATGGCCAGATCCACCTTGGGAATAACCTGAGCAAATCTCACCCCGATCAGAAAGTCCTGCACTTATTAAAAGGTCTTTATACTCTGAAATTAAGTTCCACTGTGTTTATCTACAATATAACTAGAAGAAAATGGAATAGCATTTTTAACCCAGCTGTATAGGGAAGATAAACTTATGACCACTGAAGCAATGGAGAAAGTCATCATATACAAGACAAATGTGCCTGAATATCAGAAGAATAAAAGAAAAATAGCCCAACCAAAGGCAATAGAATAAATATTAAATGGAATGCCACAGCATGGCTGAAAATAATGGGACAGCTTAAAAGATAGAGTGGTTACTATCTAAAATATGAAGAATTGAGATACCAAAGGTCAGAACCCAAAGTCCTCATAGGAGGCGGTTGAGAGGAGTTCAGGGGATTCAATGTCAGAGGAGTCTGTACGTCCTCATAGCATTTGAGAAACAAAAGCTAAGAACATTGTTGATGAAGTTGAGAGTTAATTATAGCCTATTATTGGTTGGGGTGTTCAGAAATGTTGGCAGTATCATACATCACGACAATTTAGTGATGTATAATAAAAGCCAAACGGAAAACTGCATTGCCTTTCACCCATATAGTCCCTATTGGAACAGTCTCTTGTGGAAACTATGGAATTAAAGATAAGAATTTTGATAACCCTCTTACAAGGTCATAGGTCCAATTCAATATATTATAGGAATGACTATGTAAACAACAATGTAAGATAATAACCATAGCAATTTAAGATGTCATGTCAGTGGTGCTGCTACATGGACAAGAACACATGAAACAATGAATATGCAGAGTAATGTACGCATGATAGATCCTATGTCCATTTAAAAAAAAAAAATCTCCAGGTGAAACAGCATTTCCTCAAAGTTTGGATTTTACCTTGTAAGCTAGATCTGGGAAACCACAAAGTGTTACAAAGTTATGCAGCAAGAATATTTCTAAAATCGGTGATATGACTATCACTGTTTCATAAATGCCCCTCCTCGAAGGCATATAATCTCAGAATAAAGGGCCACATGTTGTTCATAAAATTTAACTTATTCATACTGCATTTCTATTTTATATGTATCATCCTGCACTAGAAGACAGTTCATTGGAGACTGGTCCTGACGTCCAGATCTGTTCTCAAAGCACTGGTTACTCCCGATTCTGACTTCAGAAACGTCTCAGTCCAACATCTTCATGGCCATTGCCAATCTCCCTTCTATTTCATTCTTTACTGTTTCCAGGAAACCAACTTCCTAAGTGTGTTAAAGCATTTTTCTATCAACATCTTTTTGATTCCCTGTTGTCACCAGGATAAAGGTCAAGCCCCTTATTCTGCAAAGGGGGCCTTTTGTAGTTTGTACACTCTGGGGCTTCCCTGGTCTGCATGTTTCTCCTTAATTCTCTGTCTTTTACTACCCAGTGGGATACACCCCAAGTGGAACCTTGTCATGATAGAAATGTTCCATTTCTTTATTTTCCACTAAGAGTAACCACCAGTTACATGGGGCCAATGAGTTCTTGAAATATGAATAGTCTGAATGTGGAGCTATGCTCCAAATATAAAAAGCACACTAAATTTTAAAAAGTTAGTGTAAAACAGGGTAAAATGTTAACATTTTTAACAACCTTAGTATTTCCATTGATAATGTGGAAGTGATTTGTTCAGTTAATGAAAATTAAAAATCGTGGCATCTGTTTCTACCTTTTTAAATCGTGCAACTAGAAAACTAAGTTATGTACATGACTCACGTTTGGCTTGCTTTATTTCTCTTGGATAGCACTGCCCTAGAGTGTGAACTTGCTCACTCATGCACCCCTGCATTCATTCTGCAGGTACTAATTGAGCACCTTTTTTTGTGCCAGCCACTGGAGCCTTTTGTTAAAGGCCACATCTATCCTTTCTTCTTCCAGCCCCAGCATGACATGCTGGTTGAACAGAATGATCTAAGGGTCCATTCTGTAGCTGTTGGAGCATTTTAAAAATGGAATATGGAGGCACTTGGGAACTGCTCATGTAACTGAATGAACTGTAAGAGAAGCAACCTGGCGATGCTTTTGAGGGTTGTCGGGTTCATTGGGTCTTCTCTGGTAGCATTGGTGACTGACTGTACAGCCAGATGACTGTTACCAGGGACAAAAGTGATACTGGCATGAACCTCTGTGTGCACCATGGAATTGTTGTATAAAAATATATTTTTTAAAAAATGAATTTGACTCCAACTATTTAAGCATGTGATGATGGAAATGTATGACATTCGCTGTATCTTTTTTTTGGCATTTTGACTTTTAAATCTCTAATCCTCATGACAGGTTTTTCGTGTAGCTCACATTTAAATAGATACGAGTTCAATTGATACAAGGACAGTGTAATTTTCATGAAATTGTTTGCTTTCTGAAAAATTATAACCCAAACACGTGCATGTGCATGCATGTGTGTGTGTGTACACTGAGGACTTTTTTTAGTTGTGACATTTGAGACTTAAAAAAAAAAATCACACTTAATTCAGTAGAGAGACTTTGGATTTTTGTAGCTTGATGGGAGAAAAGGTCGTGCTGTTGAATGGAAATGAGTACGTGCAGCGCATAAATCTGGATTTAATTAAGCTTCTGATGATTTATTGGCAAATTAGAGTTGTTCTTTTAAACTTCTTAGAATTCTTATATATTTTGCTTCCAGGCACACATACTATGGAAGAAAGAGCTGTCGGTTCTACTGGTTTATACTGGGTAGGGAAACTGTGTTAAGGTAATATAATTTTAATGTGGTTTTAAACAAACCTTTTATGGAGACTAATTTATGGAGGAGATGTGTTTATGTGGCTCCAGCTATGTGAATTTATGTTTCTTCATGTAATTTCAATGTCATATTTACTTGATACACATACACAGGGAAGATCCTTTAATTAAGTTGCCATCTTTATAAATGGATATTGACTCAGGATGGTCTGGTTGGATCATGGTTCACCCATAGCCATAGTAAATGTCTGATCAGAAACCTTGATTCATGGACAGCCTCTGCTATAGAAGCAGTAACTGTAAACTACCTCCCTAATGAATTTTATTAGGTGATCAATTTTAAGGTAGTGATCTGCATTGGTGGCATTGAATACAGACCACCCCATCACCAGGGAAACCACATTTAGTATAGCAAGTGCATTTATCCTTTGTGCAAACAGTGATGACTTCTTAAAAATGCCCAGAATTAATCCTCCCATTCACTTTTTTGAATAATTGATGACAAGTAACGATAGCATGTATTCCTGGTAGCAATTTGCCATCTCTTGGTGTATGTTGGCTCCAGACCTCAGTTTTCAAAAACTGTGATGTGGAGGTAGTTAAAAATGGTCATTTACAAATGTTTTTAAAGAAGAGTGTTATTTTCAAATAAAAATATTACAGATCCTTACAATGTCAAAACAGGTAAAAGTGGCATTTTATTACTTTAGAAAACAAAATGGGCATTTATTGATCATGAAACAAGTTGACTGGAATAGTGAGGATTTATGACCCCCATTGCAATCCTCTGCATCTGTAAAATGTGAAACAAATAGCTATACAATCTGCAGAACAGCTTGGGATCCTGAGAGCACAATTTGAGGGCCATTGACTTTGGCGTTAACCAACAGTATATCAGGTGAACAAAAGAGAACACTGAGATAATGGCTTCCTTTGTTCCTCTTCTCTTGAACTGCTGTCCTGGGAGGAGGCCCTCATCCTGTGTGGGGAAGGCTGGGTGGGATGTGGGAGGCGGAGGTGGCCAAGTGCATGCTCAATCACAAAAGTAACTGCCTCTTCCAGAATACCAAAAATGTCCATAAGTTTCTACTCCTCACTGAGTGTTCTTTTCTTTATCTAAGCTGGCTGTAATGCAAATTCTTTTCCCACTTTTATCCCTTATTTCCCCAAAGTCCTTTTCTAATCCTGTTTATTCTGACTAGGCTTTTTTCTTCTATTTTGTAATGTTTAGAAATTATGTATTTACTTGTTTAAGTGGAGGAAGAAGAGTTGGATGTTGAAGTGTTTTTTTTAACCTATTTATTTCCAAGCCTTAGTATAGCACCTAGCATATAGTTAGGTGCTCAATTAAAAACTTGAGTGATTTCCCAAAGAGAATCGTAACCTTTGGGAAATACTTCTCCGAAGACTTGATTGAAAGTCTTTTTAAGGAAGGAGTTTCTAACCTTGCTGCATGTACTTATGAGTTATGGCCCCCAAATGGCAATGTTTTGATACACAGCTGTATGATACACAAATGGTGGCTACCTTCCACTTCAGCCACAGCATGCCTAGGTGTGTTCTCTCAGTGCTGGGTATGCTTCAGGTCTACCTGTTTTAGCAAATACCTCTGGCATGTGTGGGTTTTTCTTTTGGTGGTGGTGCTGGGGATTGAACCCAGCTCCCCACTAGTCTATCGACTCCTTTCTCAAAGTCATGGCTCCTTTCCTGTTAGGGTGACACCTACATATCTAAATCATAATAGTACAGGAATGAGACAATGCAAGAAAGTTTAAAGGTGAAATGATTGTGCTAATTAAGTTATGGCTCTCTTAACCCAGTCTACTGATGGAAATTAACTGAGTGGTAACTATGCAAGAAGGGTGTGGCGAGAGGAGGTGGGAAACTGGGGGCATGCCTTTGGGATATATATTTTCACCTTTACATTTTATTCCAATGAAAATCATAAACTTAAGCAATTTACAAAACATACACATGGTGTACATGCTGGAAACTACAAAATTCTGATGAAATACATCAAGGACTTAAATAAATCAACCTAGTGTTTTTCATGAATTGAAAAACTCGACATCATAGGAAAGTCAATTCTCTTATACAGTTTTAACTCAATGTTCCAAACTCCAAGAAATCTTTTTGTACATAGACAAGATTATGAAATGTATATGGAAAGACAAAAGAACTAGAATAGCTAGTTGGGGGGGGGGCAAAATGAGAGGAATTAGTCTATCCAATTTCAAGATGTATTTTATATTTACAGTAATTGTAATCATGTGGTACTAGTGGAAGATAAATGGAGCAGAATGGGGAACCCAGAAGTACATCCATAAAAATGTCTAATTGATTTTTGGGGAAATGTGCAAATTCATTTCCCTGGAGGAAAGATAGTGTTGTCAGAAAACGATGCTGGAGCAGTTGGACGTGCATTGGGGTATACTTTTCCTTCTTGAGTATTTTGGTCTCAATGGTGAAAGGGCTGGCTAAATAATTGGTGTTCATAGCCTCTATAACATGAGCAAAGCTGTTTCTTATTGTTGGGATCTTACTTGTGTCAAGTTTTACTTGCATTATCATCAAGTCAGCCTTGATGGGTCCTCTCGTTGTTCCCATCTTATAGATGGAAAACTGAGGAATAGAGGCTGAGAGAAAGAGAAGTGTATCGGCAGGGTTCAGCCTAACTCCCTGCCCACAACATGACTTTTTTGCAGTTCCCATGTTGAGTTTGACTATAATCTGAAAACATTAAATGGAAGATTCCAGAAATATGGATGTTGTAAAATTGGGCACCAGGGATGTGAATCATCCCTTTGTCTGGTGTATCCATACTGTGAATGATAGCTGCCTCGTAGCTATCCCCGTTAGCAGATCGACTGTTGAGGTACTGCAGCTCTTGTGTTCAAGCAACTCTCATTTTAATAACGACCCCAAATGCAAGAGTAATGACACACCGTAGGCACCAGGTCATAAAACTTGGGAACGCAGGTTGACCATGGCACTAGTACTGTATGCTACAGAGACTACAGGAAAAAACATGGAATTCGGTTCTTTCCAGTTTCAGGCATCCACTGGGGGTTTTGGGATGTATCCTTGTGGCTAAGGAAAGGCTGCACAACAAGAATCGTACTGCAGGGAACTGGTTTACCCAGCTGTGGGACTGTCCAAGATGGTTCTAGAACCTATTGGGCAGCCATAGTGGTATTATCTACAGACACAATCTCCAGGAAGCCTCGGCTCTGTACTTACAGCCGTCAGTGAACTAGGCCCCCCCAGACTGTCAAGGTAATCTCGCTTATTTAAAGTCAATTGATTACTAATTTGAATTGAATCTCCAAAATCTCTTGCAGAAGCATCTAGAGTCATTTTCAAGTACATGGGGATTATAGCTTTGCTAAGTTAAGGCCAAGAGACCTCAAAATGAGAGTCAAACAAATGAGGTGGTTGATCCTGGCCAAATGGTTGAGGGACTTGGACCCCTCATTCCATGTAGATGACCAGATACTACTGTCACATCAGAGGTGGGGACTAGAGTGGTGGCAGCTTTCAGGACCAGGGCTGCCTTGTTCTCCTGAAAGTGTGTCTGATGCCCTTGATCTCTGTACCCTTCCTCCTGCCGCCTGGTACGTGTCATACCCCAGTGAGGTCTTGATGAATTTATTTACTTGAGCAAGTCACCAGAACATGGCAGCTTTTATAGCATTCAGACCAGTAACCTCAGTTCCTGTTCTTGGCCAAGTCATGTCACATGTATGGTAAGTGGAAATATCCAGCTGGCTTTTCATGTTGACGGATGATGGGAGTAAAAGTGGCTGGCAGAGGGTGGCAAAAGTAGGTGCAGGTCATTACAGATTCCCAAACGTGCCAGGTTGCTGCCTAAAAGAATGGAAAGGCCCCAGAGCTGCTGCAATCTACCTTCTGACTTCTCCTGCTGGACAGGCAGAGGAGGGGATGTGGTACCCAGGGGCAGCTTCCAGCAATCCTCTTTCTCTCCAGCCTCCACCTCTTTGTGGAGCCTTCCCAGCCTCTAACACTAGTTGAATGGAGGAGCCAATCTCCCAGTTGCAGACTCTGTCCTTCCCTGAACACAAGGGCTGTCCAATCCCAAGTGCTGTGTACTCTGCAAAACATGGGAGTCCCGGTTACTTGGCCCGTATGTACAGGGCCATGATTTATACCTGAGAGGGCCTGCTAACAACCTCTGGCAGTCTGAGCACTTCCTGCCCTGTCCACTAGTGACTAAAAGAGGAGAGGAAGGCTCAAGTAGCTAATTATGACCAGTTTATTGAGTTTTGTTCCTTGTGACTCCACTAACCTGACCACAGCTGATCAAACCAGATATCTCTACATAGTGTTCCAGGCCAGCTGCTGGATTTGAGTTGATCTTAGAACTCTGAGGAGGGCCATGTGGTTGCAGTGAGATTGACTGCCCCTTTGGGGGGAGTATGAATGGGGAACTAGGCAGAGGCCAAGAGGTGAAATTGATGCCAACAGAGAGTAAGCAACCAAGTCACAAACTGGTGTCTTCTAGTCATGGTATGAAGTTGTGAGAAATTGCTATGGAGTTGCATTAGTTAGGGTTCTCCAGAGAAATGGAACCAGTAAGGATACGTGTACATACAGAGTGAAAGGTTGGTTTAAGGAATTGGTTCGCCTAATTATGGAGGTTGGCAAGTAGAAAATCTACCAGCTGATCTGGCAGTCCATGCTGTAGTTCAAGTGTGAAGGTACCTGCTGGAAAAAATTTTCTTACTTGAAGGTCAGTCTTGTTCCGCTTAGGCCTTAACTGATTGACGAGACCCATTCAAATTATGGAGGGCCATCTGCTTTACTCGGGGTCCACCAATTTAAATATTAATATCGTCTAAGAAACACCCTCCCAATAACATCCAGAATGTGTGACCAAATATCTGAGCATCATGACTCAGAACTAACCTTCCCAAGCATCCTGAACTTTTCTTCTCCTTGTAGTCTTACTGCCCATGTCTATTCCTTGAGGTCCCCTCATCTCATTTCTGGAAAGCTCAGGGAGTCTATCACCAGTCCTACCATGCATGGCTACTGTGTGCTCATGGGTGGGTCCAGAGCTGGTCTAATATGAGGAATGGAATGATGCATATAACCTGGCTTTTGTCCATGGACCTGATAATCTAGGTGACTAACATGACAGTTGTGTGGTTCACTGGTAATAGGAATGGCAATAGGAATTCACTAGAGGGTGAGCCCACCGTGTAGACTGACCTTCTATGTGGACCTGTATGCTCTGGGCTCCACAAGTCACCAGGATCCTGAAGAGTCACCCCATTAGGACTCAGCATCCAGAGCACACTGAATCTGTGCCTTCCAAACCCTTCTTCCTCAGGGTTGCTTACAGAAAACTCGTGGTTCAGTTGCCTTCGAAGCTTGTACTCTGGAGCTAAGTGGAAAGTTATTTTGTATTGCAATAACACGGAAGGTTATTCTGCCTGTTTTTACCTCATGTGGTGATTGAATACAAGGAGCTTTTATTCACAAGTTCTGAGGCCTCAATGTAATAACTGTCGGATGTCAAGGGAGTGGACCAGGAGAGAAGTTGGTGAACCTCATCCTGTGGCACACAAGTCACCCTTGGTCCTTTTGTTCTGTGATCTTAATCTGGGTGATGTCTGCAGAGGGTGTTCTGTTTTTTTTTCCCAGTGGTTCATTCTGTTATTTCAAGATATGACAGATTCTTTAAAACCCAGTTGTCATGTTCTGTTTTCAGCAGAATAGGATACTCTGGTGATTCCCCTCCCCGACCTCCAGCAGATGCTGAAGTATGATAAGACTGCATGTTAAATACAACAGTTTTCATAACTAGCCACCTCTCCAAGTTGCCCTGTCAGGGCTGTAATCATTTCTTATTGCTTTGATCTGAATTTTTTTCTAGTCTTTTTAAGGTGTAACAGCTTCTGCTTCTACTTTAGTATTAGAAATTGAGCATCAAAAACTGCCCTGATTATCATGCATAACACAACACACCCAAACATGTCAGCTTAAAACTGCAACAATTTTTATTTTGCTTAGGAATCAGCAATTGGGGCAGGGGTGCAGGAGCCCCTGTCTCTGCCCCATGGGTTCTGGGGGATTCCTGAAGGCAGGCACAGCCAGAGTTGAGGGTGTCTCCCTGTCTGCATATAGTCTCAGGGCCTCCACACAGACTCTAGTGCAGTAGCTCTCAGATTTCTTATGTGGTAGCTCAGGACTCCGGGAACAAGTGTTCTGGGATAGAAAACACAGTTGCTAGTATCTTAAAACCTGGGACAGGAAACTAGCATATTGTCAACTTCTGCTATATTTTATGGTTCATACAGAATCTGCCAAGATTCCAGGGGAGGGGACAGAGGCCCTATCCCTCGATGGGAACAGTATCAAAGGAGTTTTGAAAATATGTCTAACAAGACATTTTTGAGTTTTATGTGTACCAGTATAGCATGAATGGTCCCGTATCCCTTCCTTGATCTATTTCTCCCAGGTTTTGAGACTATGGGAGTCTGCTGGCGTTGCCACAACAATGAACTGAGTGCCTTAAACAATGCAAATCTATTTGCATAGTTCTGTAGTCTAGTGAAATCAAAGGGGGTGGCAAGGTTGGTTCCTTCTACAAGCTCAGAGCATGATGTATTCCAAGTCTCTCTCCTAGCTGCTAGTGATTTCTGGCGATCTTTGGTGCCTCACCCCAATTTCTGGCTTCTCCTGGGGTGTCTGTCCCTGCTCTAGTAAGGCCCCCAGTTATTGGATTTAGGGCCATGCTGACCTCAAATAACTTCATCTTAATTAACAATATCTTCAAAGATGCTATTTACAAATAGGGCTGCATGAGTGGACTGGGGATGTCTGCCTTCTAACCTTTGCTCTAAACCAAGAGAGGCTTTGAGGATAGGTTTGTGGATGGGACCAGATGCTTGAACAGAGACTCAGGCTTAAGTTTATTATTTAAGCTGTGGGTGGTGACAAGACCCAGTGTGTGTGTTTGTATGTGTGTGTTTGCTTGCTGTGTCTGGATTCTTGGTTTGCATGGTAGATTCAGTATTATAGATGTATAACTGAAGAAAAGCTCAGGTGTATTAAATGCTAACGTGTCTGTATATACTGTGAGGTAGGTTTCTTTCCCATCGAACACACAAGGACCTTGAAGCTTAGTGGGGCCAAGCCACATGTCCAGGTTCATGCCAGTAGAAGTAGCTGTGCTAGAGCTGGAACCTCGGGAGGTCCACCTGGAGCCCTGACTCTGAACCAAGTGCACAAAAGCCATATGTGCCTGCACTCTGTCTCCTCCCTTGCCCTATTTTGCCTCAATTGCTAGATAGTGTCAGGGCAGGAACAGTGATCATAGCATGTGCCACAGATTTCTTTATGTGTAATTTCAAGGCTCTGGTTGGTGTCAAAGGCAACAACAGAAATTTCTAAGGTTTTTACATAACATCCAATACTTTGTTGCATGTGCAGTTTTATAGAAGAAAAAAATTTCCTCTAGTGCATGAGATAATAAATGAACTAGTGTGGGTTGTGCTGGATGCAGTGGTGCATGCCTCTAATCCCAGAGGCTTGGGAGGCTGAGGCAGGATGATCTCAAGTTCATAGCTAGCCTCAGCAACTTAGCATGACCCTCTCTCAAAATATAAAAAGCGCTGGGGATGTGGCTCAGTGGTTAAGCACCCCTAGGTTTAATCTCCACTACAAAAAAGAAAAACGTAGCATGGCTTACAAGGCTGGTTGAGACCCATGTGAGGAATCAGGTCTGTGTCCTGGGCCCACGAACTACTGTGTGAATCTTGGGCAAGTCCTTCGACCTTTGTTCCCATCTGTGAAGGCATCAGGCTGGGTCACTAGCTCAAAGATGCTTTGGTCTTGACTTCAAGTTAGAACTTGATTTCACAGTCAAAAGGACATTATAGGGTTTTTTTTTAGTTGTAAATGGATACAATACCTTTTTATTTATTTATGTGGTGCTAAGGATCGAACCCAGTGCCCCACGCATGTGAGGCAAGTGCTCTACCACTGAGCCACAACCCCAGCCCCACATTATAGGGTTTCTTAAGATAACTACTCTTTCTAGCTACTTGCATGTTTTGCTTATTCTCCCCAATGCAAGAGAAATCTTCAAAAAAAAAACACCCTATATTTTTGGAGCAATTCCTCATATTTCTTCCTTATATTGGAGAGATTCCAATGTTAAATTCATAGAAGGCGATTTATACCGGTGGTTTAGTAGGGATGAAATAAGAATCTTAAAAGTGAACAAACTTCTGTGCTATATTTTGAAAGGAATATAGTTTGTATCATTTTCATGCACATTTTTATATCTAACATGAAAATAATTGTCCTTCTGACAGGCTATGGGAGAAATCATTTGTCACCTATTGTATAACAGATTGTAAAAACTTATAGACCAGTTTTTGAAATAGGATAGTTGCATTAAACCACTTGGGAAATATTGATTCAAGAATCAGAATTGGTGGTAGGGAAAGGTGCTCAGTCCTGGCTGGGGGAAGTTAACCAGGCACTAAGCTGGTTTTGTGTAGAGTTCCTCGCCAGGCAGGGCCTCCTTATCAAAGGGCCCTCATTCTTCCTAGGCATCTCGACCAAGCCCTCCCTGTGAAGAGGGGCTTGAAGGCCCTCACTTTGTCCTGAGTACTGTTTCCTGCTCCCTCGTTGAGGGACTCCCCCGAGTCTCCATCTACACTGACACATCTGATCTTTGCTGGGGGAGCTGGTACCTTTCTCTGCTTTGTCCCTGATTTACACCATTGTGGTAAGTAATGTAAGACTTGCTCATTACTTTCTAGTTGGCTTCTCATCCTAATTGACCTGGCAATTCTTGACACTCTTGAGAAACCATATAGGGCATTTCTAGATTTTTGGCTCTTATGATGCTATAGGGAACGCTTGTGTTCATGTGTTAATGAAGGCAAGGGGGAATCCTTGGAGTCACAGACAATTGCTTATTGGGACCAGTGTTAACCACCCCCGTGAAGTTGGAGTGACAGTGTCCTTGCTCCTTGTGGACTTGCCAGTTGGCTAGTGTCATGGTTTGGATGTGATTTGCCCCCCAAAAGCTCATGTATGAGACAGTGCAAGGAGTTTCAGAGGAAAAAGATTGGGTTGTGAGAGTCTTAACCCAATCAGTGAATTAATCTCCTGATGGGGATTAACTGGTAACTTGAGGTGGTAGGGTGTGGCTGGAGGAGGTGGGAATTGGAGCATGGCTTTGGGTATATATCTGTATCTGCTGAGTGGAGTCTCTCTTTGCTTCCTGATTGCCATGTGAGCTGCTTCCCTCTGCCACCTTCCGCCATGTTGTTCCTGTCTCACCTGGAGTCCTGAGGAATGGAGCCAGCTGTCTATGGATTGACACCCCCTGAAAGCGAGCCCTCAAACGCTTCCTTTATATTTGTTCTGGTCGGGTCACTTAGTCATAGCTGTGAAAAAGCTGGCTAAAACAGCTAGGGAGAAACTGGTATCTCATGATTCTTGTTCAATTATTTTAGGTGAGGTGTCACTTTGTATTTTAAAAGGGCAGTTTTATTTTGATATTGAATTTTTTGTGTGGGGGTTTATTTGCTGTAAATGCAGGCATCTTGTTTTCCAAAAACATTGAATAGTTTCTTTTCCTGCCAATGTGTTAATACCATTGTTGGTCAGCTTTCTGTTACTGTAACTATTACCCGAGATACTCAACTTATAAAGAGAGAAGGTTTGTTCTTGGCTCAGTTTTGGCGGTTTCAGTCTGATGGCACACACACCCATTGTTTTCGCACCTCTGGTTTTTGGGGCAGCACATCATGGCTAAAACTTGGAAGGAAGCAAACTGACCACATCATGGCCCAGATGTGGAAGAGGACCACAATCGCCTTCAAGGACACGCCCCCCGATTACCCCCCAGTAGGCCTCACCTCTTGTTTCTCCCACCTCTCCTGTATGCAACTCTGGGGAGTAGCCTGCCTTTGGGGCACACTCCAGATCCAACTTTCAGAGACCTCTTAAACCCAGATACTCTGTAGTATTTAGCTTATCTCTGGTTTTGATCTTTCTTGTGATTCTTTGTCCTATCAGTGGCTAGAACTATAATTTTATTGTCACTTTGGATGCTCTCCGTGTCTGATGGAGCAGCGCACCCTCACTGACCTGCATCCCACAGTGCTGTCTTCACTCCTGGATGGTGGTTTTTCTGTTAGAGCTGTACAGTCCGCTCACTTGGTTCTTACCAACACCCTGGCTGCCGTTCCTCCGTTGGCATTTTTGTCAGGACTGCATTACATTTAAATGTTCCTTTTTAAAAAAATGGATATCTGACTGATAGCCTTCCCAAGAATGAGAGGCATGGCTTTGTATCCTTCAATTGGAGTGGTCTTTTGTGTCCCTCGGGAACATTTTAAAGCTTTGGATCTGCATGTTCCTTTAAATAAATATTTATCCCTTTTGTTGCTTTTGAAAAAGACTTTATCCATTCTGTATTCTTGATGGGGTGGCTTAGTTTATTCCTTCAAATATATTCTATTGTCATTTCTCTTTTTGGGGGGGTTTCAGATATGCAATCTTGACTTATTGCAAATAGTGATCATTTTGCCTCTTTTTTTTTTTAAATCAGATTTCTTCTCATAATGGTGTGATTGGCATGTCCAAAGTACGTTTAAAGAAGTGGTGGTTGCAATCATTCCTAGCCCTCTTTTTCCTGGAAATGCTTCTCATATCTCCATCTGACATGGCCACGTATATGTGTGTGTGTGTGTGTGTGTGTGTGTGTGTGTGTGGATGCATTACATACATTCCATGATTAATAGTTCTTAGGAAGCTGGAAGAGAATAATTTATTCACTTGATAAATATTATTTCAGGCCTACAGTATTCTGGGCGGGATTCCAGTTCTGGGGGTATGGTGGGAAATGGAGCAGGCAAAGCCTTTGGAGGCAAAAAAGCTTAAAGTCTAGTGGAACAGACAGGAACATAAATCAAATTATTAATGTTGGGCTCCAGAAGTAAAGTGGGGAGAATGATAGTGTAATGTGATGAATTCAGTGGTAGTATGTGGCGTGGTAGTATAATTTAGTTAAAATGGTCAGAAAGGGAGGTGGAATTTTTAAGTGTCTCTGTGGCTTTTTTTTTTCTTCCCCTTCATCTGTAATCTGAAGTTTTGAATACTTCAACTCTTCCACATGCTTCCTCTGTTCCCGGGTTCCGGTCTCCAGTGTCATCCGCAGCTGTAGGTTTTGGAACAAACCTAGTGATTGATTTTTGCCCTCTCCGTCCACTGGTTGGCATTTGCTTGTTCTCGAATTACTTCCAATACACTGATTATTTAAGAAATGAACTGAATTTGTGAGACAGCAGGGTAATTTATCACCTTGGATAGAGATACTGTTGCTAAGGCAACTGGCTGCATTCTGGTACCACAGTCTCCAAACATGGTACCTGACAAGATCTCCGCCATCCAGCTCTCCTGGCGCTGTCCCAGGGCAGGGCAGCTTCCCCGTGGAGTGTTTACCCCCCTTTTCTCACCCCCTCCAGGCTCCTGTCAGACCTGCTGGGACAAGAGGAAAAATGGGACTTCAGCCTTGGTGAATACAAGGAATCATACTTTTTCTCCCAAGCATGACACCTGGTTTCAGGTGACGGATTTGGGGTGAGACTCGGGAGTCACCATGGCTAGTTGCTCAGCTGATAAAATCAGGATGGAAATGTGGACTATGACATCTTCACGCTATGTCAGCAATACCCCCATCCTCTGTGGTGGTCTGTATGAACAAAAGTTATTAATGCTTTATTATACATGGCCCAGCATCTGTATTTCAATTTTTCAAGTATTTTTCCAACTCTGAAATAATTTCCTATGTCCTATTTTCCAGGAAGAGTTCGGCTCTAAATGTGGCCAAACTATGTCTTACCATCTCTACTGCCATTGCTCTGTTCCATACCGTTGATGTCTTTCCTTTTAACTGTCTCTGCTTCTGCCATTGGCTGAACCCTGTATTTGCCAAGTTAACGGCCAACGTGAATCTTCTAATGGTGGCATCAGATCACACAGCAGTTAGAAAGCGTCAGTGGCTATCCATGGTACCTACACTAGATTCCAACTCTCTTGCGTGGCCTGTAGGCGCTCTATGACCAGGTCCTAGCTTTGTCTCCAATCTCCTTTCTCAGCCCTCCCCTCTAGGCCTCTTTCCTAGGTTCCTACACCTAGACTTCCCACTCTTCCTGGCACTTTCCAAGAGACTCCCTCCAGGGTCTCTGTATTCATTATTTCCCCACATGTCCCTCCACATGGCTCATTTCTTCCTCTTCCAGGCCTCTGCCTGATGCTTCCTTCTCAACTCTTTCCCTGAGTACTTGATGACGCCTGCTCCATCGTCTGCCCTGTCTGTCTCCAGCCTTATTTCATTTTTAAGATGGCACTGACAACTTCATTATTGCCTGGCTGGTAGGTTGTGTTTATCTGCTCCTTGCCTGTGTTCCACACTAGAATGTGAGACTCCACGCACTGGGGATTTACTCTGCTGGCTCCTAGCAGATGCTCGATAAATGTATTGAAGGAATGAGCAGCCCTTGCAACTTCAGACTCCAAGCTGAAAGAATACAGAATGGCCATCCAGAATTTCCTTCCTTTATGCATTTGAGTTCTTTTTCAGTCCTTTAGGAAGAGAGTTTGTGGGGTGGGTGGGTGAGGAAGGTCTTTCTGTAAACATTCATTGGTCAAGTAGGAAAATGGCAAATCCTGGAGGTGTTGGTG